>NC_081376.1:24666634-24976781 GCF_030684315.1 Stegostoma tigrinum
AACAGTTGAATAGTTAAGAATCTATATAATCAAAACCTGTGCAATGAATAGATCAATATAAAATGATATGCTTGGTGGGGGTGTGTTGAAATTCCCAAATAACACTTTTAAGATTTGAGATTTTTTAAAGGAATCCATTCTCAAACCAAGGTGCTTTTGCTTCTATGGCAGTCATGAGAAAGATGAACCCATTTACTGGAAGTATCACTGACTGCACAAGTTTGAGCACTCTGGGTTTTGGAACTTGAGTGATAGTAGGAATTGCTGTTGTGCATCCATGAGGCAGAGGACTAAGTGGATAACACGTTTATGGAACTGTGACTGTTCAGAAGCATACAATCAGAGAGGGACTGGCGACTGTCAGACATCCAAAAAAAATGAAGATGATGAGTAGGAATGGCAATGAAACTCTCAAACAGATTTCAGAGAACTATATCAGGAATTCAATGGCAGGATCTCTAAAACAACAGTCTCAGGATTATTCCCAGTCCTGTGTACCAGACATAGGAATATGAAAACTGAACACAACAAGCATGACTGGAAGGCTGGTGTAGAAGTATGAGTGTTAGAGTTGTAGAGAAGTTGGGCACCTGTACAAACTGGGCAGTCTCCATTTGAACAGGAGTGGGAGTTTGTGTTAGTGTTGTTGCAGAAAGTTTAAATTACATTGGTAGGGTTATGGGAATTTGAGGATAAATTCAGAGCAGTGAACAGGAGGCAGAAATTTAGTTAGTGATCCAAAAGATAGAGGAAGTAGAGGTTTAAAACTTGTTCAGCACGCGAATTTGGTAGTATTAAAAGTATATACGTAAACAGTGAATTTAGCGCACAAAGCCAATGAGCTCAGCAAAGATTGACTTCTGCCATATGCCTTTGTTATAATGAAATTTGACTTTGAGATGCAAAGATCGCGGTTCATCATGCATGAATATGGAATTATCAGGCAAGATAACAAAGGAAAATTTTAAAAAATAGGACGCAGCATCATTGGCTAAAGAATCATTTGCAGCTATCAGGAGGGATGATATACTAAATTAAGCATCACATGAGGCACATGGGTTGAGCTTCGAAACAAAAGGGGCAGCTGTACAGCCAAGCCTATACAATAGACCCCAAACAGTGAGACAGTTGGAGAAACAAATACGTAGGTAAATTTGAGTGCAGAAACAATAGGAAAACAATAGTTGGAATTCAGTTAGTGTGGAACAACAAAAATAATATAAATTTCTTGAGTTCAAGTGAACTTCAGACAACATGCATCAAGGCCAACAAAGAAGTATGCAATTTTAGATTATCTTAGGAATGAAGCTAGGCAGGTGACCATTTTGGAGAAAATAATCATAATCTAGTTAGTTTTAGCAACATTATGGAAAGGGACAGAGATCTTATTTAAAAGTTCTGAGCCAAATTTAATAAAGCTGAGAGATGATTTGGCAAAAGTAGACTGGGTTGTTTGAAAGAAAACCATTGGAAATCAGTGGGAGGTGTTAAAAAGCAAAATTCTACATAGTGTACACGTGTCCCCTCAAAGAAAAGGATACTGCAAAATCTAGAGCACCTGGTTATTCAGAAGCGTTGGGTATGATAAAATAGAAAAATAGAGCTTATGATAATCTCACAAAAAGTAATAGTTTAGGAACCTTTTGAGTATAGAGTATAAAGTAAAAACAATTTCTTAAAAAAAAAGGAAATCAGGAGATGAAAAGGAAATCCCCAAAAATGGCTGATTAAATTTAAACTAAATTAAGGGCAATCCAAAGATGTTTTACCGGTATATTAGAGCAAGTTGATGCAAAAGGTATGGGTCTGTTGGAGGCAAACATGGTAACATAAGTTGTGGGTTCTAAATGAATGATTACCTTGTTTCCACTAAGAAAAAGGATAATGCAGGCCCTATAGTTAGAGGGAAGTATGCAATACTATATAGAATTAGCATAATGAGAAGGGAAGTACTGGGCCGAACTGACCTTGAAAGTGGATAAATCACCACAGGTCCTGGACTTCTAAAAGAAGTCTGGGAGGAAATAGCAGAGATTTGAGGATCATTTACTAATGCTCACTCAATGCAAGTGAGGTACCATAGGATTGGAAGTCTGAGAACATTGTTCCGTTATTCGAAAAGGGTGTGAGAGTTTGGCCAAGTGTCTCCTGTGCTACAGTGATCAGCAAAGTAAAAGCCTATGGAATACTGGGAATGTGGCAGTTTGGATCGAATATTGTTTCTTGTTACTGGGACAAAGGGAAATGGTCAGCTAGATAAGCTAGGATTTTTTTTCCCTTGGAACAAAGTAGATGGATGGGTTCCTTAGCTGAAATGTGCAAAGTAATTGAGAGGCTTAGGCAGCATGAATAGGGAAGACCTGTTATTCCCCTTAATAGAAAGGTCAGTTACCAGAGTGCACAACGATTTTAGGTGATTAGTAGAAGGATTAAACGAGACATGAGGAACAACTTTTTCACCAAGTGGTGGGTATCTGGAATTCACTGCCCAGTTGCTGGTTGAGGTGGTAATCCTGAATTCATTTTAAAAGGAGCCTGGATCTGCTTTTGAAGCATTGTAACCTGCAAAGCTCAGACCACATGGTGGAAATGGGCAGCGAGTTCCTTCATCTGGTGGGAACACAATGGGTTGAATGGCCTCTTTCTGTGCTTCTAAAATAACACTCTGCATTTTGTCCTTTTGGGGCCCAATGTTATAATTTTGAATCTGTGCATACAGTTCTGTTGGTTTCTACTATTGATTATATTGCAAAGGTTGTCAGCATTATTTAGCTTTATTCTTTGTGTGAATGACCATAAACCTGATTACTTATGTCTTATCTGTTTATTTTTGCTCGTGCTTTAGTATAGCATGGCAAAATGATGTTAGCTCAGTGCCAGCAACATCTGAGAGATTTCAGGTTCTGCTGGCCAAAAACTAACTTGCAATGATTGTTATTTTGAAACTTTGAGCTGTAGATTGAGTTGGGCTGTTGCTTCATGGTTTTCTCAATAGTACAGTTGCCTCAAATAGACAGTCTTGAGTTCAAGTCTCAGTCCAGGTTATGCACATTTCAGTGTATGCTGTCATAGGTTGTTTTTCAGATGGCCTTTCCAATTGATGGTAAAAGGCTCCTAGGGAGTTCTTACGGTGACTTAGTTTACATGTTGCTGTCATTGCCACCTGGAGTGCTCATGTTGTTTGTAGGATATAGTTAGTAAATTCATCCTACTGGAAAAAATTAAAGGACTTGATTACAGCACCAACTGAATTGATGGGTGAAAGGTGTAGCTGAATGGACTCCAGTGCTTGGAACAGTTTGGGTATTTGCCTCTAATACCAGAATGCTTTGCCTACCCCAACATCTTAGGTGTTTGAACATACCAAGCGCTTAGGCTGTGAAGAGATGGGAGGTTATGGACTCCTCAAGGCACATCCATTCTTCGAGCCAGTTGCTTGGGAGAATCTGCACCTTCAAATACCCCCAAAACTCACCGCATATCTCCCGGCAATGTCTGAGGATGATGAAGAATGCTACGGCAATGTAAGTACTCAGATGTCTGCTCCAAACTGCTTTTATTTTAGCGAGTTTTGAGAAGACTTGTAGCTCAGGTTGAGGTTCTGGATGTGAGTTTGCTCGCTGAGCTGGAAGGTGAGTTTTCAGACATTTTGTCACCATTCCAGGTAACATCATCAGTGAGCCTCCAGTGAAGCGCTGGTGTTATGTCCCGCTTTCTATTTATCTGTTTAGGTTTCCTTGGGTTGGTGATGTCATTTCCTGTTCTTTGGCTCCAAATCAATCTACCACCCTCTGAGAAAATGTGTTTGTTGATGGAGTTCCGGTTGGAATACCATGCTTCTAGGAATTCCTGTGTGTAATTAGACTAAGACAGCTCATTCAATCAGAACTTGAGCGTAGCCCCTCTGTTTATTTGGTATGTGATATTCTCTCCAGTAAATGAGGCTGAGTTTTTAAGTGTTATATCCATGCCCTTTCTAAAATTCCCCCTCAAAACAGTTTGCCTTGTGACATCCCCATCTTCCCAAGTCTCCTACCAAATATTTGTCAAATGGTTATTACTATTTAATGGAACTTTCATCATAGCAGGCTACTTCTTTTGGTCTCTTGAACATGCCCCAGCATTGGCTCCCCTACCATAGCTAGCTTCTCTAACCCTATTCTTCTATATTTTCTAATTTTAAATTCTTATTTCCCTTTTTATTTATTTTTCACATTTTGCCTTCCTTACCTTCCCAAATGCTTCCCCCTTTGTGTTTTGTCTCTCTGCTAAACATGTTGATATTAGAGTACTCTTAAAAATGCATGTTATTAAGCTGATTTTTTTTTTCTCTTCCCCCTTGGTGACTGGCTGCAGTATGATGACCTTCTCAGCCAGTTCGGTTGCATGCAGGTTGCTCCCTCCAGCTCGTCACATTCACTGTCTACACCTGAGCCTAGCGCTCCCCAGAGGTCAGGCAGCAACATCGAGCAGTACATTCATGACCTCAACGACAATTCATTTGAGCTGGATCTTCAGTTTACAGATGAGGATAAGCGGCTACTGCTTGAGAAACAAGCCAACAGAAATCCCTGGTAATCTGCATTAATGTATCTATTCCATGTGTTCACCATATCCCTTTATGCTTGGACATCTCCCAAAATAGAGTGCCTATAACACACATTTCTCCAGCTCCAGCTGTTACTGTTTTGAATCTCTGGCTGAGGAATGTAGAGTTTCCCGATGTCCTTGTCAACACCCATAGAAGAAAGCTCCACAAATATCCCATTTTCATTGATAGAGCCCAAAACATCAGTGCAAAAGACAATAAGGCTGAAGTATCATCAACTGTCTTCAGGGATATTTGTGGAGCTTTCTTCTATGGGTGTTGACAAGGACATCAGGAAACCTACATTCCTCAGCCAGAGATTCAAAACAGTGTAACAGCTGGAGTTAGAGAAGTGTGTGTTATAGGCACTCTATTTTGGGAGATGACCAAGCATAAAGGGATATGGTGAACACTAAATGATCTACCATTTTAGCCTCCGAGTATTTCCACTGTCTCAGTGCCAGCTTTCAGTCAACTCTATTCCACATTACATTAAGAATCTTTTGTAGACTGTGAATAAAGTGAATGCTATGATCCTAGACAACATCCTAGCCATAATGCTGAACATTTGTGCTTTAGAACTAGATACTGGCAGCTGTCATTTCCATGAATATTGAGGAACTTGTACAGTAAATATTTTCTAATCACCCTGTTCAGAGATGTTATTTGGCACATCTCTGGATCTGATAGGAATTGAATCCACGCCTCGTGGCCCAGAGGTAAGGGCACTACCACTGTGCTACAAGAATCGAGGAACTTGTGCAGGAATGTCGTAGACCCGCATCTTCAGCTGCTTCATTTAGCTTCCATTCATCTTAAGGTCATAAATGGAGATGTTTGCTGATGTCAGTACAGTGGGCGTACTATTTGTGACTGCTGTGAATGTGGAAAAACTCGATATCCATAGATAGACTGGTCAACATTTAGACTTGGACTAATATGTGGCAAGCAATATTGTATCAGGTAATAGCCATATCCAATTAGAGAATAACACTCTAAAACATTACCATTGTTGAACACCACCAACACTCCTAATCTTGGGGCTTACTATTGATCTGAAACATGGCTGGACTCACCATACAGATATAGTGGCCACAGGAGCAGGTCAGAGGATGCTAATTCTGTGGTGTGTAACCCACCTCTGATGTCTGAAAGCCCTGTCAGCCATCTGGAAGGCATAAGTCAGGAGTGTGATGTAATTTGCATGGATGAATGCAATTCGCAAACTTGAGAATCTCCACAGCATTCAGGACTAAACACCTGGTTGGCACACCATACTACATCTTAAACATTAATTCCATCATTGCTGGCACACAGTGGCACCAGTGTGCACAGCTGCAATCTGCCAAGCTTCCTTCAACGCAACTTCCAAAACTGCAACCTGTACCTCTTTAAAAAAAGGACAGCAGACACATGGGAACACCAACACCAAAATCCTGTCCAAACCATATATCATCCTAACTTGGAACTACATTGCTATTCCGTTACTGCTTTTGGGCCAAAGACATGGAAGCCCCCAATAACAGCATTGTGCATCTCCACTACATGGATTTCAGCAATTTTAAAACAGTTTGAAATACCTTCTGAGGGCAGTTGCGGATGGGCACCATGCTGGCCTTGTTCACGATGCCCATACCCATAAAAATAAACTTGCCATTCAGCCCTTTGGGCCTGCTCTGTCATTCAGCAATGTCATGGCTAATCTCTCACTGTTTTGAAAAACAATTCTCATCTCTATCCTGAAAGGTTAACTCCTAGCTCTGGGCTTGCACACAGAGGAAACATTCAAGGTTGCAATCCTCCACTGAGGATCAAAGCGCACACATGTTTCCTTAAGGAGACTAAACTACACACTATATGAGATATTTCAGTGATGCCCTGTATAACTGAAGCATAACTTCCTTTTATGTTTAGTTCCTCTCATATTAAAGGATAGCTTCCCATTACACTACTTGATTATGTACTGCACTGTCTACTATACTTTGTGACTAGAGTACCCAAATTGCATTGCACCTCAGATTCCAGTCATTTTCTCTTTCAGTAATACTTTGCTTTTTCATTCTTCTTCCAAAGTAATAACTTCACATTCTGCCCACATTTTACTTCAAATGCCAGACTTTTGGTCACTCACTCAACCTATCTGAAAACTCTCCTATTTATATGGTACACATTGCTGCCACCAGTGCCACAAAATGCCAGATTCATTGTGGTTTGGCATTATGGCTATTAAATTCCTAATACAAAAATTGTTGCATTCATCAACAGTCCCTTGTCCCTTGTCCCAGTCCAATATTGTTAGCCTCCTGTATTATAAAATTTTCTTTCGGAGTGCTAAAACTGAGTTATCTGGGTAATTGACACGTGAGCTTTCTGAAGTTGGGATTGCAAACCAAAGTAAGTTTCAGTATGTAAAGATGAATTGATAATTATAAAGGGTGTTAGGCATTGGATGGTGTGCTGGGTGAGTGTCTTTTTCCACACCTCAGCACATTTGGAATACCCCTGATACAATATTGTTAATTACCTATCTGTTTTGTATTTCTTCCATAAATCTGCATATTGCCAGTAATGCCTTGCTCTTTCAGGCATCAGTTTGTAGAAAACAATTTGATCCTAAAGATGGGCCCAGTTGACAAGAGGAAGGTAAGCTTATTTTTCATTGTTTAATGCTATACTGTGTGGGAGGCAAAACTGTGATTTGGCCAGCTGCTGGGTGGCTCCTTTCCCTGTTTCCTGATAGTTGTTGTTCATCTTGTTATGGTCAGAGTAGAAATATTAGGTGAGGTCAGAGTGAGAGGAAATGTAATAGGTGTAAATTAAAGTTCCTGTGAATGTGTATGAATGTGTAGGGTGTGGTAAATAGTTGAAGCTACAGATGGAGTTGGGAAGGAAAAACGTGACCTTGCTAAAATAGAGACCAGACCCTAAAAGGGGCAGGAGTAGGTACTAAATAATGCTGGATACAAGTCATTCAGCAATGATAAAGACGGAAAGAAAGCATCATTTATGTTACATTCTTTGATGAGATTTGAATGTCTTAGGACATCTGGCATTCGTTACGCAGCCTCTTTTACTTTGAGAATGCGCTGGTGAGTTGACTCCTTGGAACACCACAGTCTGATTGGTAATGTATTGTTGAAGGCAAACTGCTACAGAGTGAGGAAATACCTGTTAGGTCATTGACAGAATCTGTTTGACTAGCACTGAGAAACATTAGCTGTGTGCTTCGCATTGTGTACAGTGACACACCAATCTCCCAGGCTCTGAATTGACCTGAAATACCAAAGATGCAAATACCAAATCTCCAAATTAACTAGGAAAACTTGTTTGGACTGAGTTGAGAAGTATTCCAAAAAGCACACTCATTTGTTGTAAGTCAGTTGATCGAAATTGTAAGGAATTATTTTTGCTTGGCGTATTCAGCACACTCTTCTGGCCAAAACCTGAAATCGGGCTTGTTTTTGGATCTGTGAATAGCAGGTATTGTACAAAGAGCAGACTGAACCAACAGTCCCTAGGACAATTTTGAACATCAGTATGTTTCCATTTCAACAGGAAAAGAGGAATTGCTAGATCTGAATCTTGGTTAAAAAAAGGGGGGGGGCGGGGGGGTGCAAGTGGACCAAGTATGAAAGGGGAACATTATTTATCACAAATCTTCAGTTGGATATGAAGGATGAGGAGAAATCCCAAACAGGAATAATAATTGGGGGAATGCAGACTTAAATGGGATGAGAAGAAATTTGATCCAGATAAATTGGAAACAAATTTGCACTCTAAAAAGATGTAATTCAACAATGACTTGTTTTTAAAGAACTATGTTCTGAGTCAGTTAGGAATAAACTCCTGAGGGAGAAAGTAAAACAAACAAATTCAGAGTTGCATTGTGTCAAAGAGTGAGTAAGCTGAAACAGAATAATGAGTCGATGGCCTAATGGTATTATTGCTAGACTAGTAATCTGGGCACCCAATTTGTGTTGAAAACCTGCCATGGCAGATGGATTTTGAATTCAATAAAAATCTCTCTAATGATGACCATGAAACTATTGTCAGTTTGTCAGGAAAAACCCATCTGGCTGACAACTGTCCTTTAGGGAATGAAGCTGCCATCTTTACTTGGTCTGGCCTGTATATGACTCCAGATCCACAGGAATGTGGTTGACTCTCAACTGCCATCTGGGCAGTTAGGGATGATTAGTGAATGCTGGCCTGGCCAGTGAAGCCCATATCCTGTGAATTAATTTTAAAAATGGTTGCATTTGGTAAATGTCAGATTGATAATGTAAATGAGAGCCAGACTCAACATATAAGGTTCAGAAGATAAGTGGAAAAAAGAAATAAGAAACAATGAGAGAATACGTGAAGAGATTAATAGCTAACATAAAAGGTAATCCAAAGATGCAGTGGCAACATAAGTGACATTTTGCGCTGACTGGATGCTGCTCATAGGACAAAAGGATGTTCTATCTACCATAACGAAGTAATGTAAATGAATTTCATTGTCATGTGGAGTTATGTAAATTACACATCCCAATAATTGGTGGAACATACCAAGTAGCGTATCTCTTCAGCTGTTCATTTAACTACTTGTGCTAGCAAAACCATGAAGATAATGTTTAATGTTGGATGTGTTTCCATGATTGGACAGCATTTGAACAATCCTGGGTATGTTAAGAATTTACATAAGTGAACAATTTTAAGATTATCAATCAGACTGAAACATAACTCACTTAGTCACTGGAAGCTATATTAATGTGCGCAGCCAAGCTGTCTGCAGGGAAAAAAAGGAACATGTCAAAGCATCGTCTTTTTTTGAATTAAACAAAAGTGTGGCAGACATTAGTTCCCTGCTGCATTCTCTGTTTGGTGCCTCAACTGGCTGAGGTCAACTGGCCACTTAGTCAATACCAATGCAGATGAAATTGCTGCTCCTTTTGAAATTTGCCGTTCTCACGTGTCCCGAGCTGAGAAACCAAAAAGCTTCAAGGGGATCCATGTCTATCTTCAGCAATAATCAAACCCAAAAGTCTAGTATAGCATATAATTGGAAAAGGATGATTAAAAAGAGGGGCTGGGTAGATTGGGGGTCTAAACAGGGACGAGGGCATGGCCGAAGTACTAAGTGAGTACTTTGTCTTTACCAAGGGAAGACATTGCATAACTCATGGAAAAAGAGGGATTCAGGGAATTGTTTTCCCCCAGAGGGTGGTTTATCTGGAACTCCATGCTTAAAAGTGTCAGAGGCAGGAGTCATCAAGACATTTAAGACATGTTTAGATGTACACTTGAAAGGCCATGAAATAGAAGGCAAAGGCCAAGTGTTGAAAATGGAATTAGGATAGATAGGTACTTGATGACATACATGGACACGATGAGCTGAAAGCTGTAAAACCTCAGACAGTAAATGTGAGACCAACCAGGAATGTTTCAGGCTTTTATGCCCATTGTTTTCTACAGTGGTCCTGGTATAGCTATGTTGATCTCCAGTTCCAGGCTAGCTTTGTATTGATTGTTGCTATAATTGGTAATTATTTTGATTTGTGCAGGGTCTATTTGCACGACGCCGACAATTACTTCTCACCGAGGGCCCCCACCTCTATTATGTAGATCCTGTCAACAAAGTTCTGAAAGGGGAAATTCCCTGGTCACAGGAGCTGCGTCCAGAAGCCAAGAACTTCAAAACCTTTTTTGTTCATACTGTAAGTCTGTCAATAGTGCAGTTTGTTTTACACATCAGACTATGTATTAACAAAATAAATTTGCATTGTAAATCAACTGTTAGCTGTTCTAAATTAGGCTAGGATGTCTTTGCTCAATATCCATCAAATGCAGTGTTATTCACTAGAAAAACAGTCAGGGTCAATTATGATACTGAAAAATTTTGAGGATGAATAATGTTGAAAGCAGGATTAGAGAGTGGGTGAGATTTGAAAAGTGTGGAGAGTTAATGGGGTAAGGAGGTAACGATGATAGAGTTGTAAGGAGGTGGGGGTGGCGCTTTGCCACACTTGTTTTGCAGATAAAATGACAGCAGTGCTGAGGCACTGAATTCTCTAGACTCGGCTTCCAAATCATGGTAAGAAAAACAAAACCATGTATGAATGTATAGCCAGGACTTGGAAACATCATCAAGGCTGTCCTGCCAGAGTCTTCACTGTCTCTGAGGAGGACGAAATCATGACCTCTGTTGCTTGTGGGGTCACAACCCTTGGTTTTGGGAAACTCTGATTTAGGCAGTTAATTCATCGTCATTAATACAGTAGAAAAAAATGGCCTGGGTTGATCTAGTAAGAATAGCCACATGCATCTCATGAAATGAAGTCCAGCAGTCAAGTAGCACGACCATTTTTGCAATATAAAAGCCATTGTAAACTGGTTTTGGTTTTCAGCATGTCACCTTCAGGTACCTCAAGAATACAATAGGGTCCCGTTGGGATGGACTTGAAGCAGCCTTCATTCTGTGGTGCATTATGGTACCAGTGCTCCGGAAGTACTTCTACATAAACCATCCAGATTACAGTCCCTAGTGCTAGGAGTTCAAATAGGCCGTTTTAGAATAAATGAACATTCAGGATATTTTGAGCCCTCTTCCTCTTCCTCCTCCCCCCTCTTCCTCCTCCCCCCTCTTCCTCCTCCCCCTCTTCCTTTTCCTCTCTCCCCCCCCTTCCTCCTCTCTCTCCCCCCTTCCTCCTCTCTCTCCTCCCCCCTTCCTCCTCTCTCTCCTCCCCCGTTCCTCCTCTCTCTCCTCCCCCGTTCCTCCTCTCTCTCCCCCCCCTTCCTCCTCTCTCTCTCCCCCCCTTCTCCCCCACCTTCTCCCCCCCCCCCCCCCCCCCCCCCCCCCCCCCCCCCCCCCCCTCTGCGTGCAAGTAAGCTGCTCTTTTGTAACATGAAGTGAAGGTGAGCAGTTACACTGTCACTTACTTTAATGTTTTGTCCTACAGCCAAATCGGACATATTACTTAATGGATCCAAGTGGAAATGCGCACAAATGGTGCAAGAAAATCCAGGAAGTGTGGCGACGGCGGTACCAGAACCAACAGAATGCTGGCATTTAGCACAGTGCAGCTGACATGAATAGAGAAGCTTCCCCTCACGCTGCTGGTGCTCCACGGTCAAGAACTTTAGCACAGCATAAAAAGCCGCTCCACCCATCCCTCCCCATCTATATCTTTCCATTTTTACTCTCTCTATGTTCATCCTCCTCCTTTTTCTATCTCCTTCCCCTCCTTCTTATTTCCATTCACATTGTCCCTTTCCTCCCCAGTTTAAAAATAAACAGCCTATAAACATCCAGATAAAACTTATATGGAGGTTGTGGTGAGGACAGGCTTGCTCCAACCATTTCTCCTTCCTTCTTTCCATTTAAATGGGATTGTGGGGGTTGCTTTGCCTGCTCTTTGTGCCGCAGGCCTGTTATATTGCGGTAGGAGACCCCTTGCCTCTTTGTGTAATGTCTGCTCTTGTTCCAGGTTGCTGAATAATTGATGCTTTTAGGGAAAAAAAAAATGTGCATTTATAAACTGCATCACAGTCAGATTGCAAAGCTCAATCGTGTGTGTACCCCGCAACCCCCATTCCAATTCAGGCAGCCCTTCATTTACACTGGGCCTGACCTTCGTGATATTACCTTTTTATTTTTTGTTTTACTTAAATTATTCAAGAGCTGTGTACATTTTCACTTCTGTTCTTGCTCTCTTCTGGCCTCTGACTCCTGCAGCATTGGTTTCCCATTTGTACGAATGCCAAGGGTATATAGTGGTACTGAGGAGTCGATGTGCATATAAACACACCTAAACACAGAAGGAAATCCCTTATTTATGCCTGACTTACTTTACCAGAGTGAAATTGTATTGATCGAACTGTACAGCCCTGTCTTTGAAAGTTGGTTATAGTTTGTCAAGATACACACTCGAAACAGAAGATGAAGTTTTGTAATTAATTGACCTGTTCTTATTGAAGCAGCCCCATGTGCTGTGATAGAATTCTGTACATGTCTTGTTTTATATAATTGTTTGCTCATTCTGATTCGTTTCTACAGCAGGCTGCTGTTAAGTTGTTGGCCATAACCAGAAAGATTGAAATGAATTTTTGGTCTTGGGCAGTCAGTGCATTTCGCTTGGCTGAAGATGTTGATCTGAACGAACTGGGGTTCAACACTGCAAGGCACTGAATTAATGCACGCTTAAACCAGCAAGTTATTTTGCTGCTTCCCTTAAAATGATTGAAGTATCTAAAACTGTTTCAGTGATGGTGCAATACTCACTCGCTAAAATTTTATACTTGCTCCGTGCTAGATTTCAGACATGGAGTCAGGCTTGTGCGCATCTGGAACTGGCTTGTGCAACCAGATGTTCACTTTGCAAGTCACAGCATTTTATTTTCTGCTGTGACTGCAGTGACAGCATAGTACAACATATGCCCAGGATCTGTCTTTAGCCAATGGTCCCTGCCCAAAGGGACAGGATGTTGAAGGCAGCAAGGATTTTGAGGTAATTGGCTGTGCTCAATGCTGCGCACATGTACACTTGACTGGATTTGAACGTACCCAGTCTGCTGTTGTGTAACTTCTGTAAATTTTCTGTGTGTATAATATATATATATAAATATATTATGTGTGTGTTTGCAGGGGGAGGGTTAGAATTACACCTGGTACTTGTGTAACTGCAGTGAGACACTTCTGAGATTCTCTCTATTTTTGTGCAATCGCAAGAGGAGAGAAGAAATCCATTTAAAGCAACAAAAGTCATAACTGGTTGGGTCTGTCCCAATGCTTCATCTGTGAGTAGCTGAGCCACAAATCCAGAGGCACCTGGCTTTATCATTGTCAAAAAGACCAACTTGGCCTTTGTATCTTAGGGATAAACAGTCCAATTTCCTACTCTTGTTTGTCATCCTGTCAGCAAATGTTTTGGACTCTCCGGTGGCTCCCACTCCTCCCCACCCAACGTGGATTACCTGCCAGCACATCATCTCACCTGCAGAGACTGGCCACCCAGACAAGGGCTGAAAGAGTGGGCTACTGATCATCAAACTAAGCTCTATCATATTCCATATCCTTGGGAAGAGGACAAGAGTAACGCAGCAAATCTGTCATGGTGGTTTCATGTACATGTTGCATGCCCATGCCCATGTCCATGTCTTGGGTCAGTGCAATCCTTAAAAACTGGAGGGTTTCGCCAAACTGGCTGGTGATGTATGTTTAGTATAACAGTATTGTGTTGTCTACAACAGATGCTGTCCACAACATCACAAAACCAACCACTAACTCAATGGAAAAGTGATTTTACGTAAAACAACATTTCTGGAATATATGTGGTGAAACTCTTCACACATTCTTTGTTTTTGTTTTCCCTCCTTGATTTGTTATAGTCTGTACAGCTCTTCATCTGTGTGGATCAAACAACCTGGATCTCAGGTGGGGAATGCTGGCTTTCACGGTGAGCTGTCATTTCAAACTTTCTGTACCTAGGATACAAACATTGTGGATGATGAAGGTCTGAAACTAAAACGAATTACTGGAGAAACTCAACAGCTCTGGCAGCATCAATGAAGAAAAACCAGAGTTAACAGTTCCAGTTCCTTCCTGAGGAAGGGTTACTGGTCTCAACATTAACTCTGCTTTTTTGCTACAGATGCTGGCAGACCTGCTGAGTTTTTGCTTCTGCACCTGGGGTTGTGCCCATCAGCTGCATGTGTTCAACAGGTTGAACACTGCGGCATCCAGCTTGTGGCTTTTAACCCATCCAGGATTTGGCTGACTTAAAAGAGTAGTCTTCAGTCAGTCTTCCAGCAACTGTCTAACTGAAGTATATCTCATTACAGTGGAGGGTTGGGATCCAGCTGTGGGTTGCTTCTGCTGGAATAGAAACCACCTGTCACCACAATCCGTCATCTTGTTATTTTCCTCCGTTCACCTAGAACAGCTTTCTCTGACCTCTTAAAACCTGATCAGTTGGAACCTCAGGAATTTATGGCCTACGCTGTTACAGGATTGCCTCATGTTTTCTGTTGTATCTGCACCTGATGTACCAAGCTGTCAAAATCTTCACCCAGGTCAAAGAGCCCCACTTCATTACAGTTATTGACTGATCAGGAGCTAACCAAGTTTTATTTTTGTAGATGATGATCTTGGATAGATCTCTGATAAACCACAGAAGTTTTAATCAGAGTAACATTCTACCAAACCCACTTTAAGCAGCAGATGCAGCTACTGGTCCACGCGAGATAACATAATCATTCTATGATCTTGGTGTTTGTTTCGACAGATCGATGATCGACAGTTTGCTTTTAACAGATGATAACTGCTCACTGTGAGAGTATAAAACATACGGGTCTTTTATTCCTCATATTACCATACATGTGGAAGGTAACAATTTCAAAGGGGTAGAATGCAGCAAAGCTGATAGTACAGTAATACAGATTTTGCAGTTTGGTGAAGAGAGGTAGGTACTGTACCTTGTAAAAAGACCAGTTGATAATGCATGCATTAGCTGCCTCACTAACTGCACTCATAAATAGAGCTTGCTGTAATGCTGGGGACCTGTATGTTAGTTAGTTAGTTAGTTAGTTTTTTTTCACGTCTTTCGTTGCCTGTGTATACATATCAACCCTATAATGACATTGGGTGAGAAAATGATTGGAGAGAGGCAACAGGAGCCCAGTACCTCATCACTGTCCCAAAAATGTAGTGTTAAAGCACCGTGGGCTAAGCACCTTGTGTTGTCACCTCGTGCATAGTTTATCAACCAATGCCAAACAGAAGCA
The DNA here is from genome assembly GCF_030684315.1 of Stegostoma tigrinum. Lineage (NCBI taxonomy): Eukaryota > Metazoa > Chordata > Chondrichthyes > Orectolobiformes > Stegostomatidae > Stegostoma > Stegostoma tigrinum. The sequence continues at coordinate 24,681,987 of NC_081376.1, forward strand.
GCAATGTTTCCTCCCCCTTACATATACTTTTTGTGGGAGTGTAAATTGAGGAATTGATTGCACATTTTGGCATCATTGAGGTGAACTTTGTGGATTTAATGGTCAAAACACCAATTTGGCTGTTTGCTTATGACTGTATAATTGGTGACCGCATCCATAGCTTGCTACCTTAATCTGGGAGTCCTTTCTAAATTGCTTGGTGAGCATGTTTTTTGTGTACAATGTGCTTTTCTTGTGAGTTCCATTTTTAATACTTCACGTTTGTGCAAATCCAGAGCACTTAGCATGTTTACAGTCCAATGAGAAGTGAGTTAATTTCAATCTTGGCACTTTACAGCTAGTGCTTTGTCAGTGAGCAAGTGCAGATTGTCTAATAAAATTCATCACCCCTGTTCCTTTCCAGTCTGCCAAATTTTCAACCTTATCATGTAGAATTGTGACATTGCTATTTTCTGCAGCGCTAATTCTGTATCTCCTGAAATCAAAATAGCATATGTGTTTGGCACATTTCAGACATCATTGTTGTAATGAATGCAGTAACCCAATTTTGGGTTAGTGTCCAAAATGTGGAGAGAGGACTTGCAGATAAAGGGCATTGAGCTCATGTACTCTGATATCCCTCATCGTTGATCTCCAAAACCCTAGTGAGCAATCCCAGGGAAGGAATTCTCTCCCTCCCAAAAATTCTTTGCCGCTTGCATGTTTTGTCCAGGATGGTTAATCATATCAGCTGGTCACATGGTGTCAAAATCCTGTCTGGGTTAGACACCAGTGGCACTGATACACAAAGGCAATGGGCAAAGTGAAAACAGTCTGAAGCAAGAAATGCAATATATTAAACCACACACTTTATTTTGTTTTTGTTTTATTCTTGTCAAATCACTTACTGGTTAAAGCTAGCGTGTAGTTCAGTCTGTTATTTAAATTCTAATATATGAGTTGCATCTGGAGTTAATTCATGTTCAGGGGCCATGTTGTGTATGTATGTGATGTTCAGCCTTTGAATATGAATAACTATTGTAAACTATGATATTTTGACTTTGTTTCCAGGCTTTTATTATATAAATTTTCTATTTGGTCAATGATTTGGATCATATTCTTCATAATTTAATGAACGTATAATATTTTCTGAATATTTGTGCTTTAGATGGAGCGGAATGATTTGAACTTTCACGTAATGCTCAATAGTTCTGTAATTAAAGCATGTAGGGGTTGCAGGTATAAAACATCAAATCTTTCTCTTGCCTCGTTATTTGAACAGTAATGAATGCATCCTAGTTAGTCATAGTGTTGCTAGCAGGGCAGAAAACTAGTTAAAGTAACTTGAGCTTCTATGTTTAACTGCTGCAGTGCAGTACTGCAGAAGTGCTGACTAGTGGATATTGAGATAACATGCCATCATTTCCTGCTTTATCCCTCAGAACTTGAGCTAAAATACTTATCTTCAGTGTTGCATTCTGGGATCTTGCTCCTCCACACAAGTTTCACTGCACATCAGATTGATAAGATCAGAAATCACCCAACACCAGGTTATAGTCCAACAGGTTTATTTGAAAACACCATCTTTCGGCGCCTCAGAGCTCCTTCAAGTGTTAGTGAGAGAGGCAGTATCAGACAGAATTTATAAGTAAAAGATCAAAGGTTCTCACCATTGATGGCGATGTACTAGGCAAGCCTTAAATGCTGTCAAATCTTTAATCAGAAGATTTTACTTGATTAATATGTATATGTAGATCCCCAAATTTGTTTCAAGTCACAGTACTGAGAGAACTAAAGGTTTTATCAATGCTAAGAGGTGACATTTTAGGTCTGACACAAACGGATACTAAACAAGATTTCACACCTAACATTAATTCGGGAATTGACATATACATATTAATCAAGTAAAACCTTCTGATTAAAGATTTAAAAGCATCTTAGGTTTGCTTAGTACATCCTCATCAATGGTGTGAACCTTTGATCTTTTACTTATAAATTCTGTGTCTGATACTGCCTCTCTCTCTAACACCTGAAGAAGGACTGAGGCTCCAAAAGCTTGTGTTTTCAAATAAACCAGTTGGAGTATAACCTGGTGTCGTGTGACTTCTGACACTGTCCACCCCAGTCCAACACCGGCACTTCCACCCTATCAGATTGGTGTAAAGCCATTTGATGTCTCATGGAGTGTTGTATAAATGTACTTCTAACACAGATTATAAAACATGGGTGATCCTTTTTTTTTTGTGCTTTTCATATAAGCTTGACATTTGAAACACAAACAGGCCCAGAGCTGAAGTGCGTCTTACAATTATAAACAGTTCAACTGCTGATTTACCTGATGTGCATACTGGGTTTTTCTCAGCACCAGTGTTTGCACCGTTGGCAAATTTCAATGGAGAAGCAACAAGGCTGCATTAGATGAGGTAAAAATGACTGGTTTTCTGTTCCTAATTGTTGTATTACACCACAACATGTTCTTGTCAGACAGGAGCTGCCTCTGGCTCAGTGCAATCTACATTTCCCAACCATCTGCTAACATTGCTTTGTAGAATGGCCATGGGTGAAGTGGCAGAATAATACTAAATATTCATGCAATCATACCTCCATGTGAGACAACACTTGAAAGGCATGGATACAAATTCTATGTAATTAAACGTTTCATTAAACATAACTGGAATGTTACATTTTAATGACACAAAAAGTAGCCCAACAGTTGTCTTACTGTACTGGAGGTGATGTAGCAATTGCAACATTGTAATCAGATTTTGGAAATAAATGGAAAAGCGTTGTGCAGGCAGCCGTCATAAAATCCATTTTTAAACTCCATAAAGCCTGAAAGAATGTAAGAAATAAGAACATAAATAGGCTTTTCTGCCCTTGTGCCATTAAGATAATAGCTTACCTAGTGTGGTATGAACTCCACTTTCACTCCTATCCCCATAACCCTTTACATTCTTGATAATTTAAAAATCTAGCTCAATTTGAATACATTCAATGACTCAGTCTCTGTTGTTCTTTGGGGAGATAATTCCAAATACTGTTTAACCATGGAGAGTAAATTTCTTCTCCTCTGCATCTTAGGTAGGGACAGTCTTTGAGATGGAAGGAGGGGAAATGTCCTCTCAGCATATACTCTGACAAGCCCCCTCAGAATTTTTGTTTTTTTTTCAAATCAGATCACCTGTCTTCTAAACTCAAAGTTTAAGCCCAATTTGCTTAAGCTTTCCTCAAAATAGCGCTTTCATCCCAGGAATTAGCTGAGTGAGCCAACTCTGATTTGCTTCCATTGCAAGAATACCCTTCAAGTAAGAAGAGCAAACTTGTACATAGTACTCAAGGTGTGGTGTTGCCAAATACCCTGAACAAGTTACAGCAAAACTTTTCTACTTGTATATTCCATCTCTCTTGCAGTTTGCTTTCTTAATTGCTTACTGTTCCTGCATGTGAAATGTGTTTCTGATGAAGGGTCTAGGCCCGAAACGTCAGCTTTTGTGCTCCTGAGATGCTGCTGGGCCTGCTGTGTTCATCCAGCCTCACATTTCATTATCTTGGATTCTCCAGCATCTGCAGTTCCCATTATCACTGAAATGTGTTTCATGTTGGTCCTTCTCTAACACTTCAATCTACAAGTTCTGTTTAAATCAATGCTTTTCAACTTTTTGCAAGTGAAAACCTTGTATGTTTACACATTATACCCCATCTGTCAAACTTTTCAATCACTTGTACTTATGCAGACTTTTTATATCATCTACATGTAGCCTGTTCATCTGAGCCATTAATATAGATCATAAGGAGTTGAGGCCCCAGCACTGATCACTGAAGAACTCTATTAGTTAGTTTGCCAACATAAAAATGACCCATTTATTCCCACTCTTTACTGTCAGTTGCATAATCCTCTCTTCATGCTAACATCACTTCCGACATTATATATTTTTACTTCGTACAGTAACCTTCCTTGTCAAAGGGTTTTTGGAAATCTAAATGCACTACTTCAAAGGTCTCAAGCTTGTTAAATAATATTTCCCCTTCTCAGTACTATATTAACTCTGCCTGGTTTTATTTGGATTTTCTAAATGTTTTGTTACTGCCTCTAATAATGGACTCTCTAATTTTTCCAGTGACAGACATTTAACTGATCTAGTTTTCTGACCTCTTTCCCTCCAACAGCCCTCCCCAACTTCTTGGACAGAGGTGTTACATTTGCAGTTTTTCAAGAAGCTGGGACCTTCCTAGAATTTAGGAAATCTGGAAGATTACAACCATCAACTCTCTCTGCAGCGACTTCCGTTAAAACTCTTAGGATGCAGTTCATCCGGTCCAGGGGATTTGTTACCTCTAAGCCACATTTAGTATCCTCATTGTTCCAGTGGTAGTGATTAAGTGCCTGTGTCCCTTTTGCATCATGATTTTTCTCAACCATTCTTGGAAGGCTTTTTGTCTATTCCATTGTGAAACTGAATACAAAGTAACTTCAATTCCTATGACATTCCCCATTTCCCATGATTAATTCCTGTCTTAGCCTGTATGGGGCTGAAGCTCACTTTTTAACTCTGTTTTTATTGCTTGTAGAAGCTGTTACTCTTTTTTTTGTTTCTTTTTCTTTCTAGTTTTCTCTAGTGCTGCAATTTCTCCCTCTTTTATTCTCTTGAACACCCTTTGTAGATCTTCACACCATTGTATGCCTATTTTATCAATTTGTTACCATCCTTAATTTGGTTATCCATAGATGATGCATCCTTCCAGTAAAGCATTCTTCTACAATGGAATGGATCTTTGAGAGTTATGAAGCATCTCCTTAAATGTTTGTTATTGCATTTCCACTGTCTTATCTGTTAACTAATTTTCATAGTACAGACTGTCTTTGCTGCCTTAATAGTGTTTTTGTTTAATTTTAAGACACGTTATGGACCCACATTTCTCATATTTGGGTCCTTAGTTAATCTTAACTCATTACAATTTATGAGTTCCAAAATAGCCTGGTAACTAATAAGGTTCCAGAATAGCTTTAAGAAACTCTTCCACACAGGCTATATGAATCATCCTTCAGGCTTCCATTGCCAATTTGATTGTCTTCAATCAGTGCAAAGGCTGAAACCATTCATGACTATTGTAGTACCCTTCTTGGCCATTCTGATTATTTCTTTACACATACTCTATCCGGCTGTGTAGCTACTGTTTATGGACCTATAAACTACTCCTACCAATGACTGTTGCTTTTGGCTAGGTCTTAACTCCATCTAAACTGATTCTACATCTTGATCTTCTGAAGCTAGACCATTTCTTATTATTTTGATTTTGTTTTGTCATTAGGGCTACCCCACCATCTTTTCCTTATGTCCATCATAAATGTCAAAAGTCCTTAAGTTCAGGTTCTAGCCTTGGAAACTTTCAACTGTTTCATTGTCATGGATATAATGTTGTAATGATTTTTTTAAGTTTGCGCTAGCAATTCATCTTAAGAATTCTGTGAACAATCAGATAAGGAGCCTTTAATTCTGTCTCTATTGCTGTTTTTAACTCTGACTTTTTTGCTAATGCAAACTTATTGTACATTTTGTCCCGAAATGTCATACTCTAGTTGAGATTATCTTGCATTGCTGCCTTGTCCTTTTTCTCTTCAATTTTCCACATCTTTTATATGTACCAACTTCCCACTATTTATATTAAAGCACTTCCTACAAAATAAGACACTTTCAATAGTTCCATTTTCTTTGGAACGGGAAAAGAAGTAGGTCACATGGCTCTTTGAACCTGCCCCACTATTCAGTAAGATTTGATTGATCTCTGTTTTAGATTAGATTAGATTCCCTACAGTGTGGAAACAGGCCCTTTGGCCCACCAAGTCCACACCACCCCTTGAAGCATCCCATCCAGGCCCATCCCCCTATAACCCACACATCCCTGAGCACCACGGGCAATTTAACATGGCCAATCCACCTAACCTGCACATCTTTGGAGTGTGGGAGGAAACCAGAACACCTGGAGGAAACCCACGCAGACCTGGGGAGAATGTGCAAACTCCACACAGACAGTCGCCTGAGGTGGGAATGGAACCCAGGTCCCTGGTGCTGTGAGGTTGCAGTGCTAACCACTGAGTCACTGTACCACCCCAAATTGAATTCCATATTCTTATCTACACCCAATAATCTTTGGATCCCCTACCTAACAAAAATCCATGTAGCTACCTCTACGTTGAATATATTTTAACACACTGTGCTTCCATCACCTTCTAAGGCAGGGAATTCCAAAGTGTCTCTAACCTCAGAGAAAAACGTAACTCTTCATGCTCTGCCCTAAATAGGCTGACCCCAAGTTCTGGATTCTCAAAGAAATATCCTTCCCATGTCCGTCTTGTCAATACCATTCAGAATCAAATACACTTCAATCAAGTCACTCTTCTAAAGTCCGGTCTGTATGACCTTTCCTCATGAGAAAACTCACTTTTCCAATATCTTAGTAAACTTCTGAACTGACTCCAGTGCATTTATATCCTTCCCTAAATAAGGAGACAAAACTGCATGTGTTTTTTGAGATTTGGTTAACCGAAGCATAACATTCCTTATATTTATGCTCAATTCCTCTCACCATAGATGATAGCATCCTATTCTTGATCATACGCTGTTCCTGCATACTAACATTTTGATACTCGTGCATTAGAATACCTAAATCCTCTGTACCTCTGATTTCTGCAGTCATTTTCTGTTTAAGTAGTACTCTACTTCCATTAATACTTGGCATTCTTCATGCCAAAGTAAACAACTTCACATTCTCCCACATTGCACACTGTCTCCCAGACCTTTTCTCCACTCGGTCAATTTATCGATAGCCTTCTGCATTCTAAATAAAAACTGAAAGAACTGCAGATGCTGTAAATCAGGAACAAAAATAAATTTGCTGGAAAAGCTCAGCAGATCTGGCAGCATCTGTAAAGGAAAAAGCAGAGTTAACATTTTTGGTTTGGTGACTGTTCCTCAACTGATGGTGGCTGGGAAAACGTCAGTTTATATGCAGAAAATAGTGAGGTGGGTGTGGTAGGGAGTAAACAATAGGATAGAGCCCAAAGAGACAGAGCCAGTTGGGTGGACAAAGGAGTTGCTAGGACTGTTAGTGACTCACAACAGTGGGTGTGCAATGGCAGGCTATGTGGTAACAAGGCCTAGTATGTGGGGTAGCGGGCTGGGACGTGGGAGAGTTTATGTCCTAAAATTATTGAACTCGATATTGAGTCCGGAGCGCTGTCTCCCAAACATACCTTCCAGGTGAAGCAACACTCACCTGCTCTTACCAGAATCTAGCCTACTGCATTCGCTGCTCGTAATGTGGTCTCCTCTACATTGGGGAAACAAAGTGTAGACTTGGCGACTGCTTCGCAGAACATTTATGTTCTGCTCGCAAGAAAGACCCTGAACTACCTGTTGCCTGCCACTTTAATGCACCACCTTGCTCCCTGGCTAACATGTCTATCTCTGGCTTGCTGCAGTGTTCCAGTTAAGCCCAGCGCAAGCTGGAGGAACAACACCTCATTTTCGGCTTGGGGACCTGACAGCCCTCCAGACTGAATATTGAGTTCAATAATTTTTAGGACCTAAACGCTCCCCCACATCAGGCCTTGTTACCACATAGCCTGCCGTTACACACCCCCTGTTAGTAATTCACAGTCCCCATTAACAACTATTCACCCTCCCAGCCTGATCGTTAGCAACTCCTCTGTCTGTCCAGCTGTCTTTCTCCCTCTTTGGGCTCTATCCTATTGTTTACTCCTGATCCCACCCACCTCCCTGTTTTCTGCATATAAACTGACGTTTTCCCAGCCACTATCAGTTGTGAGGAAGGGTCACCAGACCCAAAACGTTCACTCTGCTTTTTCCTTCACAGATGCTGCCAGACCTGCTGAGCTTTTCCAGAAAATTTGTTTCGGTTTCTTCTGCATTCTGCTTGTGTATTTCCTCTCCACCTTTGTCTGCAAATGTAGTTGCCACGCTTCTTTTATCTCCTCATCTAATGCATCAATCTAAATTGTGAAAAGCTCAGATCCCGGTGGGGTCCCACTTGTCTGCATACTGGATACATTGCAAATCAAGGTAAGTGGTCCTAGAGAAATGGTTACAAGGAGATTAGAACTGGGATTTTAACAGGGATGTTTGACCTTTTGGAAAGATTGGATTGAAGAAAAAGTGATGAAGCAGCACTGTTAAAAAGAGATTAAATGACGGTTGTGAAAGGTGATCTAGATATGGATGATATAGTTCATTTGGGGAGAGGTAAGTAACGGCCAAGTAAAGGAGACTTTGGGGGTCTATACACTGCTACCAGATGATAGGCACATTTGTAGGAAAGGGTATAAATCAACAGTAGGAACATGTAAAAAAAATACATCAATGATTATAGATGGAACAAAATCAAAGTTGCTGAAAAAGCTCAGCAGGTCTGGCAGCATCAGTGGAGGAGAAAACAGTTAACCATTTGGGTCCGGTGACCCTTCCTCAGAGCTGAGGAACCCTGTTTTCGCTGTTTACTGTTTTCTCCTCCGCAGATACTGCCAGACCTGCTGAGCTTTTCCAGCAACTTTGATTTTGTTCCTGATTTACAACATCCACAGTTCTTTTGGTTTTTATCTAATGGTATTAGATGACTAATCTTGTTGTTTGGGTCAGTAAAGTTAGAAAGGGTAGCTACGACAATGAATTCTTGAAGGGTATTAGAGAGGTTACAAGAGCAATACGTCATGGAGTCAATCGGGGATAAATTATCCCAGATCTAGTAATGGGTAATGAGGCAGGCTGAATAAATGACCTCTGAGTAAAATATCCCTTAGAAAGCAGTGATCTTTATATGATGAATATAAGATGTGTGTAAGAGAAACTTGGGTGGGAAACAACTGTGTTTAACAAAGCAAATTACAATGGAATGATAGTTAGCTAAAGCGGTCTGGGTAGATAGATTAGCAGGGAAGATGGTAAGCAAATAGTGGCAGACATTTAAGGTAGTAATTCATGACTGCCAGCAAACACATATCCTAGTAAGGAGGAAAGAGTCTCAGAGAGGGGTAAGCCAACCATGGCTAACTAAAGAAATTAAGGAAAGTTGAAAGAAAAAGCAGATAAGGAAGCAAAAGTCTGTGATAACCTCAAAAGTTGAGATAAATTGAGAACCCAGCAAAGGAGAACTAAACAGATAATAGTGTAAAAATAAAACTGAGGGAAAAATAGCAAAGAAGGTAAAAACTTCTTTAAATACATAAAAAGGAAGAGAGAGGTCAAAGTGAATATGAACCCTTTCAAAAATGAATCTGGGGAGATGGTTTTGGGGAAATAAGGGAATGGCAGAGGAGTTAAATATATTTTGCATTATTCTTTTTGGTGAAAGAGACTTCAAACATCCTATTAATACTAAAGAACACGGGAGAGGATTTAAGTATCCTCATTAGAGAAGTATTGTTCGACAACCAATGGGGCTTAAAGGCAGGCATGTCCCCTGGCATTCTGAGGGTCCCAAAAAATTTTAGCAACAGATATTGTTGATGCATGGGTTGTAATTTTCCAAAAATCCTTAGAATCTGGAGGATTGGAAAACTGCCAACATGACGCCACTATTCAAAAATGGAAGAGGACAAAAGTGGGTAACTAGTGACTAATTAGCCTGAGAACCATAATTGGAAAAATGAGAGAATTAATAATTAAGGAAGTAATAGCAGAACATTTGAAAAATCATGGTCTGATCAGAGTCCAGATGGCTTCATGAAAGGAAATCATGGACAAAAACAGAAGTTGCTAGAAAAGCTGAGCAGGACTGGCAGTATCGATGAAGAAAAAAATCAGAGTTAATGTTTTGGGTCCCATGACTCTTCTGATTCATTTGAATTTTTTTAGGAAGTTGCTACCAGACAGCATCCAGTAGACATGTTGTATTTGGACTTCCAGATGACAGTCAACAAGGCAGCTTCCAAAAGGTTGTCATAAAATAAGAGCCCATGTTATTGCAGATAGTATATTGGTATGGATAGAAAATTGGCTAATGGGCAGGAAACAGTGAGGATATTGGGTTCTTTTTCAGGTTGGCAACCTGTAAACCAGTGGAGTTCCACAAGGATCAGTGCTGGTTACTGCAGCTGTTTATAAGGAAGTGAATACACTGTAGCCAAATTTGCAGTCAACATAAAACTAGAAGGAGAGGCAAGTTCTGAAAGGGATACAACAGTTTATCGAGAGATGTCAATTAAGTTAAAGAAGTTAGCAAATGGAATATAATGTGGGAAAATGTGAAATTGTTAATTTTGGAAAGGTGAACAAAAGAACAGAATATTATATAAATGGAGGGAAACCAAAACAAAGGTAATTGGGAGAATGTTGGAGTTCAGATGAATGAGAATGGAACTTGCAGAGACTTATAAAATTCTAACAGGACTGGACAGGATAGATACAGGGAGCATGTTTCCAATAGTGGGTATGTCCAGAACCAAGGATCACCATGAGGATTTGGGGTAGACCCTTTAGTACAGAAATGAGACATTTCTTCACCCAAAGAGTGGTGAGTGTGTGGAATTCATTACCACAGGAGATTGATGCCAAAACATTGAATGTATTCAAGAGGTGGCTAGATATAGCACATGTTGCAAATGGAATCAAAGGTTATGGGGAGAAAGCAGGATTAGGCTATCAAATTGGATGATCAGCCACTATTGTGATGAATGGCAGAGCAGGCTCGAAGGACTGAATGGCCTCCTCTGAGCTTACCTTCTATGTTTACTTGTGCATGAATCACAAAGCCATCGCACAGGTAATCAGGAAGGCAGGTGGAATGGCCCTTATTTCAAAGGGATTCAAGTATGAGAGTGGGGAATTTTTACTGGAATTGTATAAGGTGCTGGTGAGACCACATCTGGAGTACTGACAGCAGTTTTGGTCTCATTATTTAAGGACGTAATTTATTGGAGGCAGCTCAGAAGGTTCACGAGGATGATCCTTATTATCTTATGAACAGATTAAGAAGTGATCTTGTTGAAATGTATAGGATCCTTAAAGGGCTTGACAGGACAGGGTAAACACTGAGAGGATGTTTCCCCTCATGGGCGAACCTAGGAGCAAAGGACATAGTCTCGGGATAATGGGACATCAAATTAAGGCTAAGATCAGGAGGAATTTCTTCTCTAACAATTGTGAGCTTCTTTGGAAGTGCTTGTCACAGAACCGTGGGGGCAGATTTCCTGTCATTACTGAAGCTGAGATAGTTACACTGTTGATCAGTAGGGAAATCGGGGATTATAGGGAAAAGGTGAGAAAGTGGGTGTACTGAATGTTGGACCAACCATGATCTTTTTGAATGATGGAGCAGGATCAAGGGGACAAGTAGCCTACTCCTATTCCTATTTTTTATTGGCTGTTTTCTACCCTCCAATCTATTATCCATGCCAGAAGTTACCCTCTATACCATGAGCTTTTATTTTCGGCAAAGACTCTGTGGCACCTCATCAAATGCCGTCTGGAAATCCAAGTGTTGGTTCACCTTTTATCTACAGGGCATGCTATTAATTCAGAGCTCCAAAATGAGTTAAGTGTGATTTTTTTCCCCTGTGAAACCATATTGACTATTCCTAATATGCTTGACCTGAAAGTGTGCAGCAATTATGTAATGATCAACTGTAATACCTTCCCCATGACAGAGAGATTAAGCTAACTAACCAAGTTTCCTGCTGTCTGCCTCCCTTCCTTGAATAAGGGGGTTATATTTGCTACTTTCCAGTTGATGGAACTTGCCTAAAATTGAAGAACTACATCAACAGATTTCAAATGCTGCTGTTTAGCATACCTAATACTTAAGCTTAAATACCCTTTTTAACAAGTTTCAAAAAAACAAGACTGAACTTTGTGCCAAGTTTAGTTTGAATATATCAAGCAAACAGAACTTAATGCGACTCAATACATTTCAATTGACTGTTGAGATGCAGAAGGGAGACATGATTGGCAGGAATGGGAACAAAATTATTGAGTTTCTATCATTCCAGCTGATATCGGCTTCTGTAATTTTCTTGGTGTTAAATGTACTAACCTCTCATCTACTGTAAGTACTAGCACAACAAAATTATTCAACATGTAAATGAAAATAAATAACATTATTGGTTTTCAAGAGACCAGTGCTCTGATCACTCAGTTTTCCCAATGTAATTCATAGAAGTTATCCCTTGCAACTTTCCAGGTTCTTTTGATAACTTGTTAGTTTTGTCATCCTTTGTTCCTTGGACAATTCCTACAGAACAGGAAAAGTAAAATCTTTTGTATTTTTATTCTTATGTTTCTTACATCTCGTAATCCATAGCTTCCTTTATTACCCAGATAGAACTGGAAGGATGTGGAAGCATTGGAAAGGGCACAGAGATTTACCAGGATGTTACTTGGTATGGAGGGAAGGTCTTATGAGGAAAGGCTGAGGGACTGGAGGCAGTTTTTGTTAGAGAGAAGAAGGTTAAAAGGTGACTTAATAGAGACATACAAGATGATTAGATGATTAGGTAGGGACAGTGAGAGCCTTTTTCCTTGGATGGTGATGGCTAGAATGAGGGGACGTAGCTTTAAATTGAGGGGTGTTAGATATAGAACAGATGTCAGAGGTAGGTTCTTTACTCAGAGTAGTAAGGACGTGGAATGCCCTGCCTGCAACAATAGTAGACTCGACAACTTTAAGGGCATTTAAATGGTCATTGGATGAACATATGGATGATAATGGAATAGTGTGGGCTAGATGAGGTTGCAGATTGGTTTCATAGGTCGGCGCAACATCGAGGGCTGGAGGGCCTGTATTGGGCTGTTATGTTCTAAGTAGCACACACTGGTTATAAATTGATGTTCTTTGAACAACTCTCAACTCTGCATCATTTTACCCACTGACAGATATACCCAGTTTACCACAAGCCATCTCTGTCCATCACAAGTCAGCCTTAACTAAATCCAGGATTTGAATAGCAGTTTCTCCCTTTCCAAACTCTACATTGAACTCATTATTAAACAAACGCTTGTGCACTGTTAAGTTAACCAAAGTGGCCCCAATACTAAATCTGACATGGCTTGCCCCCTTGATTTTTTTTTTTCTCAAGGCATATCTTTTCAGGAGCATATCCCAGACATATTGAGGAAATTTAGTGCATTTCAGGTGTACATGTCAGCTGATTTCCAATCTATACTAAACATTCCCCATCAAAAACATGCTACCTTTGGACCAGGCCAAGGGGCATGTATTGTATTGGGAAGTGGTATGATAAATATGCAAGAAAGTGAGATTACACAGGATCAGGGCATGAAAGGAATGGGGGGGGGGGGACGGTTTCAGCGAAAAGGGATACTTGATTGGATGAAATATTGAAGGGTTTGATGAGGAAAAGTTGAGATTAGTGTAAGGAAACATTCACTTTTTTTCTTGACTATGAACTGAAATGGAAATTGAACTGCTTCAATTGAAAAAAACTGGAAGGGATTGCAACTTGACAAATGAGTGTTGAGCTGTGCCGTGCAGCGTGGCTTTTTGGAAGCAAAAAAGGGGACAAGTTGAGATTGAACAGCACCAAGAATCTTTTATAGTGAGGAAAATTCTGCCTGGTAACACCTCTCTGCTTGAGCTGCAGTTTTTATTAAATGGAGAAAGTGGCAAGAGCAAACGTAAAGTCACCACAGTCTTACCAGATCATAGGGCTGCTCTCTCATCGGAGAGAGATGACTGGTGCTGGCTTAACCTGAGGGTCAGCATGACTCTGGTAAGGGGAGATGGAGAGTCCTTCATGGTAACCTCTGCCAGTGAGAAGCAGCAAAAAAGTGACAATATCCCTTGTGTAGACTGCATCCTCTCTCTTTATCATAGGAAGAAAAGCCAATGAATCCCAGAAAGCATAAAAGAGAGAATTCCTACACGAAAAGACTTAAAATTGCCTGGTCAACCATTGAATTGAAGGAGGATCATCACTGTACCAACAATAGCACCTCGTCATTGCAAACATCAACAGGACAGAGAAAAAGGACTTTCCACATTGTAATCTAGTGTTTTGATGTTCAGAATTTTGTTTATTCTGTCTATATTTCATTTTGCACCAATAATAATACATCATGCTGGTGGAGTAGAACTCCTGAGCTAGAGTTTGTCGGCTCTATCCATTTCTTTTCTTATTCGCTCCATGTTTTTTTTTTCCTTGTTTCTCCTTGTGTCTCATCTTTGATTAGCATCAGCGATGACTAACTGGGGTGAAGCCAGCTCGGATTCCCCGCCTTTAGAACCCAGAGTGAATCCAGTGCAGACTCCCAGCCTTGAGATGAATCCATTGGTCTGGTGCTGTGGAAGATGGCAGGGTGTATTGGAACCAGAGTGGGGAGGGATTTTTGGTCAAAATCCGAAAGAACTGTGGATGCTGGAAATCTTAAACAAAAACAAATTGCTGGAAAATCTCAGTAGGTCTGGCAGTATCTGTGGACAGAAATCAGAGTTAATGTTTTGACTTCAGTAATCTTTTAGAACTTCTGGCAGTTGCTGCCAAACCTACTGACATTTTCCAGCTATTTCTGTCTTTGTTTGGGATTATTGGTTCTGGCAGGGTGGGGTGGTGAGTTCACAGGAACAGGGTTCAGGTTATAGTTAGGGGTCAGAGTGTATTGGGGTGTGTGTTTAATAGTTATCTAGGAGTTAAAAACTAAAAGAACTGGATGCTGTAAACCAGAGACAAAAACAGAGTTTGTTGAAATAGCTTAACAGGTCTGGCGGCATACCTGGAGAGAAATCAGTTAATGGTTCGGGTTGAGGAAGGGTTACTCACCCAAAACATTAATACTGATTTCTCTTCACAGCTACTGCCAGACCTGCTGAGCTTTTCCAGTAACTTCTATTTTGTCTAGAAGTTAAAGCAGATTGAAAGCCTACTAATCTTTTAGGTATTAAGCCTGCGTGAGTCAGACCCCTCCAAATTCTCTGACTTTGTTACCCCACAAATGACTGAGTGAGAAGAAGAGGCTGGGACTTTTTTTTACTGGAGCCCCGGCGGTTAAAGGGCAATCTCTATAGAGGTTTATAAAATAATGAGTGGCATACATAAAGTGAAAAGCAAGGATCTTTTCCCTAGGCTGTAGGAACTCCAGTGTACAAAGATGGTGCAGGAGGGAGGGATTCAGATACCTGGATAATTGGGGCTCATTGTGGGGTAGGTGGGACCTCTGCAGACAGGATCGCCTACACCTGAACCAGAGGGGTACCAATACCTGGGTGGGAAATTTGCTCATGCTCTTTGGGAGGGTTTAATATAATTCAGAAGGGGGATGGGAACCTGAATTGTAACTCTAGTGTACAGGAGGTTGAGAGTAGTGAGTTCATGAATAAGGTTCCAAGGTCGCAGGAGTGTACCAGCAGGCAGGAACATGGCTTGAAGTGTGTCTACTTCAATGCCAGGAGCGTCTGGAATAAGGTGGGTGAACTTGCAGCATGGGTTGGTACCTGGGACTTCGATGTTGTGGCTATTTCGGAGACATGGATAGAGCAGGGACAGGAATGGTTGTTGCAGGTTCCAGGATTTAGATGTTTCAGGAAGATCAGGGAAGGCAATAAAAGAGGGGGAGGTGTGGCATTGTTAGTCAAGGACAGTATTACGGTGGTAGAAAGGACATTTGACGAGGACTTGTCTACTCAGGTAGTATGGGCTGAGATGAGAAACAGGAAAGGAGAGGTCACCCTGTTGGGAGTTTTCTATAGGCCTCTGAAAAGTTCCAGAGGTGTACAGAAAAGGATAACAAAATGATTCTGAAATAAGAGTGAAAGTAACAGGATAGTTGTTGTGGGGGACTTTAACTGTCCAAATATTGACTGGAAATGCTATAGTTCGAGTACTTTAGATGGGTCAGTTTTTGCCCAATGCAAGCAGGAGGGTTTCCTGACAGTTTGTAGATAGGCCAACAAGAGGTGAGGACACATTGGATTTCGTACTGGATAATGAACCAGACCAGGTGTTAGATTTGGAGGTAGGTGAGCACTTTAGTGATAGTGGCCACAATTTGGTTATGTTTACTTTAGTGATGGAAAGGGATAGGTATATACTGCAGGGCAAGAGTTATAGCTGGGGGAAAGGCAATAATGAGGTGATTAGGCAAGATTTAGAATGCATAGGATGGGGAAGGAAATTGCAGGGACTGGGCACAATTGAAATATGGAGCTTGTTCAAGGAACAGTTACTGCTTGTCCTTGATAAGTATGATAAGGGAGGAAGTGGTCAAGTGAGGGAACCGTGGTTTACTAAAGAAGTTGAATCTCTTGTTAAGAGGAAGAAGGCAGCTTATGTAAAGATGAGGCATGAAGGCTCAGTTAGAGCGCTTAACAGTTACAAGTTAGCCAGGAAGGACCTAAGGAGAGAGCCCCCAGAGGGGGCATGAGAAGTCTTTGGCAGGTAGGGTCGAGGAAAACACTAAAGCCTTCTACAGGTATGTCAGGAATAAAAGAATGACTAGTATAAGATTAGAGCCAGTCAAAGACAATAGTGGGAAGGTGTGCATGAAGTCCAAAGAGATAGGAGAGGCGCTAAATGAATATTTGTTGTCAGTATTCACAAAGGAAAAAGACAATGTTGTTAAGGAGAGTACTGAGATACAGGCTATTAGACTAGATGGGATTGAGATTCATAGGGAGGAGGTGTTAGCAATTCTGGAAAATGTGAGAATAGTTGTCACCTGGGCCAGATGGGATCTATATGAGGATTTTCTGGGAAGTTAGAGAGGAGATTGCCGAGCCTTTGGCTTTGATCTTTGTTGTCATTGTCTACAGGAATAGTGCCAGACAACTGGAGGATAGCAAATGTTGTCCCCTTGTTCAAGAAGGGGAGTAGAGACAACCCTAGTAATTACAGACCAGTGAGCCTTACTTTGCTTGTGGGTAAAGTGTTGGAAAGGAGTATAAGAGAGGATTTATAATCATCTAGAATGGAATAATTTGATTAGGATTAGTCAACACAGTTTTGTGAAGGGTAGGTCGTGCCTCACAAACCTTATTGAGTTCTTTGAGAAGGTGACTAAACAGGTGGATGAGGGTAAAGCGGTTGATGTGGTGTATATGGATTTCAGTAAAGTGTTTGATAAGGTTCTCCACAGTAGGCTATTGCAGAAAATTCAGAGACATGGGATTGCAGGTGGTTTAGCGGTTTGGATCAGAAATTAGCTGGCTGTAAGAAGACAGAGGGTGGTGGTTGATGGGAAATGCTCATCCTGGAGTTCAGTTACTAGTGGTGTACCGCAAGGATCTGTTTTGGGGCCATTGCTGTTTGTCATTTTTATAAATGACCTGGATGAGGTCGTAGAAGGATGGGTTAGTAAGCTTGTGGATGACACTAAAGTCAGTGGAGTTGTAGATTGTGCAGAAGAATGTTGCAGGTTCCAGAGGGACATAGATAAGCTGAAGAGCTGGGCTGAGAGGTGGCAAATGGAGTTAATGCGGAAAAATGAGAGGTGATTCACTTTGGAAGGAGTAACAGGAATAGAGAGTACTGAGCTAATGGTAAAATTCTTGGTAGTGTGGACGAGCAGAGGGATCAGAGGTGTCCACGTGCATAGATTCCTGAAAGTTGCCACCCAGGTTGATAGGGTTGTTAAGAAGGTGTACGGTGTGTTGGGTTTTATTGGTAGAGGAATTGAGTTTTGGAGCCATGAAGTCATGTTGCAGCTGTACAAAACTCTGGTGCGGCCGCACTTGGAGTATTGCATACAGTTCTGGTCACCGCATTATAGGAAGGATGTGGAAGCATTGGAAAGGGTGCAGAGGATATTTACCAGGATATTGCCTGGTATGGAGGGAAGGTCTTATGAGGAAAGGCTGAGGGACTTGAGGCTGTTTTTGTTAGAGAGAAGGTTAAGAGGTGACTTAATAGAGACATAAAAGATGATCAGAGGATTAGAAAGGGTGGACAGTGAGAGCCTTTTTCTTTGGATGGTGATGTCTAGAACGAGGGGCTTTAAATTGAGGGGTGTTAGATATAGAACAGATGTCAGAGGTAGGTTCTTTACTCAGAGTAGTAAGGGTGTGGAATGCCCTGCCTGCAACAGTAGTAGACTCGCCAACTTTAAGGGCATTTAAATGGTCATTGCATAAACAAATGGATGATAATGGAATAGTGTAGGTTAGATGGGCTTCAGCTTGGTTTCACAGGTTGGCGCAACAGCGAGGGTTGAAGGGACGGTACTGAACTGTGATGTTTTATGTTCTATGTTCTATGTTGAAGGGGACATACTTCTAAGGTGAGAGGAGAAATATTTTTAAAAAGACACGAGGGGAAACATTTTACACAAAAAGTGGTTCATGTGTGGAACGTACTGCCAGATGAAATGGTGAATGCAGGTACAGTTACAATATTTAAAAGACATTTGGAAAGGTTGTTGAATAGGAAGGATTTAGAGGGATGTGGTCCAAAAGCAGGCATGTGGGACTCGTATCAGAGATAATGGGAACTGCAGATGCTGGAGAATTCCAAGATAATAAAATGTGAGGCTGGCTGAACACAGCAGGCCAAGCAGCATCTCAGGAGCACAAAAGCTGACGTTTCGGGCCTAGACCCTTCATCAGAGAGGGGGAGGGGGAGAGGGCACTGGAATAAATAGGGAGAGAGGGGGAGGCGGACCCATTAAGCAGAGGTTCACCTACATTCCACATTAAGCAGAGGTTCACCTGCACATCTGCCAATGTGATATACTGCATCCACTGTACCCGGTGTGGCTTCCTCTACATTGGGGAAACCAAGCGGAGGCTTGGAGACCGCTTTGCAGAACACCTCCGCTCAGTTCTCAACAAACAACTGCGCCTCCCAGTCGCAAACCATTTCCACTCCCCCTCCCATTCTTTAGATGACATGTCCATCATGGGCCTCCTGCAGTGCCACAATGATGCCACCCGAAGGTTGCAGGAACAGCAACTCATGTTCTGCCTGGGAACCCTGCAGCCTAATGGTATCAATGTGGACTTCACCAGTTTCAAAATCTCCCCTTCCCCTACTGCATCCCTAAACCAGCCCAGTTTGTCCCCTCCCCCCACTGCACCACACAACCAGCCCAGCTCTTCCCCCCCCCCACCCACTGCATCCCAAAACCAGTCCACCCTGTCTCTGCCTCCCTAACCTGTTCTTCCTCTCACCCATCCCTTCCTCCCACCCCAAGCCGCACCCCCATCTACCTACTAACCTCATCCCACCTCCTTGACCTGTCCCCTCCCTACCTCCCCACCTATACTCTTTCCACCTATCTTCTTTACTCTCCATCTTCAGTCGCCTCCCCCTCTCTCCCTATTTATTCCAGTTCCCTCTCCCCATCCCCCTCTCTGATGAAGGGTCTAGGCCCGAAACGTCAGCTTTTGTGCTCCTGAGATGCTGCTTGGCCTGCTGTATTCATCCAGCCTCACATTTTATTATTTGTGGGACTCGTGTAGTGTGGGATCAAAATCAACGTAGGCTAGTTGGACTGCAAGGCCTATTTCTATGCTCTATGACTCCATTACAATTGGAATTGTCAATTTCCTGAACAATTCTCCTGGAGTCAGCCTGATCTCAATGTGCAACTCCTGTATACCCTGCTCTTTCTGGTCAATGGAGTATCTGAACGATAGTTTTACGCCTGGGAAGTTTTGCCTCTCTGGTTACTGGAACATTTCAGTTTTGATCCTTCATCCTGCTACCGTTAGATGGCGCTTTTTAACTATGCAGCCGCTCAAACTCCCGAGAAACACTTTGTGATAAGTTGCGGTACCTTCAAAGTAAATCTGGATGCAATGTAAATCATAGAAACAGCCTGACCTGTTCCGTTTCTAATGTTTAACGTAGAATTGTCTAGCCATTACGCTGCGCGTAGTTTTCTCTGAATACAACTCCTTTTTTGGAAAGCATGAGAAGAAAAGCTCTCGGCAAAATTAGCAAATCGAAGTCAATGTTTTGGAGGAAGTTAAAGCTTTATTTAGTTTTATTTTAGAAGTATCAGGTGTTTATCACCAACCAGTTTAATGGATAAACTATAACATGATAGCCAAAATAACAAAGAGCTCTCTGATGAAGGGTCTACGCCCGAAACGTCAGCTTTTGTGCTCCTAAGATGCTGCTTGGCCTGCTGTGTGCATCCAGCTTCACACTTTGTTGTCTTGGATTCTCCAGCATCTGCAGTTCCCATTATTACGTGATGGCCAAAGTTATTTTTTTACAATAAGTGTTTCATAAGTACAACGTTAATGTGCATGAGTTTTTTTTAGTGAATATCAAGCAGTCGTGGTATAAATACGTTAACATTCTTGTGAATTTATGTGCAATTTGCACGGTTAATATATCATTCAAATAACTATAACGTGTTTAAAAGATTAACCGTGGAACATTAAAAAGAAACAGAAGAATTAGAGAAACTCCGATTTCGTTGTGGTTGTGGAGAGAGGAACACAATTATAATCGTTTCAAGTCCAAATACGACTTTGGAACTATCGCACAAAATAAAACAAATAACTGTAGATTGGAAACAAAATCAAGAATTGCTGGAGAAACTCAGCAGGTCTGGCAGCATCTGTGGAGAGAGAGAGAGAGAGAGAAAGAAAGAGTTACGTTTGGAGTCCAATGACCCTTCAGAACAGATTGTAGCGAAGAATAGGTGGAATTTACGCTGATGACGGGGAGCGGGGGGTGATGGCAAAAAATAAGCAGATTGACGGAGATGGGGCTGAGCGAAAAATAAACAAGAATAAATGTGGATGATGGAAATTTGAAACAAAAATAAGAACTGGATCTTCTGAAGGGTTACTGGACTCGAAGCACTGATTCTGCTCTATCTCTCTCTCTCTCCACAGAGGCTGCTAGACCTGCTGAGTTTCTCCAGCAATTTATTTTTGAGAAACAAAAGTCAGGCAGACAAAGGGATGGTTGATGGTCATGTGGAGATGAAACAAAAAAGATAACGTAGAAACCTAAAGAACTGCGGATGCTGTGAATCAGGAACGAAAAAAAACAAAGTTGTTGACAAAGCTCAGCTGGTCTGGCAGCATCTGCGAAGGGAAAAAGAGAGTTAACGTTGTGGGTTCGGTAACCCTTCTGCAGAACTGGATAATAAGACTATTGTGTGTCGGCTATCCCGAGGTCAGCCCGTACTATTGACAGATCCTGGTGTGCGGCTGGGAGATTGCTGTACCACTTCTTCCTGACTATCCGTTCTCAGGAAGGGTCACCGGACACCAAAAGTTAACACTATTTTGTCTCAGCAGATACCGCCAGACCTGCTGAGTTTCTCCAGTACTTTATGTTCTCATTTTCAATCTAGTGCACATTTTCCCATGCTTTTCACTTTATGTCAGCAGTGCGCGGGGCGTGCCGGGAGGTGTGGGGGCGGGGCCAGAGGTGGGTCTGCCGGGAGCTGTGGCCGGGTTGTTGTTGTTTGGGGGCGTGGGGGAGAGGAGGCGCGGGGCCTGCCGGGAGGTGTGGCTGTGTTGTTGGCCGGGTTTGGTGGGGGGGAGGAGAGGGGCCAGGGGCCTGCGGCCTGCGGGGAGGTGTGGCCGCGTTGTTGTTGGGGGAGGTGTGGCGGTGGCCGCGGCCGCGGGGCCTGCCGGGAGGTGTGGCGGTGGGCCGGAGGTGTGGCCGCGTTGTTGTAGGGGGAGGTGTGGCGGTGGCTGCGGGGCCGTGTTGTTGTAGGGCGAGGTGTGGCGGTGGCCGCGGGGCCTGCCGGGAGGTGTGGCGGTGGGGCCGGGTTGTTGTTGGGGGAGGTGTGGCGTTGGCCGCGGGGCCTGCCGGGAGGTGTGGCGGTTGCAGCGGGAGGGCGCTGGGCGGTTGTTGAGAATGGCGGCGGTGAGTGGTGCGTTGTCGGAGCTGTCTGAAAACTTTAACAGTTCATTGTGCCGAAAATGTTCTGGTTTGGAGCGTGCGGCTGCTGCCGCCAAGTGGGTCCGTCTGAATGTCGGTGGCACCCGGTTCCTGAGCACCCGCCAGACCCTCTGCCGCGATCCTAAGTCATTCCTGTATCGACTGTGCCAAGCCGACCCCGACCTGGATTCCGACAAGGTACTGGGAGAGTGGGGGGCGGAGAGGATGGACTCAGAGTGTGGGGTCGGTGGGTACGCAAGACCCTGTGTTTTGGAGAGAGGTTGGATCCAGATAGAATTTCGTACATGCTGACAAAGATTAACATTCCTCAACATATATTGTATATAAACTTTCATCTCAAATGAGGCGTGTTTTGGCAAACTGGAAAGTTACGAGTGATGCTAGCTCCCAAAAACCACCAACAGTCAGAGAATTTTTGGTTTTGGTTATGTGCTCCACCTTTTGTATTCCGTTCAGCTGTTGCTGAGTTGTGTGTGCATACAAGACATTGCAGTTTGTGAGACCAGCCACACCACCTAGACTTGTCAGTAAAGGCATTACAATTTCTAATCCAGAGCATAGAAATTCTGACTGTATGTGACTGAAGGAACATGATTTTGAGAAGGTTAATCATTGTAGGATCGATATTGCATGCAGATATTGAGAAATTGTCTTTTCATGAACACAATGTTGATCATAATTCTACAGTTTTCTGCCTTGGCATAGTAAGGCACCAAACATAACTGTAATTCATAAAAGATACATAATTGAAAGAAATAAGGTTAAAACGCATCAGTATTTACCAGAAGTTTATTTCTGACGTAAAATAATTCCCACTGGTTCTCTCAGATATTGATGTTATGTATTTTACTGCTGTTACCTTTGAGTTTGTGCTGGATATTACTTCTATCATTCATTTCAGTGAATGTGGTGTATTGCAGTTTGGCCTACTTACAGTAATTTTTGTTTTGAGACTTGAACAAGCAAGCTGCTGGAGGGATTCCGTAACATACAGACTGAGAAGGCTTATCTTCTAAGATGCTGCTTGGGCTGCTGTGTTCATCCAGCTGTACACTTTGTTAACGCTTACCTTGATATCTTTTAAAGTGCATTCAAGTCAGCATTTTCATTTTGCATGATGAGTTCCCAGAAGAATAGAAATCCACACAACCGGAATGATTCTGGGTTCAGTCCCTGCCCTGTACTTAGTTACTGACACCACATGAGGTATTGCAAGTATCTTTGCAGCAGAATATTCTGCAGCTACTGTGTAAGAAGATGGAACAGGGAAGACTGGGCTTGGTTCTGACCCTCTCAACAATAGTCATTTATCACGCACTGTCTAGATAGAAATCAAGGGCCGTGTTGGTACACGATCCATGATATGCCAGTATCTTTGACATGCAATAGTGGTCATTGTACAGAGTGTATACATTTAAAGTGAATCTGAGTTTAATAACTGCATTTTTGGTGTGATTCAAAGTATGTCATTTTACCATGTTTAACGGAGCAGTATAGTTATTAGTTGTTGTGCTCACTGCCTTATAAATCAGTCCTGAGCCCAACTACACTTGAAGCTATTTTTCAATCAATTCTTATTCTGATTGTGGGAGTATTGAGTTACCATCTGCTGACCGGTCTTTCACATTTATTCTGGAATTATGTCTGTATGTTGTCTCCTGATAAAGTGCTATAACTTGAGATGCTGTGAAACAGACTTTTTTTTGTGTGTTTGCATTAGCAGTTAAATGGTGAGAGGTTGAGATTTACCACTTGTACAGTTGTTTGAACTAGTCTCCCATAAAATCCCAATCATGTTATAATTTTTCAATGGCTTCTCTTTGCTTTTCTCCCTGTCAGTAGTAATTGTGCTGTATTACATTCCATAGTGCAGGAGGATCTGAACTTGTCAAAGCTGAATTTCTGAGTCCATTTACCATAGGACTGTAAATGAGATCAGTGAAATCATAGTATTAAAGGTGAAATATAGCTGGAATATTACTGCGCTTATTCAACTTAATAAAGTAAGTGACAGCCATTTATTCTGGACCATTCTTTGGTCAAGCCATCGCCCCAACCAGAGTCAGCCTATCTAGTTTAAAACTTTACCAAAGCTTTGCAGTTAGCTGTCAAACGTTATTAATTGATATATTCTTCAAGGCATTGCATCTATAAATCAGAATCCACTAACCGACCAAATCAGCATTCTCCTTTCAGTTAAAATAACTATTGTTTTCCCTTTGCATTGGTATTCTTGTAAATTGTTCTCATGTGAGACAAAAAATCTTCATCAAAATGTCTTTATTTCTGGCAATACCAAAGCTGAAATTATGGAGACTGGTGATCATTAGTGGTATATGACTTTCTTAACAATCTAACCAACATCATATAAATAGTTATTTACTTCACTTGCAGGGGCTTCACAAATCCAATGCAATAATTATCACACTTCATTGAATGTTGTCTCAATAATCCTTGTGTTGTTAGGTTTGATTAGTGTCAGTCCGATGTTTTCCATTTGAGAACTATCAGATGGAAACAAAAGCCCACAGAATGTGACATTTTACCCACCCAAATTTTACTTTACAACCTCATTACCTTGTCAAGTGACAGCACTTGTCTCCCATTAAGAGCTGTAGCTTCAACTGATGTTTGTAACAGTCTTTCGGTCAGAGGGGTTGAGACATTTCATATGCTGACACATTCCTCTGAACACCATTTTTTGACTTCTGAAGAGTGAGATGCCCAGAAGTAAAAAGGTGCCTTTGCCAAAAGATCTGCCAATGCACGGCAAGAAAGTAAATTAGTGATAACTCACCAAGAAACCTGACAAATTTCATAGCTGGTGTTACCTGTTGTACTGGAACTTGTGTTTTAAACACTATACCAAGCTAGAAATGTCTGGTAGCATCTTTGTTTGATGCTGTGAAGGAAATTGGAAACCTGAAGGGAGAGGGTTGAACCAAAAGCTCAATCAAATATGGTTTTGAGTAGGAGCAGAGAGCATTGCAGTGTAGTGGCTAGAAATGATGAAACACTGGAGAATTACTAAGATAGGATTTACCACACTTTAGTTATGAGGAATATCTGCTGCCATTTTGTGCATGCCTAATAATGAAATCTGCTGAGTGGTGAAAAATCTGATTGTATGAATCAATTGTACGTTTGGGAACAGACTGATGTTTCATTCCTAAAAATGAAATGCTTGCACCAATTTTTTTATTTGAAATGTTTAAGTTTTGCTTGGTCTTTCTGAATCATACAGCTGTTGCTAATCTTAACGTGATGTTTTGAAGATTTGTTGTACGTTGGAGCCACATTACCGAGGTCAAACATTCTGGTTAGTAGCCAGGCTACATCACTGCAGGAGAAGACTATTTAATAGAAAGCATATACAAACTAGCCAGAATTCATTGGATGGTTTGGCAATGTTCAATTAATGTCATTTACTAGTCATTGAAGGGCGGATATAATTGCAGCGTGCAGCAAGTCAACAATAAAAGGAGAAAGGGAAAATAAAATTCATCTTTTGTAACCAGGTTTACAATTTAGATGAGCTGGTACTTTGGAATGCAGGAGACCAAGGATGTTATATCAACAGTAAACAGTCTTTAAGAATTCCTGCCTAAATCATAGTTGGTCCTTGTGGGATCACAACCCTTAAATTTTCTTGAGCAATGTTATGGATGAAGGGAGAAATCCAGTTTGGAAGTAACGCCCATTTTTTTGTCTCTGAAGATACGTGTAAACCCTTCACTGTCTGAAATCATTCTTGTAGTCATTGCGGACTATAGTACAGAAAAAGAGCCCTTCAGTCGGTTGAGTCTGCCCCAGTCAAAACAACCACCAAACGATTGTAATCCCGTTTTATAGGAGTAAGCTCATAGCCTCGCATGCCTTGGCAATGCAAGTACACACCTAAGTACTGCTTAAATGTTATGAGCGTTCTGGATGTGAGTTTGCTCGCTGAGCTGGAAGGTTCGTTTTCAGACGTTTCGACACCATTCAAGGTAACATCATCAGTGAGCCTCCGGTGAAGCGCTGGTCTTATGTCTCGCTTTCTATTTATCGGTTTAGGTTTCCTTGGGTTGTGTTGTCATTTCCTGTTCTTTTTCTCAGAGGGTGGTAGGTGGGCTCCAAATCAATTGATTAGTTTGCCTTGTTTGTCTTGCTCGTGTTTTTTTTAACAGGAATAAAAATAATGCTGCTTCATCCTAAGAGTATGTGGAGGAGCCATAGCATGCAGCAAGCAGGAAATCTTGCCTGTTTGCATGAGCTGTGTGGACTCCACTAATTCACATCCAGAACCCCAACCTGAGCTCCAAATCTTCTCAAAACTCGCTGTTATGAGTGTTTCTACCAGTACCACCTTCAGAGGCAGTGAGTTCCAGATTCCCCGCACCGTCTGAATGAAAACGTTTTTCCTAACACCCCCTCTAACCTGCTGCCCCTTGAATCTCGGCCCTTCTTACTGTCTATTCTGCCTATGTCCTTTATAATTTTTTGCCTTTCAATCATGTCGCCACTGTCTCTCTTGCTCCCAGGAAAACAACTTCCATCTACTCAGTCTCTCTTCATAACTGAAACACTCTCGGTAAATCTCATTTGGACCCATGCAGGTGCAATTACATCCTTCTAGAATGTAGATTCCAAAACTGCACATAGTACTCTAGCTGTGACCTAATCAGCTTTTCTACAGTTTAAGCATAACCTCCCTGCTTTAGCTAATAAAGGCAAGTATATCTTATGCTGCCATTAGCCAGTTTGTCTACCTGCAACTCTAAGGGACCAGTGGACATGCCTACCAAGGTCCTGTGATGCTCAGTGCTTCCTAGGAACTTATCTTGCATCATGTATTCCCTTGCCTTGTTTGTCTTGCTCGTGTTTTTTTTAACAGGAATAAAAATAATGCTGCTTCATCCTAAGAGTATGTGGAGGAGCCATAGCATGCAGCAAGCAGGAAATCCTGCCTGTTTGCATGAGCTGTGTGGACTCCACTAATTCCTTCCTCTATCCCTTTTTCCTTTTGTTGCTTAAGAAGCTGCAATAGAAACCAGCCATATTTTCAAAGCAACAATTTTTTAGACATGGGAGTTTGGGAAGATGTAGTTAGGAGCATGTGAGTTATAAAAAGGCATTGATTCTGTTGTGGAGAACGTTTAGAGCAAATAGGATTCGGAAAAGAAAAACTTACTGGCTGCTGGAAATACTTTGGACAGACAGCTTTAAGTTAAACGTGGGCAAAGAAGCCTCCTGCTGATTACCGCGTACAGTCCTCCCTTAACTGATGAATCAGTACTCCAGTATGTTGAACAGCACTTGGAGGAAGCACTGAGAGTGGCAAGGGTGCAGAATGTACCTGGGTAGAGGATTTCAATGCCCATCACCAAAAGTGACTCGGCAGTAGCACTACTGAATCAAGCTGGTTCGGTCCTACAGGATGTTGCCACTAGACTGGGTCTGTGACGTGTGGTGAGGAAGCTAACGAGAAGGAAAGACAAACTCGACCTCACCCCTACCAATCTGCTGCATGCAGATGCATCTGTCTATGACCATATCAATAGGAGTGACCGTCACACTGTCCTTATGGAGACGTAGTCCCACTGTTACATTGAGAATACCTTCCATTGTGTTGTGTAGATCACAACACCATGGTAAATGGGGCAGACATCGAGTAAATCATGCAAGTGAAGACTGGACATCCAGGAAGCACTGTGAGCCATCAGCAGCAGCACAGTTGTACCCCAGCATAATGTGTACCCCATGGTCTGGCATATCCCCCACTCAATCATTACCATCCCAGGGAGTAAACCCTGGTTCAGTAAAGTGTGCGGGAGGATCGCCTGGCAGACAAAAAGTGTGGTGTCAACCCAGTGAAGCTACCAAACAAGACCATGTGTATTTCAATCAGCATAAGCAGTAAGTGAACCACCCTTCCACAACCACCACTGGATCAGATCTAGGCTCGGCTGTTCTGCTTCATCCAGTTGAGGATGAACTTCTTACTCGTGGAGGTGACTCCACAGATATCCCCACCCTCAATTACAGAAGAGCACAACACACCAGTGCAAAAGGTAAAACTGAAGTGTTTGTATCTTCAGCTAAAAGTGCTTATCCATGTCAGCCTCCTCCTGGCATCAGATACCAGTCTTCAGCCAATTCAGTTTACTCAACTTGATGTCAAGATACATTTGGAGGCACTGGATAGTGTAAAGACTGTGGGCACTGACAAATTCTGGAAATAGTACTGAACACCTGTGCTTCAGAACTTGCGCCTCCTATAGACAAGCTCTTCCAGTACAGTTACAATACTGGCATTTGACCAACAATATGGAAAATTGCCCAGGTATGTCCTGTGCATAAAAAGGCAGACAAATCCAACCTGACCAAATACTCCTATGAAGAAAGGCTGAGGGACTTGGGTCTGTTCTCATTGGAGAGAAAGAGGTTAAGAAGGGATTTAATAGAGACGTACAAGAGGATTAGATAGGGTGGACAGTGAGAGTCTTTTTCCGAGGATGATGACTTCAGCTTGTACAAGAGGCATGGCTACAAATTGAGGGGTGATAGATTTAAGACAGATGTCACAGGCAGGTTCTTTACTCGGAGAGTGGTAAGGCCGTGGAACGCCCTGCCTCCCAATGTAGCTAACTCAGTCACATCAGGGGCATTGAAACAGTTCTTCAATAAGCATACGGATAATGATGGGATAGTGTAGGGGGAGGGGCTTAGATTAGTTCACAGGTCGGCGCAGCATCGAGGGCCGTAGGGCCTGTTCTGCGCTGTATTGTTCTATGTTCTATGTATGCCCCATCTGTCTACTCTTGATAATCTGTGAAGTGATGGAAGGTGTCATCAACAGTGCTATCAAGCAGCATCTGCTCAGCGATAACCTGCTCGGTGATGCCCAGTTTGGGTTCCACCATGGCCACTCAGCTCCTGACCTCATTACAGCTTTGGTTCAAACGTGGACAAAAGAGCTGAATTCCAAAAGCCAGGTGAGAGTGACAGACCTTGACATTAAGACTGCATTTGACTGAGTGTGGCATTGAGGATCCTTAGCAAAACTGGAATCAATGGGTATCAGCAGCAAACTCTCCAATAGTTGGAGTCATACCTGACACGTAGGAAGATGGTTGTGGTTGTTGATCGGTCATTTTAGTTTCAGGACATCACTGCAGGAGATCCTCAGGGTAGTCCCCTAGGCCCAAACCTCTTCAGCTGCTTTACCACAATCTGTCCTCTACCATAAGGTCCGAAATGGGGATGCTTGTAGACGATTGATTGCACAATGGTCAGCACCATTCATGACTCTTATGCTGAAGTAGTCCATGGTAAAATGCGACAAGATCTGGATAATGTCCAGGCTTGGGCTGACAAGTGGCAAGTAACATTTACGCCACACACGTCAGGCAATGACTATCTCCAATTAAAGACAACCTAACTACTGCCCCACGATGGTCAACGGTGTTACTGTCACCAGGCTAGGAATTCCGTGATGCGTAAGTCACCACCTGAGTCCCCAAAAACTGTCTGTAATCTACAAGGCACAAGTCAGGAGTGTGATGGAATCTACAAGATGTACTGCAGAAATTCACCAAAGATCCTTAACACTCTCCAAACCCCATGACCACTTCAGTTTAGAAGGAGAAGTGCAGCAGATACATTGCAACACCACCACCTGCAAGTTCCCCTCCAAGCCACTCCCTATTCTGACTTGGAATATATCACTGTTCCTTCACTGATGGGTCATATTCGTGGAATTCCCTCCCTAAGGGCATTGTTGATCAACCTAAAGAAAGCAGCTCACTACCACCTTCCAAGGGCAGAAGTAGATGGCCAATGAGTGCTGGCTAGCTGGTGATGCCCATGCCCCACAAGTGAATAAAAAAAAACATTTTGACAAAGATTCGGCAGGCCAAAGTGTTCTATTTCTTCAGACACAGAGTATTGCCAACATTTTCTCACACTTCTGGATAAGGAAGCTGTAAGTGCAATAAGCAAGCCATCTGCACACCTTGCTGGCTTGAAATTAACTTGCAAGCATGCAGTTCTACTCGTCTGGTTCCTTATTAATACACAATTGGAAATCCATCTTGGAAAAACTACAAATCCCTGCAGTCTTTATTTAACAGTTACCAGTTTTCAGTCCTTGCATTGCATTTAAAGAATAAGTCAAAAGTGACCTTCCATACATTAGGAAAGCTTCAGTTCCAGACCATGATGTAATTGGACTTGGGTCCTGGAAGTTGTAGTAAGTGTGCTCACCTAGTTGTTGCTGTATTAAAGATTCCTTACCCTGTCGTGGAAACTGTCTCTTCTGGAATATGTTTCTTCATTGCCAACTACTTGGTGAATTGAACAGGTGATGGAAAGAATGCATGTGAAACTTGTGGCAAAGTATGCAAAAAATATGTAGAGCTGGTACTAATTCAAGCCTCTGATTAATATTCCATCTTGATTGTAAGAGATTTTACATTGAAATTCAAAGTATTTAATAATATTTCAAAATTAAGCTGTTCTTCCTTTATTTCGATGGTCACCAACTGAAATCCTTCACTGCTAAGCATAAGGAGCGCTAGATCTGCAATTTTAGCGGGATAGACAAAATAAAACAAAATTGGGTACTACAGTATCAGGAAGAATGTAGACCAAATAATTGTGCGTTTTGGAAGCCCAGTGATTGATTAACCAGCCTCTGACATGATTTGTTCAGATTATATACAGGCATAAGTTTTGACAATGCAGTTTTCAAATTATCTCAACTATTTCTGCAATACAAAGTATTGTTTTTATGATGAATAAAGAATGACATCTGAACATTCTCATTCAACTGGTCAGGTAGGTGTTTGCCAACCTTTTGAAATGTTGTAACCGAGCTCTGTAATGGATTTTGCAGCTGCATATTAATAGGTTTTTGAGGGTAATATACAGCTGTGAAAGGCATCCAGCAGTGCAGTTAGATTATAGACTTTTAGGGGAGCACATCTGGTCAATCAGCATCTGAGGAGAAATAGGCAAATTAAGGTTTAAAGTTGCAGCCATTAATTAGAACTGAAGAGATGAAAGACGTAAAAGATATAAGAAAATCAAAACAGTACAGGAGAGAAGTGAAAAAATGAAATGAGTACTCTGGTATATCACTTAAATGAAGAAATAGGTAGATTTTCCTTTGGGAAATGGAAGGAACCATAAAGCAATTTGGAAACAAAAACATGTGCGAATGGTTATTGCAGTGTCAAATAGGAAGAGGTAGAAAGTTAAACAAGGAACACCTGTAAACTTAGTGTGCAGCTAAAATGTCAAAATGTGCCTTTTAAAAAAGGAATAGACTTGGGGAATGGGTGCAGATTTGATACTGACGGCACCAGGATTTCCCTGCAAGCTGTGTTCTTTTGTGACTTTCCATCCCAAGCCACTCCATGTCCCACAGACAGACCTGTCTTCTACTGCAGAGGAAGTAAAGCCTGTTTTAAGATCCTAAATTGCTAAAGCCAATGCCTAAATAGAGTACTGCTTAGTGACTTAAAAATATAAAATGCTTTAGCTGGAGTTGTTGTTAATGTCTGGATGACTGAAGGTTGAGAAGGAAACAACAGGGAGTTCATCACCACCCATGGACAGCATGAACATTTATAGAACATGCTTTCCAACATGGCTGAGATTGTACTGAGTAGTGAACGTGATGTGCTTAACTGGAGAAAAATACATTGAAGTCTTGAGATTTTGCAGTACTCAACAGTGGTTTAGAAGATGAATGGAAAGGTCTTGCGTTACCTTTACACGGCAGGTTAGTAGGTCAAACAATGTCATTTGGAGTTGTTTGGTGTTAGATTTTTGTTAACAATATTGCATTATTTGAGAAATGTGAAGGCTGATGGATGGAAGGTGAGAATGGAAATGAACCTGTTGAGGGATACTCAAGTCATTGACCATATATATAAACAAGGATGGATTGCTAGTAGGAGTAGTTAAAAGTTAGAGTATTGGATATTGAAGAATATTGGTTGTGTGCAGTTTTTGGTATTAGAAGGTCTGCTGAGGCTTGATTGTGAAGTGATTAATTCGATTCTGTGTCTAAGTATGCTCATGAGCATTTAACACAGTTATCTGTGACATTTCAGATTCTGCACATCCAGTACACAGCATTAACCTGATTTTAACCACTTTGCTTTCATGAGTGGAATATTCTTGTTGATCAGGGCAGCCTTTGTGCAATATTCCTGATGGCTCAGTGGAATGAAGATTAACCAAGACTGTTAGAAGCTACTTCCTGCTTGGTTTTGAGTGTGCTGGCAATTTTTAGCCTTTGAGAAGAATCTTGTTGAAACATTTTAGGCAGCAATTGGAGTCAAGCTATGATGAGGCTTTGAATTTTATGTATAAAATAGTTTATATTTTAGTGAAGACCTGTTTTCTGTTATTTATTTTAAAGAAAGGTGTTAGCATTTTTAGATTAATTCCTCTACGTAATCTTTAACACAGCTGATTCTTGTTTTGCTTGTCAAAGATATTGCTTTTGGAGTTTCTTGCTGTTCTTGTGGCTTCCTTCTGTCAGTTTGGCATTCTTTTCCCACTATGCTTTCAGGTATTGATGCTTTAGTGACCATCCCCATTTAACTAGTGACTTCTGTTGCATGCATTTGTGTGAGTTCTCAGTGAGATCAAAATTTAGGTTTAGTTTGGATACTTTGCACAATTAAAGCCTGCTATTGACTAGACATTTTTCATAAATGTCACTTGTAGTATTGGGGAATACTGGTGTGTAATTGTTTTCATTCTGATTTTTATAGCGGTAATTGTTGTGATCAGCAAGGTAGGCATCATTCTTAATATGCACATGTCTAGATAATTCCTGAAAATAAACAATTTCATCTGAGATGTGGCACGTACCAAAATTGGAGAGCATGTAGATCAAAAATATTTTACAGTATTTATCTAAACGGATGTGTCCTGACACGTTTGGTCTGCTAAAAAATGCAAATCACTTGCTGGTTGCAAGTGTATATGCGTTGTACTAACAGTCTGGCTTCCTTAATCTGAAAGAGTTCTTGGTCAGTAATTTGTATCACAGTTGTCAGATATTTTAATTAGCTAACTTGAGAGTCAAAACCAAAATTTAGCCAGCCATGAACATTCTTATTCAAATTTGTGTGTGGAATTTGGACTTGTGTGACAATACCAGCAATTATTGATACCTAATTGAATTTGAGAAGATGATGGTGAAGGTGCTCCAGGAAGGGAGTCACAGGACTTTGGCCCAGCGGTGAAGAATGAACAGTTATAGAGTGTACAGCATGGAAAGAGACTCTTCAGTGTTTCCAAGTTGGAATTATGTATGTTTTGGGTAACTTGGTTCCTGAGCATCTGTCTTTTGACTGAGTAGATGGTAGAGATTACGGATTTGGACTACAGTCAAAACCTTAACAAATTGCTAAAGGGAATATTGTAGATGGAATGCAGTACAGCAACTGTGTTCTGCTGTAGGGAATGAATGCTTAAATTGGTGGATTGGTGCTGATTAATGGGCTACTTCGTTCTGGGCATTGTCAAACTTGTGCTGTAGGCAAGTGGGAGATCATTCCATCATACTCCTGCCGTGCTTGTAAGTGGTGAGACAGGAAGTGGCATACACAGTACAGAATATCCATTCTCAGGCTTGCTGTTTTATGGCAAGACTGTAATTAATCTGCAATGCTAAGCCCTGACACTTTATTAGAAGTTCAATGTTAATTCAGTTGAATGTTATTTCTGTTGTTGGGACAGCATTTCCTGGAATTTGTGACACAATATTTCTTATTTATCAAACCAACCTTACTTAGTGTCTGTTGTGCATGGGTAAGTAAAAGTGATGACCTAGTGATATTATTACTAGACTATTAATCGAGAGACCAGTGTAATGTCCCAGACCAAGATTCAGATCCCACAATAGCAAATGTTGGAATTTGAATTCAATTTTTAAAAAATTCTAGAATTAAGAGTAGCAATCACCACAAACCATTGTAAATTGTTGAAAAAAAATCTGGTTCCTCATGCTTTGGGAAAGGAAACCGCCATCTTTGCTGGTCTGGCCTACATGTGATACCAGACCTACGGTATTGTGATCGACTGTTAATCGTCCTGTGGGCAATTAGGTGTGGGCACTAAATGTTGGCCAAGACAGTGGTGTCCACATCCTGGGAATGAATAAAGAGGACCATTTAATTATTTGAGCGGTTGCAAATGGAACTGAAAGCAGTAATCATCAATGAACTGCTCCACTTTTATATTTGTGGAGTGAAAGTTGTTCAAGCGACTGAAGATGGTTGGGTACAGTACACTGTTGTGAGGAACTCTTGTAACAATGTGCTGGGTGTGAGGTAATTGACACCTAACAACCACCTTCATTTGTGCTATAAATGATTTGAACCAGTGGAATTCCCCCCAATTACCATTGACTTGTGTTTTATCAGGGCTCCTTAATGCCACATTCTGCTAACTGCAGTCAAGACAGCAAGGACAATTCAGATCATCTATCTATTTTTAGATGTAGTCTGTAATGAGCTCATGTAATAATGAGCCACATAGTTCTAGTAGGCCACAAATTGTATGTCAGTATACAGGCTTTTGCTGAGTACACAGTGCTTGATAGCACCCTCAACAGCACCTTTCATCACTTTACTGATGATAGCAATTAACGAGATTGAATTTGTCATGCGTTTTGTAGAAAGGGTATCCCTGAGTGATTGCCAGCTTCCTTGGATAGGTACCAATTTTGGAGCTGTAATGGAGCGGTTCAAACACATTGGTATTTGAGTACACCCCTGCTTAATACATGAATGTTGTTCAAAGTGGATTTTGCTTTTGTTTTGTTATATTGAGCCATTCATCCTCTAGAATTTAGCAGAAATTTTTACAAGGTCGCCTGAGGGGTTTATAGCTCGGTTGCTACCAAGCTGTGCAAACTAAGAATTCTCAAAATTGGAGGAACAGTGCAGCAAAGCCCTGTTCAGTGCCTTGGGGCAGAGAAAAATCAGCTTGATGTTGACTGTCATAACAAGTATTGGCAGAGACTGATTTGGTTCAGTGGTGGTAGTGCTCTCCCCAAAGCCTCGTAAATTAGAAATGGGAACAGGAGTAGGTTGACAAGCTCTTACTTTTTCTCCATTTTCCTGTTCTAATCCCATTAATTCTTGATTTTCCATGCTTCTGTCAGTTTTGTTGTTGGGTGTATTTAATGACTGAGCAGCCAGAGTAGCAGCACTCAAAAGAATTACAAAAGCATCCAACCTTCTGAGTATTGAAACTTCATAGTATTTCAGTACTAAATTGTTGGCCTCCTCATCCTGAGGCTATGATCTCCAAGACCTTGTATGTTGAGAGATACAGCTTTGCACTGTCTATCCTGTCCGATTCAAGACGAGATTGCTTCTTGTTCTTCTAACTACTAAGAATTTAGGCCCAGTCTATTCAATATTTCATCAGACAAATTCTTCTCTCTCAAGAAATCAATGTTGTGAGTCTTTATGTATCCTCTTTAGAGAAAGAGACCACTACTCCATTTGTGGTCTCAACAAATTCATCTCTACTTGCAGCAGGCTTATTTTCCCTTTTATCATAACCTCATTAAAATAAAGGATGTAATACTATTTGCTTTTCTAATTACTTTCTATACTTGCACGCTGAATTTGTGGTTTATATAGAAGATCTACCAATTGTTTCTGAGCATCAATGTTTGCTAGTTTCTCACTGTTAGCAAAAGAAAAGTGGTTAATTTCACATTTACCAACATTATACTCCATTCACCACATTCTTGCCCACTCTAATTTCCCACTCTGTATCCCTTTGTATCATCACAGCTGACTTGTTGACCCAACACTGTATCATAACAAACTTGTATATATTCCACTTGTTTCCCTAATTTAAGTTATAGAGACATGCAGCATGGAAACAGACCCTTGGTCCAACCAGTCCACGCCAATCATGATCCCAAATAAACTAGTCTTAACTGCCTACACTTGGCCCAAATCCTTCCCAACTTTTCCTATTCATGAACTTATCCAAATATCTTTTAAACATTGTAACTGTACCTGCATCCACCAGATCGTCCGACAGCTCATTCCATACTCAACTGTCACTCTGTGCAAAAAAGTTGCCCTCATGTCCTTATTAAATTTTTCTCCTCTCACCTTAAAAATATGCCCCCCAGTTTTGAACTCTTCTCTCTTCTCCCCCCCCCCCCCCCCCCCCCCGCCCAACCCTAGGAAAAACACCTTGTCATTCACCTTATCTATGTCCCTCATGACTTCATAAACCACAATAAGGACACCCCTCAATCTCTAGTAGAAAAAATCCCAACTTTTCCAGTCTATATATTCAAACCCACCATTCGGACAACATCCTGTAAACCTTTTCTGAATCCTCACCAATTTAATAACATCCTTCCTATAACATGGTAACGTGAACTGCACACAGTACTTCAGAAGACGCCTCACCAACATCCTATACAACAGTAACATGACATCCCAACTCCTAAACTCAAAATTTTGAGCAATGAAGGCAAACATGCTAATACTGCCTTAACCATCCTGTCTACCTGTGATGTACATTTCAAAGAATTATGTACCTGAGCCCCTAGGTCTGTCTGTTCTACAGCACTACCCAGGGCCCTACCATTAATTGCATAAGTCTTGTCCTTTTTAGTCTTACCAAAATACAATACCTCACGTTTATCCAAATTAATCTCCATTTGGCACTCGTCAGCCCATTGGCCTAATTGATCAAGTTCTCTTTGTAATGTTAGATAACCGCCTTCACTGTCCACTATACTACCAATTTGGGTGTCATCTGCAAACTTACTAACCATGCCTCCTCATCAAAATCATTTGTTATAAATGACAGACAAAAGTGGACCCAATTCCAAACGCTATGGAACAACACCGGTGACCGGCCTCAAGTCTGAAAAGCAACCCTCCTCCACTCCCCTATGTCTCTTGCCATAAAGCCAATTTTGTATCCAATTGGCAAGTTCACCCTGAATTCCTAGTGATCTAACTTTACTAATTAGTTTTTGATATAGATTGTAATAGTTTGTGGTTCCATTGCTCGACCTGGCAACCATTTCATATCTCAGAGGTAATGAGAACTGCAGATGCTGGAGAATTCCAAGATAATAAAATGTGAGGCTGGATGAACACAGCAGGCCAAGCAGCATCTCAGGAGCACAAAAGCTGACGTTTCAGGCCTAGACCCTCTCTGATGAAGGGTCTAGGCCCGAAACGTCAGCTTTTGTGCTCCTGAGATGCTGCTTGGCCTGTTGTGTTCATCCAGCCTCACATTTTATTATTTCATATCTCAGCCTTGTTTTATATCTGTCCTGTAGTTACCTTTATTAGAGCCCTGTGCTATTTGAGTGTTTGTTATGCAGTTGACAGGTGCTATGCAGTGTCTGTTGGATTTGGCTTGTTTTTAATGTTAATTCACACCTTTGTCCATTCAAGTATGCAACACCAAATTTTTGTTCATTGCCCATGATTCACCTCTCTACACTGGAGATCATAAGCTAATAAGTTTTAATGCTGTGCAAAATGTTTCACACTTCATCACCTTAAATTTGCAGTCACCACTCAATGGCAGCTGTCTAGCACTCTGTAAACTGAACATGGGTGAGTGGATTATTCTATCTGCTGTTGGGAGTTACCTAGCTCGGGTGGACGTGATGCAGTGCTCCACTCCCATCTTACTTTGTTGAAGTCACCATAAAGGAGGGACTCTTGATGAAGAGCCCCAGTTGACTCAATATGTAACTTTGTTAAAAATCTAAAGAACTGTGGATGCTGTATATCAGGAGCAAAAACAGATGTTGCTGTTCCTGATTTACCTTCTCCCCCCGCCACCCCCATCTTCCTCCAAGGGGTCACCAGACCCAAGACATTAATTCTGATTTTTTCTTCATAGATGCTGCCAGACATGCTGAACTTTCAGGTAACTTTGTTTCCCTCTGCACAGATTCTGCCAAGAATCTGAGTTTCTATGTCATTCTCTGTTTGTTCCAGAGAAGATACTGCCAACCACTAGTCAGTTTTATTAAATTGCTGAGAATCATTGTTTCAGTGAAAAAAAATGATGAATCATGTGTTTCCATAGGAATTAAGGTTATAGCTGGAATTAGATTCCTTGAAATATTATCTTGCCTACATGATAGCGGTATGCAAGTTGGAAGAGGAATCTGGGTAATCCAAGATGGAGGACAGGAAAATTTTGTGGCTGTAGGAGATATTCCTTTCTTGAGGTATTTCCGATGTTGAAGCTGATTTCCTTGAATTCGAGGAGCAGTAATTACTGCTTTATAAACTGTTCAGGGTTAAAAAAAATCAAAATGATGGCACTTTAAAAAAAGGCAGAAGAGAGACAAAAGTAGAGACCACAAGGGAAATGATTCAAATAGAGAAAGAAACCTGGACTGTTATTACCCAGCAGTGAATCTGCACAGCAACTGTCTTTGATGTCTGATTCAAGCATCTCTGGACATCAGAGTTCATTCTCTAAGAAAACAAACAGAAAAATTTACAGCTGATCTTGGAGAAACCTGTGCAGGCAAGCTCACAGCAGGGAAGCAATTAATGGCTATTTTTAAAATGTAACCTTACTGATTTTGTTTTGGTAAATCTACAGTAGTGAGTAGAGTGGGTTCTTTTTTGACTGTATGTTTTTATTGTGATCTGTCTCTTGATTAACCTTTTTAAAAATATATACTGAGCTAGCTTGGTGTGACTGTGCTCACACAGAGGGTGATACATGTATGGAATGAACTGCCAGAGGAAGTGGTGGAGGCTGGTACAATTACAACATTTAAAAGGCATCTAGATGGGTATATGACTAGGAAGGGTTTAAAGGGATATTGGCCAAATGCTGGCGAATAATTTACTTAGGATATTTGGTGATGGGTGAGTTGGACTAAAGGGATTGTTTCCATGCTGTATATCTGTATGACTGTAAATACTGCACTGTACCTACGCAGTGCTGCATTCCAAGTTTAGACAGCTTGTAACATAAAATAAACTACTGAATAAAGCAAAAATGTAGTATAAATTCACATTTATTGATTCACAGACTTTAACTCTTACCTTTCCTACTCTTCCAATTTGTCTCCCTTATGGTAATGTGTAAGTTCACTCACTTCAATACCCCCATCCTCCAAACCTTTGTGTCCCTCCCACAATTGGCGCCAAATAGGTTCCAACAACAGGTGTGTCTGATACAATAATGTGCAATATAATGGTATAAAACGAAATGGAACTTGAAGAAGCAAGACTGTGAAAATAAAACTGTTCAAGTGGCATAACATTAAAAGGGTGGAAATGTTAAATCAGAATATTATAATAAGCCGGGGTACGTAACCAATTTATAATATATTTGGTGCTAACTTGTAATTTATCCAACATCTATCTTGTAATTTTTGGTACAGTTTTAACTAAACAATCAAATAATTGTAACTTAATCTTGTACTCTCCGTAAAACTAAAATTTGTCGTCATTTCAGATACTTTGTTGCATTTAGGGTTCATTCTAACTGCAATTAACCAAAATTTAATTACCTTTTAAAAAGCTACTTCTGCACAGTTGATGCACATTTCTGAGCGGCATGGTGGCTTAGTGGTTAGCGCTGCAGTATCACAGTGCTAGGGAACTGGGTTCAATTCGTTGATTGATTGCAAGTCCACCCCATGTCAGCTTGGGTTTGCACGAGGTGTTCTGGTTTCCTCCCACTGTCCAAAGATGTGCAAGTTAGGTGCTAAATTGTCCTGTAATGTGCAGGTTAGGTGGATTAGCCATGGCAAAAAAGGAGTTATGGGGACACAGTCAGGGGCTAGGGCTTGGTGGGATGCTCTTCGGGGGGTTGGTGCAGACCCAGTGAGCGGATTAGCCTCTTTCCATGCTGTATGGTCTCTATGATTCTAGTTTCACTAATAGTACGGTAATTACTGACTTTGAGGGCCTGTTAACATACAAGTAATTGTGTCTTGAAAGAATTTGCTTGGATATAAGTTTTGTGGTGGTATCTTCGTGACTTCGAAGTGGAGTCTTTGGCACTAATCGGGAAATTGGCTGAGAAAGTGTGAATTAAAGTTGGAGGTGATGCATTGGTTTTTGGACATAATGCATTGATTCTTGACTTCATTTTAATTACCTTCCCAGGAAGCCTAACATTAATTGTATCAAATAGTAGGTAGAATACAGATATGAAAACGTTACTTTTTTAAGAAGATTAAAAATGCTGAATCTGGTAACTTGTCTCAGTACAGCATGAAGGGAACACTATTGCTAAAAGATGCTGCACCCACTGCAAACATTGGCAACCATTGGCTCAGTGGTTAGCATTGCATCAAAGTGCCACGGACCCAGACTTGATACCAGCCTTGGGTGACCACCTGTGTGGAGTTTACACGTTTTCCCTATATTTGAATGAGTTTCCACCGAGTGCTCCAGTTTCCTTCCAGAATCCAAAGGTTTGTGGGTCTAGTGGATTGGCTATGGCAAAAATTGTGTAGGGTATCCAGAGATGTGTAAGCTAGGTGGATTAGCCATAGTAAATGTGGGGCTATGGAGGCATGTAGGGTTCTGAATCTCGGTAGGATTGCTCTTCGGAGTGTCAGTGCTGATTTGATTGGCTGAATGGGCTCATTCTGCATTGTAGGAATTCAGATCCTTTTAAGATAAGGGAAGTATTTCATGACCAGAAAGTTCCTTATCTTCAGTTGATTAAGGAAACCATTTCTGATTTAAATGCTGAATGTTCTGTTAAACAAATTGACTGCAGCTCAATATTGGGAGGATACAGCTTCAGGCAAGAGCTTTAAAACCAGCCTAAGAGCTGCATTAACATCAGTAATAATGATTAACCCAGTGACAATGATCTGCATTATTCAGCATCATCAAGACCGGCAGTTTTTCTGCATCCACCTTCCTCAATTCCACCAGTAACCGCTTAGATACTCTTGTAAAAGGATGTTAAGAAAAAAATTGTCTCATTCCTGCGCCCACAGATCTAAGAGACCCACGCTTTATCACCAGTCTGCATTAGCTGGTCTTGACTGATGCAGCATATGGGAATTCTGTATTTGACATTGATGCTCTGAGTTAGAGATGGAAATTCAGAGCTTCTGCGAGATTGTTATCTCCTAACTTCACAGAACTTTAGTGGAAGGGTCCATCAGCTCCAAGCCATGATGTAAACTGAACAGACCAATTGATTTAGTTCTTGGATTAATAGGTGGACAGGCTTGTGTCACATAGGGGATTCAGCCTGTTTTGTGTTACTGCTTAACGTTTACTAGTTGTTACAATTGCTGTTCAGTTTTTCCCAATATTTCTTCTTGTTTCTCAAGCCTTTTTGCAAAACCAGTAGTCTGAAGTTGGAATCTGATGTTGGTATCAAAAATTTAGCATCCTCGTCACCCCTAGTCAATTTGATGCAAACATTACTATTTAACTCTGTATTCAATGAATTACATGGTGAGGAATACTAAATACTGATGTCGCACATCATGAAATTTATTTATTAACTAGATGTATTCTTGCTATGTCTAGGCTCACCTCTCTCCTCCCCAGGTCTTTTTAAAATCAATTTGTGAGATGATGTCAATGCTGGCTACGTCGTTCCCTAAATACCCTTGAGGTGAACTGCCGCCTTAGGTACACCTACCATACTGTTAAGTAGAGAATTTGAGATTTTGACCCAACAGTGAAGGATTGTTGGTATAGTTTCAAATCAGGATGGTGAGTGACTTTGTTAAACTTAGAGGTGGGTTTGAATGCCAGGCACCTGGTGCATTTTCATTATAATAGCACCCTAAGTAAAGCAACTATAGTCCCATTGTACTGTAGAGCTTCTTTTTCTTTATAGAGAGAGATGACTTGTGGTTTAACCTGAGGATCACCATGCCTCAGGTGAGGAGTGAGGCTGAAAACGTGGGTTCATGGTCCCTAAACCGGTTTAGGAACTGAACCCCAGTTGTTGGCATAGTTATGCATCATAAGCCTGCCATCCAGCTAATTGAGCTAGAGATCGTAGAATCGTTATGACCCAGAAAGGAGGTCATTCATTCCCACCATGCCTAGACTACTCTTCAAACCAGCATCATTACCTCATACCAATCACTTGCTTTTTCCCCATAACGTTACGCACAATTTCTGAACACATAATCATACAATGCCCTCTTGAATGCCTCGGTTGAATACCTCCTTCACATTTCCAGAAAGTGCATTTCAAGTCGTAACAACTTGCTATGTAAAAAATCTTTTTTTCTGACATCACCCTTATTTTGGTCATCATTTTAAATCTATGCCGTCTTGCATTTGTTCCTTTATGGATAAGAATGGCTTCTTCTTGTCTACTGTATCCAGCCACGCATGATTTTGAGAGCCTGTATTAAATCACCTCGCCTTCTCTCCAAGGAGCATAGTGCTAACCTCTTCAATCTATCCTCATAATTGAAGTTACATTAAACTGAAGATAAATCCAGAACTTGCTGGAGAGTGCAAGTAAAATTGTTCAACTATGATGCTTCTACGAGGGCTGACGTAGTGTTTTACAATTTTCTAAACAAAAACTGAAGTTGAATATTAGTTAAGCTGTTCTTTGGGTGATGAGTTTTGAAAATGGATCATCAGACTCATAAGAACATAAGAACTATGAGCAGGAGTAGGCTGTTTGGCCCTTCGAGCCCGCTACACCATTCAATAAGATCATGGCTGATCTTTTTGTGGACTCAGATCCACTTACCCGCGTTCTCACCGTATCCCTTAATTCCTTTATTGTTCAAAAAAATATCTACCTAACTTTAAAACGTTTACTGAAGTAGCGTCAACTACTTCACTGGGCAAGGAATTCCATAGATTAACAACCCTTTAAGTGAAGAGGTTCCTTCTCAATTCAGTCCGAAATCTGCTCCCTCTAATCTTGAGGCTATGGCCTCTTGTCCTAACTTCAAGTGCCAGTGGGAACATCCTCTCTACTTCTATCTTATCTATTCCCTTCATAATTTTATATGTTTCTATAAGATCCCCCCCTCAATCTTCTGAATGCCAGTGGATATAATCCCAATCTACTCAGTCTGTCCTCATAAGCCAACCCTCTCAGCTCCAGAATCAACCTAGTGAACCTCCTGTGCACCCCCTCCAGTGCCAGTACATCCTTTCTCAAGTAAGGAGACCAAAACTGCACACAGTACTCCAGGTGTGGCCTCACCCGCACCTTGTACAGCTGCAACATAACCTCCCTGCTTTTAAACTCAATCCCTTTAGCAACGAAGAACAAAATTCCTTTTGCCATTCTAATTACTTGTTGTACCTGCAGACCAACCTTCTGTGATTCCTGCACAATGACACCCAGATCTGTTCTGCATAGCAGCATGCTGCAACTTTTTACCATTCAAGTAATAATCCTTTTTACTATTACTCCTACCCAAATGTATGACTTCGCATTTATTAATATTGTATTCCATCTGCCAGACCTTTGCCCACTCACTCAATGTATCTGTGTTCCTCTGCAAAGTTTCACAGTCCTCTGCACACTTTGTTCTGCCACTCATCTTAGTGTCATCTGCAAACTTTGACACTCTACACGTGGTCCCCAACTCCAAATCATCTATGTAGTAGACTGAAAACATTAATTGTTTTCTCTCCACAAATGCAGTCAGACCTGCTGAGTTTCTCCAGCAATTTCTGTTTTTCATAGAACCATAGAATCTTTGGTGCAGATAGAGGCCATTTAACCCCTCCGAAGATCATCCCACCCAGATACGCCCCCTACCCTATCCCCATAACCCTGCATGTGGTTTATACCCTATGGCTAGTCTACCTAACCTGCACATCCCTGGCCATGAAGAGGCAGTTTGACAATTTTTGTACCAAATCCTCAGCATCATTTTTGTCTTATGATGGAATACTAAATGAAATACAAAAATTAATGCTTTTGCTACTTTGGTGAATGCTTATTGCATTGTGCAGTGTCGTATCATTAAGATACTCTGCTCACATGTTGACCAAGGGAAGTCTTTCAAAGTCACTCTCAAAGCCTCTGTGACGGTCTGTTCAATTACATGAGCACAATAAGAGCAGATGCTTAATTAAAATCAAAATGACAATTCTTCAAACAATCAGTCAACAAGAGTAGCTACAGACAGAGAATGTATGAGAAGGCATCAGCTCAAACCAACAATCTACCACTACATGCAACAGCTCACAACCAGTGTTCGCCTAGTAATGCTAATTTTGGGCTCATGAGTTATTTGCGAACCCACAACCGATAATGTAATCTCACTTCTACCTAATCATCTTCAACAAAGAATTATCCTCAGCATGAATCATTTTGGTCTCTGCATATTAATGTGGGTAAATACAATAGCCAACCTGTACTCGCTAAGAATCCTCAAACGTTGATGTGATGAACATGTTTAGCAGTTGATCCATATCTCCCAGGGAACTGAGTTTTTTTTTAGATTTAGTTGCCCTACAGTGTGGAAAGAGGCCCTTTGGCCCAACGAGTCCACACCGCCTCCCCTTGAAGAATCCCATCTCCCTATAACCCACTCATCCCTGAGCACTACAGACAATTTAGCATGGCCAATCCACCTAGCCTGCAAATCTTTGGACTGAGAGAGGAACCCGGAGCACCCAGAGGAAACCCACGCAGACACAGGGAGAATGTGCAAACTCCACACAGACAGTCGCCCGAGGCTGGAA
Organism: Stegostoma tigrinum; assembly: GCF_030684315.1. Classification (NCBI taxonomy): domain Eukaryota; kingdom Metazoa; phylum Chordata; class Chondrichthyes; order Orectolobiformes; family Stegostomatidae; genus Stegostoma; species Stegostoma tigrinum. The sequence continues at coordinate 24,726,504 of NC_081376.1, forward strand.
TCAAACCTGGGTCCCTGGCGCTGTGAGGTTGCAGTGCTTACCACTAAGCCACCGTGCCGCCCATGATCCTCAAATAATGCCATAGGATTTATTGATCCCTCACTGGACAAGATCTCTTGAATTTATAATCTGATGTGTGCACATTTTAGTTATTAAGAGATTTGAACTTAGAGCATTTATAATGATGTTCACAGTACACTGTAAAACACTGGCCTATCCCTTGTCACCTTTAGCCTTCCTTTCTCTGGTGTTTCTCATGATCTTTTCAAGCTTCATTCTCTGACATAGTTGCGCCTTAGTGGGATAGTGCACAGGAAATCAAGCACCGCTATTCTTCGAGCAGTCACAAAAGTTATGAATATTATAAAAGGCCATAACCTTTTAGACTCAACTTGACAAAAACAGCCTGACTTTCCTACTAAACAAAAATGACTATTTTTATGACTACAGATTCTCGCTGGAGGTAAGCCATAATGAGCCATTGATATATACCTTAAGTAGTTAAAATTTTAACCACCATGTAATATTGCCCCTGCAGACATGTGCAGACATAAACCGGAAGCCATGGGTGTTATGGGTTGAGGGAAACTGTGAGGAGACAGTCCAATGGTTTCTGTGCTCAGGATTTGCTCCAGTTGATCCTTTGGCTTGTGAGGATTTGCTGTTTTTTGATCTTCCTCCTTCATGTACTTTCAACTGTTTGCAATCCTTCAAGCCCATGTCTGCAGTGTCTTCTGCTGTACTGCACACTGTCTGATATAGCCAAACTGGCCAGACCTTCAGCCTTTGGTTCTGTGATTTTCCAATTCTCAAATGAAGCACTTCAGGACATTTTTACGACATAATTGAACTTTAAACCTCAGTGCATTTTTCTGGTGGTTAACCCCAGTTTATTACAGTTGGTAGATGGCATAGGTAATGTAGAATTTATACAAAATGAGTTTGCAATGCAATGCAGTGATCAAAATATCAAAGAAAATAAGGCAGCACCTTCGTGATGTGTGAGGTTGCGCACTTAGTGTAGTGCTGGAGTTTCCAAGCAGTGCTGTCTTCTCCAATGTGTTTGCATCTATCCGATGCTCAGAATTCATACCGCCAGCTTGTATTCTCAGGAAATAGTATCAGACAAGTCCCATATGCCATTGTACACCTGTTAACATACTTTCTGTTGAAGCCGCGAGTAGTACACTGATATGAAAACAACTGAAGTTGGGAGAAGAACTTGTATTTTGGCAAACAAAGACTGATCCTATTTAGCTAAGTCAGGAGCAGATGTTTTAGGGTTAGCTGATGTGCTATTTTAACTAAGTTGAGATAATAAAAATTTGAAGTAATGAAGAATCAGTTAAAAAGCTTTCCTTCAATATCTACTGCTCAGTCATTGACATACAATGCACTGTACATAAAGTCCATATTGCAAAAAAACAATGTGGCTGGTCCCATTAGTGGATAGTTTTAATGTTCCTCTACATTATTCATGTTGGTTACATTACAGCTGGAAATCTGTTGCAATTTGCCCTGCTGAATAAGGGCTGGAATTAAACCAATGCCTGTGCAGTGTGTTGTCAAATGGAGTAAATGCTGTTCATATATTTCAGTTTCCCCGTATTCTCAAAACGCCACCAATGATTTTTTTTTCATTGTTTGCAAGCACATATAATTTGACATTATGGATGTGCAGACATTTAGGAAATAGAGCTATTGCTCAAGAATGTTTTTTTACTGTAATATCTGGGTGTGTAGATTAGCTGAGGCAGCTGAGACTTGTGCTTAATAATTGATGTTGTAGTCAGCAATTCTCTTGTTGCATAATTAATCGACCCAACTGACTCTGAGCCCTGTTTTGTTTTCCCTAAAGGATGCAACTCAATATGCTACAGTACTTTACAACGACATGTCAAACAGTTGCAGCAATAATTTCCTTTCCTCGAGGTTTCTTTACGATGAAGGCTGTATCATGTTTTGCCCATACCCATCACCTGCTTCCTTTGCTACATATGGCGAGCATAAAAAAATTAATTCTTTTGAAACATTCTTTAAATGATATGTATCCCATTAACCATGAGGTGGAATAGGTAATGGACTACTTGTAGAAACAAATCCTCAAGTTTAAACAGACTTGATTTATTCTCTGCTACTTGTTCAACTGTTCTCTCCCCCGTGCCCCCCCACCCCCAATTTTTACGCCTGAACAGTTGCAGTCTTTTGCTTTACAAAAGAAAGTTTGAAAATGTGAGTCTTTATAATAGAACAACATAATACAACATTTTGTTCAGTCTAGTCCTGTTCTACAAGGATGCTAATATTGAAATAAATGTTATTTCTAACTGTGCATTTATTCGTCGAGCAGTTGAAAGTTTTACTGTATGGAAAGTTTGATGTAAATGAACTGGGCTTGGTTTCACTGTTCTTGACCACAGGTACAGGATATGAAATTTATATTTATACCTGCTGTATCTTACATACATTTTGTAGCAATGGTCCAGTTCAGTTTGCAGGATTTTTTGTTTTAAACACTGGCACTCATATAACTTAATAGGTGTGGTTTTACAATAACAAAATAATGATAGTTGATTTGAAAAGCGAAACTACTGTGTTGAGATGCATACTCAGTTGCTGCCATTCTTCCAAATATGGAAATTTAAAGAAAATTTGCAACTTCAGATCACTTGACAAGGGGAGAGTGAAATCCTCTGTCTGGTTTTATTCCTCCCCTGGAAAGGAAGTTAGTTACAAGCATGCACTACTGCCTCCTACCTTTGGCTTTCCTGTTATTTGTAAAACTTAGCTTTAAAAATGTAACCTTGCCTTTAAATCCCTACGCTGTAGCAAATCTGTGTGTAGTCTCTAAAGGTCATTGATCAGCATTCAGTTGTTAAGCATGCTGCAGCATCCTTCACAGAATTAACAGAACATCACTGCTCCAGAGACTGAAGGTGCCCAAGGGATAAAAATAATTTGGAAAGATTCTGCTACCAGTGCAATAACTAACAGCTGGATTCAACATGTCTCTAATGCATTAAAATATACAAGTCAAAATGACACTTTCTGTATACATGGCACTGTTTCTGCTGTCTTGTATATAGAGTACATTGTAATCTGCATTAAACTTTTCCCTACTGACCAGTAGTTGATTAGTAGTTGAGTCAGAAAGTAGTGAAATGAGTTACCACCTAAACTTTACCTCACCTATTCTCACTAAAGGTGTTGACAAACCTTAATATTTCTGTGATACCTTGGGAATATGTGCCTTTTTGAAAGGAAGGAGGGAAAGACTTGGGTGTTATTACTACATGAGAAGTTTTTAGGCTGTCTGAATACTAGGAGTGGTTTGGTTCGGTTCAGAAACTATACCGATGTGTTGACTCCCCAGTAGGTGACATAAGGGATGTGTGCAGTAATTCAAGACAGAAGTTGTATCATTGCAAATGACCTAAGCTGTCTTGGTTTTGGAACCAGGTGGAAACAAACCACTAATAACTCCTAGTATGAACATATGTAAATGTGAGGCTGATATTCAAAATGCCGTCCTGTTTTCACTATGATTGACTAGTCTGCCAGCATGCGTTAATGTGGCTCCTGTGTGCGAATGTTTCCACTGTGATGCTATTTATCTATCAGCAATTGTAGAACCACAGCCAGGTAAAAGCCAGCGCTCAGGAAAAGCGATTTTAAAAACTAGCCAAAAAAAAGGCTAATCAATGAAAATATTACTGTTGCTGACTATGTCAATATATGTCAGAAATCAGTCTAATGAATCTTTGTTACACTCCCTCTAAAGAAAGCCTTTCCTTGGCTAAGGAAACCGAATTGCAGAAACTACTTCATCTGTGCTTACTCTGACCAAAGCCCCACTTAGTTAAGCAAGGCATCCTTTCTATTAAACCTTATTACAGGGATTGGAGTATAAAGTACTGTTAACCTTCTTAATTGCTGCAGCTGTATGTTAACATTGAGTTGTGTACAACAGCATTGAAATCCCTCTATGTACCTAATCATATGACTGTTCTCTATGCTACCTCAAGCAATTGAATATTTTCGTTTTGAGGTCACCCCCAATTTGAAGCAGTTAATGTTAAATTATGCTGGCAATTCATTGATACTAATGGATGGCTTCTCTGAGGCCTCAGGCACTGAGATCAGTTTTGTGACTTCTGCTTGTTTCTCTTGTACCCAGTTCTGACCACTGAGATACCATTTCAAGAACCTGAAACATGCATAAAACAATTGCAGATTTGGTTTTGTGGGAGTTAGGCCATATTTAGTTGTTTCCATGTCACTTCGGCTTGTTCTTTCTCCATCCCTTTCTCTCCCTGTTAATTTTGGTAATCAAAGGCTTATCCATCTGAAATTTGGAATCAATATCCATTCCCCTTGCAGACGTTACTCTGTCTCCAGCATTTTCTTCTTTTGATTCTCTCCCCCTCCCCCCTCTCCCCCTCATTCTTCCAATTGACAGTACAGCTGCTGACAACAGATTGCTAGGCTAGCCTTTTCTCATCTGTTTTATAAATACCTTGAAATCTCCTAAGACAGCTTTCCCTTATGAAGCAGGTGACCTTGTCTCTTTTAAATGATAGGAGAATGAAGAAAAGAAAGATGAAAAGGATGCTTAGAGTTTCAAAATTTAAATCAATAAAGCTCATCCATTTCATTTTATTAAGAATTGAGCCGTCCTAACTGTATTTCAATCAGTCTCATCACTTTACCACTACATTTCTGTGATAAGTGGAGCAGATCGTATACGTTGTCCCCAGATTTGTGTGTTTGAATGTTGAATTTTTTTCCTGACCAGTTGCATTTTACCATTAAATAACAGTTAGCTGATTTTGTTTGGGGCATTGACACTTGGGTTTCTGTCTATGTATAAAATACTGTTTTCAAGGGGAAAAGAGGAATGTTGCTCAAACTTGGATGTGCAGTTCTTTTTGAAAAAATAATTCGGTCGCTAAATTTCTGCTTGGGCCTCCAAGAGGTATTTATTGTTTTTTATTTCCTTGGCTTTTAGCTCCCTTCTTGCTGGTCCACTTCTTATACCTGACTTGTGACCAAAGGTTATGAGAAGTTTTTTTATGGACAGATGTTAGAACATAAAATATCTCCAAGGTTAGCACAGCCTGAATCAAGTTTTAAAAGGGATGTAATGCAACTTTGAAAAAGAAAATTAAAAAAGGCTATGGGGAAAGTGTGAGGAGTTTAGAATAGAGTGAATCATTTTCAGAAAAATGGCACACTACGATTGGCTGGAACTGAATGCCCACCGTCTGGAATAGGTCTGGGATTCATAACTAACAAAGTGTGAAACTGTTGTGGTTTAGTTACCACTGCACATGCTCCCAGATTTTTGGGCAGTTGGGAAGGAAACGAAAAATGGAAATGAACGCTTTAGGATCAACTTATAATTTCACAAATGTATCGCCACTATGCAACAAACCCTTAAACTACTCTAGGTAATTAAGAAGGCATAGGGACTTTTGTCCTTCATTGCTAGAAGGCTTGTGTTTAAAAGCAGGGAGGTTATGTTATAGCTATATAGGGTGCTGGTGAGGCCACGCCTAGAGTACTGTATGCAGTTTTGGTGGTCTGACTTGAGAAAGGATGTACTAATACTGGAGGCTGGTGCAAAGGAGATTCACTAGGTTGATTCCAGAGTTACAACATACATACATACAACAAGACAGCACAGAACAGGCCCTTCGGCCCTCATTGTTGCGCCGACATCCTTCCTCTCACAAGGAGACCAAAATCGATGGCAGTATTCCAAAAGCAGCTGAATCAATGTCCTATATGGCTGCTAAGTGATCTCCCAACTCCAATCCTCAATGCACTGACCGATAAAGGCGAGCACACCAAATGTCTCCTTCATATCCTTTCTACCGGTGGCTGTACTTTGATGGAACTACGAAACTGCACTCCAGCGTCTCTTTATGAAGCAACACTCCCCACAACCTTCAGCGTAAACGTGCTGCCCTGATTTGCCTTTCCAAAATATAGCACCTCACATTTATCTAACCTCAACTCCATCTGCCACTCCTCAGTTTATTGGCCCTTGTCAATGTCCCATTGTATTCTGAGGTGACCTTCTTGGCTGGCTACTACACCTTCAATCATTGGGAAACTGACTAACCACACCTTCTATTTTCATATCCAAATCATTGCATCACTTCAACTCCCCCTCCCACTCCCTGAACGACATGTCCATCCTGGGCCTCTTCCAGTGTCACAACAACACCACCCAGAAACTGGAGGAGCAGCACCTCATATTCCGCCTCGGGAGCTTCCAACTCAATGGCCTCAATATGGACTTTGCCACCCTCAAAATCTCCCCACCCTTCAGCCTCATCCCAAGACTAGTTCCTCCACTCATCCCCGCCTCGATGATCTGTCCGCCTTCTCTCCCACCTATCCACTCCTCCCACCTCACTGACCAACTCCCACCACTGCTTGGAATTATTATTCTTTTCACACTTCATCAGCTCAACGTTATTTCTAAAATCTATTTTCCAATTTTGGAAAAAGTGAGATAAAGAGAAGTAAAAGAAGTTACATTCTTACCACTCTTGAAATCTCTGAATATTCTTCTGTTGAAAGGCCGCCAAGGAACGATGCAATTCTTTTGTCACAAACGCTGTGAGGGAGACATCTTTGTCGGTTCCACTAACTCCACCCGAAGGAAGACAAACCCACGTAACATATCTAGTGACTTAAAACATACTCTATTGTTGCCCAAGGTGGAGAGCTGGATGAACACAGCAGGCCAAGCAGCATCAGAGGAGCAAGAAAGCTGATGTTTCGGGACGAGACCCTACTTTAGAAAATTGGCGCTGGAGAATCTGAGGTTAGCTTATAAGGAGAGACTGTGTAGGCTGGGATTATATTCATTGGAATTTAGAAGAATATGGGGATCTTATAGAAACATATAAAATTATGAATAGATAAGATAGAAGCAAGGAGGATGTTTCCACTGGCAGATGAAACCAGAACAAGAGGGCATAGCCTCAAAATAAAGGGGGAGCAGATTTAGTACTTAATTGAGGAGGAACTTCTTCACCCAAAAGGTTGTTAATTCCCTGCCCAGTGAAGTCATTGAGGCTTCCTCACTGAAAGTTTTTAAAGCTAAGGTTTTTTGAAAAGTAAAGAAATTAAGGGCTATAGTGGGAGTATGGATAAGTGGAGCTGAGGCTGCGAAAAGAAGAGCCATGATATTATTGAATGGTGGAATGGGCTTGAAGGGCCTGATGGCCTCCTACTCCTGGTTCTTATGTGCTTATATACTTTAAAGAGTTTAGTGATGCAGCTATGTTGCTCTGATTTGGCAAGCATCATAAATAGAAATTAATTTACTGTAATATTTACTTTTTGAGTATATTCTATATCTGTTTAGATGTCCTGTGCAGATTTTTAGTGCTTCTATTTTGTTGCACACGTGAATGTGCCACACACTTCCAGTGCATGCTGTTTGCCTGCATGTAGTTTCTCTAAGACTGCAAGTCCTATTTTATAATTTAAACCCTAGCCTTCCTGACAGTGGCCCTTGTGGGTTCTGACAGGTTCATTCTGGGACTATTGAATATCAAATTTGTTTGTTTTTTAATTTCCCATATACATGTTACTGGTGGAGTGCTGAAAGGATTGGTGCTTAGACCTCAGCTGTTCACAGCCTAGGTCAATGACGTCGATGAAGGACAGTGTGTATATGTCTTACTTTTTCTGACAAAAAGCTAAGCAGCAAAGCAAGCTAAGTGTACAAGAAATGGCTGCTCTGTACAATGTGGGATGGTGTGGGATTGTCTTTAATTGGAAGAAGAGAACGACAATATTTTTAGATGGTGAGAAACTATCAAATATTGTCCATGGGAATTTTCAAAGCATTAGCATCCACAAACAGTAAATAAGTCGGAAAATAAGTAGTATGTTTGTCTTTAATGAAATTGAACACAAGGGTAAGGGTGTTTTGATGCAATGACAGAAACATTTAAAGCTATATATAAAATACTCTGTGCTGGTTCGGTCTCAGTACTTAAAAAAAGATGTTGTCACCTTGAGATATGTGGTGACCAAAAACGTTCACCTAGCTTGATTCCTGAGATGTGAGTTTCATGAGGTTGGGTCAATACTGATTGGTGTTTAGAAAAGTGACAGGCAGTCATAGAAACACATGCAATTCATAGGGTATATACCAAGAAAGTGTTTCCCCTTAACTGGAAAGTCTAGAACTAAGGGCTTAATCTTATGATAAGGGTTCAAACGTTTAGGGCTCAGATGAGAAATATCTTTGCTCAGGTCTCTGTATTTGTAGTTTTCTCTCCCCAAAGGCATGGTTGTTCGGTATATTCAAAATAGCGACAGATTCTTGTAATCTAAGGAAATCAAGGTATGTGGAAATCGGACAAGGGGGTGTAGCTGAGACAGATCAACCATCGACTAAGTGTTGAAGCAGGTTCATAAACACCATATCGATATCCTTCCTATTGTGTAGAGCTTAATACTTTGTGAAGTACTCAGGCTGTGGACTTATTGAGGTTTTTTTAAACAATTCACAGGCCAAACAGTAATCACGAATATTAGCCTATAATCTCTTGAGATAAAGCCTAGAATGTAGTCACAAAGTAAAATTTAACTTTCTTTCAAACTTCAATATTTAGCAATGCATTCAGTTGCAATGCTTATATTTTTAGCCACAAAAGAAAAATTGCGAGAGAAACTCAACAGGTCTAGCAACATCTGTGGAGCGAAAGCAGAGTTAACACTGAGTCCAGTGACCCTTCAAAATTTGTGTATAAATTTTAGGGGACTTGCTTTTTCTGTGCTTTAAACATACTGTTGGGCAGACCAGTGTGAACAGCTCTACAGCAACGGAACTTCAGCTGTTGGGACAAAGAGCCATTGGCAATCAGTGTAATTGTAGTGTATTTTAATGTTAGGCACTTGTTTTGATGCTGGGCTTTACAGATCTTGTTCACAGTTTTCAACATCTGAAATGTTACAGTTGGTAATATGTCTTCAATCTTAAACTTCACCATTATCACCATTTATTTCTTCCTCCCCTGTCCTGTTTCATGTCCAAAGGAGTCCATCAAATGTAAAACACTCAAGATTTTCTTTGCAAGAAGACACTTGTCTTTGTGATATTTATCATGTTTGTTGAATGTCACAAAGCATTTTATGGCCTATTAATTAGTGTTAAAGTGTTGTCACCATTCTTATTGTAGAATATCCTACTGAGCAATGAAATAAATGGCCAGACAACTCATTTGGAGGCAATGGGTAAATATTAGCCAAAGGACCAGGGCAGTGTCCTGTTTCTTACTAATTCTGTTATGGAATTGTTTTAACTTGCATCTGAGGGCACAGAGAGCTGCAATTTTATAACTTGTCCAAAAAAGAGCACCTCTGGCATTAATCGATTTCCTCAGCTCTGCACTGAAAAGTCAGTCTAGAGTGGAGCCTGAGCCGGCCTCTTTTGACTTAAAGGCAGAAGTGTTATTAACACAGCTGAGCTGGCATTTAGAAATTTTGTTGCTATAAATGTTAGATTTCTGGTATGTGAGAATGGAGTGTAAACAAATCAGAATGTTTAGCAGGCTTCAGGAGATTAACTCTTAGACCCTGATGGGTGTCAAAATGGAATTTCATGTTATTACCAGCACACCAGACTCAGTCCTGCTCAGAGCCACTTTCCTAGAAGTGGAATGGAGGGGTGTTGGTAAAGCTATCGACCCATATAGCATGTTATCAATCGAGCCTAATGGTGGAGGGCACCTTGGAAATTTTTTTTGAGTTTTTAGGTGTCTAAAAGCTTCAGGGAACCAAACCGTTGCCTCCTGATGGGAGAAGAGCTGCTGTCCAAACAGAGCTTTTGTGGCTTAACTAGTAGCCACAGACTGCTCTATTAATGGGCTCCCCCTCCAAAATGGTGGCCCATTGCTCAGGGCTTGGAGGGCCTCTTTTGGAGCCCCCAATTTCAAGATTAGGCCTGAAGAATCACAAATGCACTTTCTGCCCATTAATCAGAGCTGTGTCCACCACCCCTTAACCTATAATATGAGCTTCTGACGACCCACCTTATTTGTGTATAATTGTGGGTCCTCATGCCCACAGTAAATATGCTGCCCCTTAAATTTTAAAGCTAATGGGCTGATTTGTTTATAACATCCTACTGCCATTTTGTCATGTGCTGTAGAGGTATACAAGCATATGTATATTCTGCACAAAATAGGACTAGAAGTAAAACATTCAGCCCCTCGAGCGTGCTCTGCCATTCAGTAAGAACATGGCTGATTTGTTTGTTGAATTTTGCGTTCCCAGCCACCCCACACAACTTTGGATATCTGTGCCTAACAAGAATCTGTCTATCTTGGCTTTACCAATAAGTATAAGCTATATTAGCAAACCATCATGTGGTTGTGTCCTGTTTGGAAGTATATGGGAATTGGTGAAACCATTAAGACAATAATTTCCTTAAGGTAACCAATGTACATTTGTAAATACTTGCGATTGTGATTTCTCAATTTCTAACTAGACTATTGTGTTTGACGTTGCAGGATGAGACTGGTGCCTATCTCATTGACCGAGATCCTACCTATTTTGGACCTGTGCTTAATTACCTGCGACATGGGAAGCTGGTTATTAATAAAGATTTAGCAGAGGAAGGCAAGATCTATTTGATACATCTTCAATTTTTTTCATATTTATTGCATCCTTTGATTGTAGATAGCTTCCACACTCTAGGGATTCAAGTCATTCAGCCAAACCAGCTCTCTGAAGACCATCCCATTCAGACCACCTATCCCCGTAACATTGCATTTTCCATGGCTAATCTACCTTGCCTGCACATGCCTAGACACTGTGGGCAATTTAACATGGCCACTCTACCTAACCTGCACATCTTTGGATTATGGAAAGAAACTGGAGCACCTGACAGAAACCCACGCAAACATGGGGAGAACGAGAAAATTCCACACAGTCACCTGAGGCAGGAATTGAACCCGCGACCCTGGTGCTGTGAGGCAGTAGTGCTAACCACTGAGCTGCCCAATTATAAAGAAGGGAATATGTAGAACTGTTTGCTTACCAAAGCAACGTGTTCATGTCCAAATTGTGTTTAATACTAAGTTCTGTGTCTCTGCCACCCTGCCTGTAACATTATTCAAGGCATTGCCACAGTTTAGGTGCAGTTGTCCATCATGGACTTGGCTCCCACCATTTATATTTGAGGTATGCACCTGAGTGTATATTTGAGGCCTAAAAGTAGAGTAGTTTCTATATTTTGAGACCTTGAAAATTCCTGAGTTTAAATTATTCAGTTGAGGGTGTTCTGTTGATGAAGATGCAGCATACTAGAAGTAGACTTGCCCAGTAAAAAGCAATATTTAGAATTATGATTATATTCAAGAGATCATCTGCCAATGTGGTGAAGCTGCAGTGTGCTAAACAACAGAAGCAGCATACTATAGAGAGAATGAAGTGATCTCGTGCCCAACTATCCGATGTAAAAAAGACTCTGCTGCATTCAATTTGTCAATTATAATAGACAATTAAACAAGTAAACTAAACACAGAGGCCAGAATAATGCCTGAGAAAGACCAGGCTGAAATATTTAAATACATCTTCAGTCAGAGGTGTCAAGTGAATGGCCCATCTTACCCTGCGCCTAAGGTTCCCATAACCAATCCAGTTTGTGCCATGTGATTTCAAAAAGGTTGAAATCTTTGGAAACAGTGAAGACTGTGGCCGTGATGACATTCTGCCTATAGGGCTGGAAGATTTGTTCTGAAGAACTAACTACGTTCCGTGCCAAGCTGTTCCACACAGCTGCAACACTGATGTCACCATGGCAGTGTTTCTGTCCAAAAAAGGCAGCCCAAATCCAATTTGGCCAATTATTACCCCATGAGTCTACTTTCAATCAGTAAGTAAGTGGTGTTATTGACAATATTGCCATGAGCAACATGTACGCATTCTGAGTTTGGGTTCTGCAGGGTCATTTGGCTCAAGACTTCATTATAGACTTCGTTCAAATTTGGATGAATGTGTTGAACATCAAAGCTGAGAATAACTGTCCTTGACATCAAGGCTGCATTTAAATGGAATGGCATCAAAGACCCCCAGCAAAACTGAAATTGATGGGAATTAAGAGGGGAAACTCTCCATGGTTGAAGTAATACGTCCACAAAGAAAAAAAATGCCTGTGTTTTAGTGGGAGCTAATCATTTTAACTCCAGGATATTACCCTGCGGAACTCCTAGAATAGCATCCTAGGCTTAACTATATTCAGCTGCTTCACCAGTGACTTTCCCTTTACCCTAAGGTCAGAAGTAACTTTTGATGAATACATATTGTTTAGTAACATTTGTGACTCTTCAGGTACTCTGTCTGCTTGCATCCATCAGGTTGTGGACAACATTCATATTTGAATTGGTAAGTGGCATGTGATTTTCATGCCAGACAAGTGCAACGCAATGACTGTCTGTGACAAGACTCTGCTCGTCTCCCCTTGATGTTCAGTAGCTTTACCTTTGTTGAATCCCCTATCATTATCACCATCATGGGAGGAGCACAAGTGAATAGAAACTTAACTGAGCCAGCAAAAATAATACTGGCTGCAAGAGCAGACTTGGAATTCTACAGTAAGGAACTCACTTCCTGACTCTCCAAAGACTTTTCACCAACTACAAGGCCCAAGTCAGGAATGTGATGGAGTAGCCTCCACTTGTCTGGACGAGTCTGGCTCTAACAATGATTAAGAGATTCATCAAAATCTAAGACCATAGGGTACCACTTTATTGGCACCAACCCAGCATTTTAAACACTTCCATCACTGCACACCGTTTACCATCTGCAAGATACAGTGTAGCAATTCATCAAAACACTTTTCCAAAACCCATGATCGCTACCACTCGAACAAAGGCAACAAATGCTTACAAAAACACCAACAGTATGTTTCCCTTCAACATGCACACCATTGTGACTAAGAACTGGGTAGTAACTCCTTCGGTCATAGTGGGTCAAAGTCTTAGAATTCACTTTCTACTAAACTGGGTGTACCTTCACCAAGAAGCCAAAAAGGTGGCTTACCACTACCTTTCCAAGGGCAGAATAGGATGACAAATGCTTGCCTTGTCTCTTATGGTTGCATCCAAGGAACAAATAAAGATTTGCAAATGATTGATCTTAGGATTAAAAGAAAGCTGTTTAACCTGCCTGCAGTATTATAGATTGAAAATAGTTGATGGTAGTTTTGTCCCTTTCAGGTGTGCTGGAGGAAGCAGAATTTTACAACATTACATCACTAATAAAGTTAGTGAAAGACAGAATAAGAGAGAGAGACACCAAAACATCACCGGTGAGTGGAAAGAGACTAAGTGCAAATATGAAACATGATCTTGAGGAATTAATGAATGGAGGTTGGGAGCAAGTAACTTAGTGTTGAAAAGAACCTGCACTATTTTCAGCAATTAAAAGTTTGCTCACTTTCTGGATGGATCTTTAGAGTTTGCTCGCTCAGTAGAGTTCCCTCTTGAGCGGGGTCACATTTTTTCTTGCAAAATTGATTGTGAAATCTCCTTTAACTGCTTTGGAAAGCAATGATTGCATGAGGAGTATTAGAACAAGAATAGGGCATTCAATTTGCCTTTGATCTTTTCGCTATCTGCCATTACCTTCTCAGACTTGGTGAGGAGGTAGCTCCCAAGTCTACCCCAACCATTTGCTTCAAATTTCCAAAAATGATTGTGTGAAAATAATTAATTTCTGTACTTTTTATATGAAATCCTTCCTTCAATTACTTTAAACATGTCTACTACTTTATAAACTTGAAGTAGTATTACCAGTTTTACTTAAGCAATCTGCCTACTTTAACTATCATTCTGATTGATCTGTATGGTATCCTCTCCAAGGTCCATGTATCTTCCTGGAATGCAGTATTTAAAACTAAATTCAGTGTTCCAAATGGGGGTCAGAAAAAGACCTTTATAATTGAAGCTTTGCATTCGCCCCATGGTATTCCAACCCCTTTTGAGATAAACATTGTCATTCTATTAGCATTGTTGATTGTTTGTTCGACCCATTCATTAGATTTTAATGATTTGTACCCATGGAAACTGCAATTCCTCTGCTCCTCCACTGCGTCTGCTGTCTTGGCATGATTGCAAGCCCTTCAGTATTATTATATGTCCTTAACTATTAACACCACTGGACTGATAATGGCAAGTAACATTCTCACCACTCAAGTTCCTGTCAGTGACCATCTCTCACGAGATAATCCAGCCATCTTCCCTTGATGTGAAACTGCATTACCATTGCTGAATCCTCCACCGTCAATATTCGACCAGAAATTGAATTGAATAAGCCATGTAACTACCATGACTATACGAGGAGGTCACCTATTAATTCTGCAGAAAGCAAGCGTTCTCCTGACTTCCCCCAAGTTAGTCCCAAAGACACGTCAGGAATGTGATGGAAAACTCTCCTCTTGCCTGAATGCCTGTAAATCCAATAAAAGCCAAGATTCTCAACACCATCCAGAAAAAGCAATCTGCTTGATTGTTATCCCATCCACCATCTTAAAAATTCAACCCCTCTATCAGTGCACAAAGCCAGCACTGTGTAATATTGACAGGGTACTTTGCATAAACCTACCAAGACTTCCTTGATGCATCTTGCAAACCTGTGGGCTCTGCGAGAAGGTAATGCAAGTGACTCCAAATCGCATGTCAACTTGAACTGTATCATTGTTCCTTCAGTGAAGCTGGTGCAACATCCTGGAACTCCTACCATAACAACACTGGTGTAACTACACCAGACACATTGTAGCAAGTTCAAGACGCTGGCTCATCACTTCCTCCTTAAGAGCAATTGAGGTAGTCTACAAATCCTAGTCGTGTCAACAATGATGTCATCAATGGGGAAAAATAACTGGCTTTGTATGGATCTTTTGTATATCAGCAAGTAATTCCCCATACTTGTGTATAAAAGTGAAGAACAATTGGACCGCATAGAAAGATCTGTAGTTAATTATGGCCCATGGCGAGTTAGCTGATTGGACTTGGAATACTTTTTGGTTTCCATGTATTCCTAATTACTGTCCAGTGTTGGAAATGGTGCACCCTGTGTTCATATCAGTAGTTGGTGCAGTCAGGTTAGACTGTTCTTCAGTGTGGGATCAGATAGCCTGTCGAAACTCATTATCCCAACTTGAAGGTGAAGAATGGCCACTTAGGCAAGGTGTAAGAAAATAACAAACGCAATAGAATTATACCATGTGGAGAGGCATTAGGAGCATGGAAAGGGAAGAGGAAATTGGAAGCATGGTGACAGGATTTTGTGGATTTTTGAGGTTGTAGACATGCTTGCCAGGGTGGTGGATTTGGTTACAAATGTTTCGTCATCCTGCCAGGTAACATTGTTTGTGCACCTCCGGTGAAGCATCGATGTTCTGTCCCGCTTGTTATTTAAGTGCCTAGGTTGCTGGGGTATTACTCCCAGTTTTGTTTCTCAGTAGTTTGTACATTGGGTCTAATTCAACGTGTTCTTGATGGACTTCCAGTTGGGCCTGCAGGATTTCCTTGGCATGTCTCTGTTTGGCTCATGCGATTATTGATGTGTTGTCTAAGTTGAATTTTTATCCCTCGTCAGTGTATAGTCAGACAGGTGAGAATTGGTCATGTCTGTTGGTGGCTAGTTGGTGTTCATGCATCCATATAGTCAATTTTCTTCTGGTTTGGCCTGTATGGTGGTTCTCTCAGTTCTTGCATAGTATTTTGTATATTACCTAGTTTTGGGTATGAGATCCTTTGTTCGTCAGTAGCTGTCTTAGGGTGGCTATCGGTTTGTGGGCTACTCTGATTATTGGGGTCTGAATAGTGTTGTGGTCATCTCTGAAATGTCCTTGATGTATAGATGGGTGATAGTGATTCTGGTCATGTTGTGTCTTCCTGTTGCGGTCTGTCCTGAAGGGACAGTGGTTCTGAGGAAGGGTCACCAGACCCGAAATGTTAACTCTGTTTTTTCCTTCACAGAAGCTGCCAGACCTGCTGAGCTTTTCCAGCAACGTTGCTTTTTGTTCCTGGCTTGCAGCATCTGCAGTTCTTTCGGTTTTTACAGCAGATTGTGCTTTTTGGCTTTACATTTCTTTTGAAAACTCTGTATAAGTTTTCCTGTTCTATGTTGCGTAGTTCTGGGTTGCTGCAAGGTGTTGTGGCTCATTTAAATAGCGTTCTGATGCAATTTTGTTTGTGGGCATTGGGTTAGTTGCTAGTGTAATTGGGTATTTGGTTCATATGTGTAGACTTCCTATATACACAAGCCTGGAATTTCCCATTGCATGTGTTCTGACATTATGTCCAGGAAGGGTAGTCGGATGTTGTTCTCCTCTTCTTTCATGAATTTTATCCGGTAAGGATGTTGTTTATGTGTCGATGGGTTTCTTCCAGTTTTGTGCGTTTAATAATCGCATGGGTGTCACCACCTTATCGGACCTAAAGTTTGGGTTGTATAGTGGGAGCACTGCCCATTCTAACCTTTGCTTTACTGCTTCTGCATTCGGTCCTGATGTTGGGGGTCCCGTTGGTTTTCCGAACCCTAGCAAACTGAGGCATGTAAATAACAAACGGGACAGAACACTGACGCTTCACCGGAGATGCACTGATGATGTTACTGAGTAAAGTGGCAAAATATTTGCAACCAAACCCACCGGCTCGGTGAGCATGTCTATAACCTCATCCACAACCCAAGTTACAAATCTTCTTAAACTCATGGGATGTGGGTGTTGCGGGATGTGGTGCTGGATAGCAAGTATTTATTGCCGGTCGCTATCTGCCCTTGAACTGAGTGGCTTGCCAGATCATCTCAGAAAGCATCTGAGAGCCATTGCTGTGGGCCTGGAGTCACGTGTAAGCCAGACAGGTGAGGGTGACAATTTCCTTATCGAAGGACACTAGGGACCCAGATGGGTTTGTCTTGACAATGGTTTCACAGTCATCGGTATCATCAGTAGATTCTTAACTCCAGACTACTTTTCCTGGATTCAGATTCCACAATCTGCCGTGTGGTATTTGAACCTGGGTATCCACAGCATTTGCTGAGTTTCTAGGTTAATAATCTAGTGATAATACCACAAAGCCATTGCCTCCCCATTATCCAACTTCCAATGGTTTTGTTCAAAAAAAAAGTTGTGTTCTAAATTATAGCCACAAAAAGACATGCTGAAAGGAATGTTAAGTCATGCAAATCCTTGCCATTTGCCAGAATGTTTACAACGTTATTAGCGATACTTAACTGCTGCTAAGCAAATGTGAAAATTGCAACAATGGCTAAGTATATTTGAAAAGTGCTGCAGTAAATGCTTTCAAAAATACAAGCTGTTGTCAAAGATCTGAAAGAAACCAGTGAAGTTCTCAGTGCACAGATGGTGAGAGTGTTGATAACAGTATGCTACTTTTGTTATCAAAAGGAAAAGCGACTGAGCTGCCAAGCTGGGCCTGCATGTCAGTAGTATCTGTAAATTCAACTGTGCATTGCTACTTTAAAAGAAAATGTGTTCTGCAGCTTCCTGCCTGGTTTGGCTCATTTAGTATGACTAAGGACCTGAGTTCAATCTGCCTGTGCTGATTTAACTGATTATGGTTGCACACTGTAAAAATTAGTTCATTTTATTTCTTATCCTGCATTAGGCAGAGGAGAGTTAGCTCGGATTTTCATCTATCCAGAAGCTCTTGATGGAAATGTGTGTGTGTTGGGACAGGGGCAGGTTGAGCTGTAAAGACTATTCTAAAATCAATTGTTTAGTGTTTCATGATAACTGACAATGTGGCAAGGTACCAAAACAATGAGTTGCTTATAGAAATGGGAAAAGCCTACCTAAAAGGAAAGTGTCCTTTAAGAAAATTCAGTATTGTCTTTTGGGGGAAAAATGATTGATTATTAGAAATTGAAATACACAGTGTTTACTTGTTTTAATGTATAGGGGATGCTGCTTTTCGTGAAGATACATACACCATATCCCAGTTTAATAATTTACAAACTCTGAAGTATAACTTGCAAAAAAAAACTTGGCTTCTCTTCAGCCACATTTTAAAATTCTCTGATGTGATTTTCCATCATTAGAAAAATCTTGAACTGTGGCTCATTATTTTCTTTAATGGATCTTTGGTTTGATACCTTTTTGTCTTGTAATCCTCAGATTCCAATGAAGCATGTCTATAGAGTATTGCAGTGCCAGGAAGAGGAGCTCACCCAGATGGTGTCTACAATGTCTGATGGCTGGAAGTTTGAACAGGTAAAGATATTAAAGCAATCAGTTAGATTTTTAGATCCACCCAGCACTAGATTATGCTTGGAAATAATGCAAGAATTCCTTAAGGAAAAAAGTGTATTTCATTAATTTGAAGACAATCTTGATGAATGGCCAAACCAAATTCTGATTCAAAGAAATGTGATTTTCCTAATCTCATTCTCATTTCAGCATTCATGTATCCTCAGTTAATGGGTATTTTTACATTGAAGCCATGTATAAAATGAAAAAAAAACTGGGAGTGTACCTTACCAAATGACGTATAAGCATTTAGTGCTGTAAATTTCAAATTCTTAAAGAATATGCCATTGCTGCAGGCTGTGTTATTTCAGCATAATTCCTTCCAAACATTTTCTTTGGCCCAGAGATATGAACATTTTTCGTTCCAAGGGAATAGTCTCTCCTAAAATAATTGTTTTTGAATGCTACAATCCCTACGCACTAATATGCATAACTGGGCACTGTATTTATAATTGTGGTGTTAGCTGTATTGTTACTTCCTGAATTAAAAGCACACCAGACACTTTGGATACCTCAGGTTGAACTGATGGTAAAATGTCCACACTACACTGCCATTTTAAATTCAGAATAAAATTGTTGCTGCATTATTCCAGTATATCTTCTCTGGGAATGAGGTTATACCATAAATTTATGAATGGGCATTTATGAATTGGAGCATGTGACCATAGGTAATATACTTTGTTAACATTTCTCATGATAAATTTGCAAATCTATCTTTATAATAGCACAATACTATAGGAGAGGGGAGGGTTTAGTCCAATTGCCTGGACAGGTGGTTTGTGATACAGAGTGAAACCAACAGCAGGAGTTCATTTCCTGTACCAGCTGGTATCACTATGAGGATCCTACCTTCTCAACCATGCACTTCTCCTGCAGCAAAATGGCCCTTAGGTTAAACTCATTGTGAGTTACCTCTGCTTCTAATGTGAGAGCAGCTTATGATCCTCCCGGGACTGTGGCAACTGCACCTTCACTGGCAGAAAGATGGTCTTATGTGCGTGAATAATTTCCATTTAAATGTGGATGTAGAAATTTACAATAAGCTTGAAGTCAGAATGTTTAAATATAAAACCAGCAAACTATCCCGGCTCTTTATAACTCTTGTAACGTCACAGCTGAATGCTTGGCCTCAGTTGGTAATTACAAATGAAGTTTTGTTAGCAATTACTGCATTTTGCTCAATGGCAGGAAAACTGGTGGAGCCTTTGTTCAGTGTTCTTGCTCGCCTTCTAAGAATCACAATTGTTAGGGTGCAGAAGGATGCCATTCGGCCTATTGTCCTTACACCAGTTCTGTTACCTAGCGCCAGTATCCTGACCTTCCCCCATATCCCTGCACACCATTTATATCTGAAGAATCATCCAATTCTAAACCCCAACTCCCCCTTACCTGTAGACTACACTTTGGTTTGAACTCCTTATGTGTAACACTGTTGACCAATATATATAATTCAGCTCTGTTGCCTTCATTTTTTGGAGGTTCTGATAAGTTGGAGCAATCAGACAGTACAAGAAGATTTTTTTTTGCATTTACAACATAATAAGCTTTGCATTTACATGGTGTCAGATTCCATTTCTCCACCAGGGGAGATTGTGGCATAGTGGTAATATTGCTGGACTGTTAATCCAGAGGTCCAGCTATTGCTGTGGGGTCATGGATTTGTAATCCAACATGGCAACTGGTGGAATTGATTCGTTTTGATAGATCTGAAACACACAGTTAATCTTAGTTGTGATGATTGTGTTGACTTTATTCGATTGCTGTAAAACCCCATCTGGTTTCACTAATGTCTTTTAGGAAAGGAAATCTGCCATCCTTACATGATGTCACCTGCATGTGATTCCAGACACTCAGGAGTCTGGTTAACTCTTAACTGCCCTCTGATTAAGCCACTCAGTTTAGGAACAATTCGGGATGGGCAACACAACACTGGCTATGACAGCAAAGCCCACATCACATGAACAAATAAAGACAGTCTTCAGGGCTTGACCCAAGGGTTTCTTGTTACTGTGAAGGGACTGTTTTGTAGGCCAATCGTTAGACAAGAATAAGATCTTGAGATGCAGGAGCAGAACTAGGCATTTCAGCCCATCAAGGCTGCTCCACCAGTCGATCATGACTGATCTTTTTCTCAACCCCATTCTCCCGCCTTCTCCACTTAACCCCTTACTAATCAAGAACCTGTCTATCTGTCTTAAATACAGTCAATGATTAGCCCTCTGCTGCTCTGAGTTTCTCAGAAAAGCCACTCTCTGGCTGAAGAAATTCCTCCTCATCTCCCTTCTAAAGGGCTATCGGTTCCCTGGGTCCTAGTCTCTCCTTTTATAGTGGAAACATCTTCTCCATATCCACACTATCCAGGCCTCTGTTTTCTGTAAGTTTCAATCTGATCCCCACATTCTTCTAAATATAATTGAATACAGACCCAGAGTCCTCAATCACTCCCTATATGACAAATCCTTCACCCCTGTGATCAGTCTCGTAACCCTCCTCTGGAATGGCTTCAATGCCAGCACATCTTTCCTTAGATAAGGGGCCTAAAATGATTCTCTGTATTCCAAATGTGGTTTGACCCTCTGCTGTTGTTATCTAGTACCCTTGAAAGGAATACCAACATTGCATTTGCCTCTCAGACCATCAACTGAACCTGCATGTAAGAGAATCCTGAACGAGGACTTGCAAGTCCCTTTGTGCTTCTGATTTCCAGAGCCTTTACCCAGTTTAGAAAATTGTCCTCGCCGGTTTTTTTCCTACCAAAATGCAAAACCTCACTCTTCTACATTGTATTCCATTTGCCACTTCTTTGCCCACTCTGAGCCTGTCCAAGTCCTTCTGCAACCTCCCTGCTTCCTCAACACTATCCCTCCACCTATCTTTGTCATCTGCAGCCTTATCAATGATGCACTCAGCTCCTTTGTCCAAATGTGAATGATGTGGAGGTGCCAGTATTGAGCTGGTTTGGACAAGGTCAAAAATTACTTGACACCAGGTTATAATCCAACTGGTTTATTTGAAAACAGTAGTTTTCAGAGTGTTGATCCTTCATCAAGTATAGTGAGAGAGACATCAAGACACAATTTATAAGTAAAAGGTCAAAAGATCATACAACCATTGCAAATGTATTGAATAAACCTAAAATGGCTGGCTGACTCCCTCCTGTTATTTCTTTAATCAGCTAGAAAGGAGATGCAAGTTTTGCTGGATTAGAATGCAAACAGTAGAATGTCTTTCATGTTACTGCTCTGAGATAACTAAAGGTTTTATCACTCTATACAAGAGATGACATCTCAAGTCAGCCAATGCATTTTAGGTGAGAGGTCTAGTTTGTTTTAGTTTTGAGTCAGACTGGTTTTATTTCCAAAGCAGGAATTTATAAAATGCCTTACTGACTGTGTCTACAAATTGTGTGGTTTTTGAACAAAATCGACTGTCTGCAAATACATGACTATAAATGCAGATTCACCCATAGATTTGTGTGTGACAGTGTGGAGGGGAGAGAGAGAGAGAGTGTATGTGTGCATGCATGCGTGTGTTTTAGAAACTGGGGCGGGGTGTGACTGGGAGGGAGTGTGTGGGGCGGGGTCACAGTCGAGGCTGTACTCATGGGTACTCTGCTTGGCAACTCTGCGTTGTTGTGTATCCCGATGTCCACCTTGGAGGACATTTATCCAAAGATCCGAGACCCTTGATCCCTGAAATGCTCCCCCACTGGGAGGGAACATCCCTGTCTGATTGTTGTGCGGTGTCCATTCATCTGTCGTCGTAGTGTCTACATGATTTTGCCAATATACCATGCCACGGGGGCATCCTTGCCTGCAGCGCATGAGATAGACAATATTGGCCAAATCATGTGAGTTTCTGCCGTGCACATTGTGGGTGGTGTTCCCACATGTGGTAGTATCCATGTCAATGATCTGACTTGTCTTGCAGAGTTTGCCGTGGCAGGGTTGTGTGGTTTTGTGATCAGTGTTGTTCTGAAGGCTGGGTAGTTTGCTTTGAACAGTGGTCTGTTTAAAGTTTGGCAGGTGTTTGAAGGCGAGAGATAGAGGCATAGGGAAAATATTGGCAAGGTGTTGTTCGTCATCGATAATGTATTGAAGGCTGCGAAGAATGTGGCATCATTTCTCTGCCCTGGAGAAGTGTCAGACGGCAATGGGTACCCTATGAGTTGTATCCCATGTCGGTCTTCTGAGGAGGTCATTACGGTTTCTCGTTGTGGCCTGTCAGACCTGCCAATTGATAAGTCGAGCATCGTGTCCCATTCTTATGAGGGTGTCTTTCAACACCTTCAGGTGTCCATTGTGTTCCTCTGCTGAGCAGAGGCTGATTACCAAATTTGGTACTCATGAGAGTGGCCTTAACGCACGCCTCCCCCAGCTGCGCCCATATGAATCAATGGGGGGGAATATATGTTTGCAGAATTGTATTTGCAGATACGTTCCATTTCCTTCAATAAGAATGCAACTTGTGGACACAGTCAATGCGGCATTTTATAAATTCCTGCTTTGACAATAAAGTCAGTCTGACTGCAGGTTAAAGTACAGATTCTAAACAATGTACTGTCAGATCTGATAAACCCTTTAGTTATCTTGGGGCAGTGACTTGAAAGACATTCTAGGATTTGCATTTTAATCAGTTAAAACTTGCATCTCCTTTCTAATTGATTAAAGAAATAACAGGAGGGAGTCAGCCAGCCATTTAGGTTTATTCAATATATTTGTATCAGTAGTATGATCTTTTACTTAAAAATTCTGTGTCTTGATGCATCTGTCACTATGCCTGATGAAGGAGCAATGTTCCAAAATCCAGTGTTTTCAAATAAACCAGTTGGACTAAACCTGGTGTTGAGAGTTATGACCAAATCATAAATGTATGACGCAAATAGTTATGGTCCCAACACTGACCCTTGTGCAACTCTACTAGTAACAAACTGTCATCCTGTAAAAGACACCTTTATCCCTACTCTCTGTCCTGTCAGCCAAACTGTCCTCTATCTATGCATGTACCTTGCCCCATAAAATGAGTTCTTATTTAGCAGCCTCCGGTGCTGTGCCTTGTCAAACGCCATCTGGAAATCCAAATAGACCAAGTCCTCTGGCTGCCCTTTATCTAATTTGTTACCTCATCCAAGAATTCTAACAGATTTATCAGACATGATCTCTCCTTGACAAAGCCATGTTCACTGTGCCCTGTTTTACCATGCACTTCTAAGTACTCTGCAGTCTCATCCTTAATAATGGACTCTCAAATTGTCACCAAAGACCAAAGTCAGGCTAACTGGCCTGTAGTTTCCTGACCTCTGCTTCCTTTCTTAAAGAGATGCGTTACATTCGCCATTTTCAAGTCCTCTGAGACCCACCCTGACTTAGGTGATTCCTGAAAGATTACCACCAATGTCCCTACAGTCTCCTTAGCTACCTCCTTCAGAACTCTGGGGTGTAGTCCATCCAGTCCAAATGATTTGTCCATTTTCAGATCTTTCATCTTCCCCAGCACCTTCTCCCTAGTGACGTCCACTACTCACCTAGGCCCCCTATTCTCTTGAAGTTCTGGTATGTTGCTGCTGTCTTCCACAATGAAAACTGATGTAAAGTAGGTATTCAATTCCTCCATTTCCTTGTTCCCTATTACAACTTCTCCAGCCTCATTTTTCAGTGGTCCAATGTCAACTCTTGCCTCTTTCTTAACTTGTAGATATTTTAAAAAAAACTCTTGCAATCTTTTATATTGCGGCTTCCTCTCATCTTCTACCCCACCGCCTCCCCTTGCCCCTGTATTGTTTCTTTAGTTTTTAAAGGCTTCTCACTAATCTTTACCACATTGTATGCCCTGTCTATTGCTTTTATGCTGTCCGAGTTCTCTTGTCAGCCATGGTTGCTTTATCCTCCCCTTAGCGTATTTCTTCTTCCTTGGGATGAATCTCTGCTGTGCATCCTGAATTAGCTCCAGACATTTCTGCCATTGCTACCCACCTTCCATTGTCTTCCCTGCTAATCTTCCCTTCCAATCAACTCTGGCCAGCTCCTACCTAATTTTTGTAGTAACCTTTATTCAGTTATAATGCCATTACATCTGATTCAGTCCTCTCCCTCTCAAACTGAAAAACACATTCTGTTGTATTATGGTCGCTGCTCTCTAACAGTCCTTCTCCTTCAGCTCCCTTAATCTGCTTGATCTCTAAATCCAGAATTACTTGTTCCCGAGCGGTGTTACCAAAAGCTGGCTCAAAAAAAAACTTGCAAACGTTCCGCAAATTTCTTTTCTTGAGATCTGCTACTAACCTGATTTTCCCAGTTCACCTGTATATTGAAGTCCCCAGGATTATTGTAATAGTGCCATTCTTAATGCCTTTTCTATCCCCTGATCTATTTTCTTCCCCACATCCTGACTACTGCTAGGAAACCTGTACACAGCTGTCATAATTTTCTTTTTTCTTTGTGACTCTTCAATTCTACCACACAGATTCAACGCCTTCTGACTCTGTCCTTTCTTGCTGTTGATTTAATTTTGTTTCTTATTAACAAGACAACCCCATCTGCCTTTCCTTTTTGATAGAACATGTACCCTTGAATATTTAGTTTCCAGTCCTGATCCCCTTGCAGTGATGTTGTAGGTATCACAGAGAGATCATACTACCAATTTCAGTTTGTGCTACAAGCTCATCCAACTGGTTTTGTACATTGCGGGCATTTAAAAATTACACCCTGAGTTGACTGACCCCCCCCCCTCCACTTCTCCTAGTTACCCCTTTATCTGATGTACCTAAAATTAAATCCTGACCCTTTCCATATTGTCTGTCCTACAACTTGTTCTGGAAATTTTAACCTCAGCTGAGCCGCTTCTCCTCCCCAATCACCCCTTGTAATTTTCCATGGAAATGTGGCAATTCTTCACACAAGTGGAGCATGTGGTGTTCACACACTTCAGTTCCGTGAGGCCTCACAGTCAGACCTATCCTGTTCTTGCCATACATACCCTTTCCAATAGGGTATCAATGAAAAAGCAATGGAAATTTTACAGATTACATTTTTTCTTTTTATACCATTCCATAATCTAGGGATGTGTAGGCTATCAGCACAGCTACAGCCCTGACTAATGTGCTAACTTGAGGCAAACCAGGAATTGAAACTGAGATGTTTCAGACCCGAGTTAATTGGTAGCTTTCAACTAATGTTTGCTATGAATTTGGGTCAATCATTCATTTCCTTTTCCATCCTGAACTTGCACCCTATCTGTTTGTGGATATAGATAATATCACTGACATATCAGCTTTTGAATGTTTCTCTGTGACCGGTTACTAGCACTTTGTGGGAGCAATAGGTGATTCTTTCCCATCCACGGACCCGGAAAAATGGTTGCTCCCTCTGTCAGCTCTTATCCCATACGGTATCAATGAACAGGAAATAGTAGGCATCTGTTAACCATTCTGTGGAGTTCAAGATTCTAGGACTTCATCAGAAAACAGGGATTATTTGCTGATTTGATATTTGTTATATATTTTGAGTAATTGCCACTCTGCCATCGTTAAAAATAATCATTGAAAATATATTTGAAATGTTATACAAATCATTTTAAAATGTGTTTAATTTCCACTTTTTGTGAACTTGAAGTGTAAAAATTCCTTTAGCATACCTAGTGTTACAAACTCTGCTCTGGTTGTTACAGCTGGTCAGTATAGGTTCCCCGTATGGCTATGGGCGGGATCATCAATCAGAGTTTCTGCTGATTGTGTCGCGGGAAGTGAAGGGGGAGGAGACCAGTTTCCACAACAGCAGCAGCGAGGTCTGTCCCAGTAATACCCTCCACACTCTCTCTAATAATGCACGGCCACTTTCCCTGCTTGTTACCATCGCTTGCTTTACATTACATCTTCCCATTCTTTGAAAGATTTTTCATGTGTTTCAATTCTGTGGTTGCTGCTTTTGTGTGTGTGTGTGTGTATGGAAGTGTATACAATGTACACAGCACATCTATGTACTCTAGCTGTTTGCACTGCTTACAAATTTGTTTAGCTTCTCAAATGTACGTTTTTACAGATTTCTAAAAGAGATATAGACCGAAAATATAAATTATGAAATCAGATTTGAAAATTAATCTGCATAATGTGACCTGCTTCTTTTTGATCTTGGTTTTGCATAGTAATGAAACCTGCATCAGTCTTGGTTAAAAACTTAACTACGAAGACAACTCTTAACTGCATCCTTGCACGATGATTGCTATTCAGTTGAATTATATCTTTAAGATTTGAGAGCAGCCTTTTTTTAAAAGAACTATTTTGCAAGCCTTGTTGAGTTGGCCGTGAGCAACGAAGCTGAAGCCCTGGTATGAAAGCAGAAAGTACTGAAGCACTCAGCAGGTTGGGCTTCATCTCCTGAAGAGCATCATGTCACGTTAATGATTCCAATTGATGACCTTTTCTTTCTCCACAAACATCTGCCAAACAACTGAGTGTTTCCAGCATTTTCTGTTTGTATTTGAGTTCTGCTCCTTCAGTATTTTGCTCTTTTGTTTTAATGAAGCACTAGTGCCTGGAATGCAGTGTGTGATGGGTAGAGATTCTGTGTACAGACATGTTCCAAAGCATTCTGTGCATATTTAATACAAAAAGCAGGCCTGCTGAGAATTCCTGAAAATAGTAATTCCCACTAATTTAGGTCTGATTTCAAAGTAGATTTTGGGACCCAATAGTTACTAAAATTTTATCAGAGATAATGGGAACTGCAGGTGTTGGAGAATCAGAGATAACAAAGTGTGGAGCTGGATGAACACAGCAGGCCAAGCAGCATCTTAGGAGCACAAAAGCTGACGTTTTGAGCCTAGACCCTTCATGTTGCTCTGTCTTAGAACCTATTGTCTTCTGATCGAGCAGAAGATCCACTTTAGATAACAGTAGATTTTAAATCCCTGGGGCAACAGGTAGACCAGGATTCCTGGGTTCAGTTCCTTGTCTCTACTCATTTATCATCTTTCTGTCAAGGCAACATTTCCATGGAGAGGGAAATCAAACAGGATCTTGCTTCTGATCTGTGATAGTATGCCCTTGTGGAAGTGATTTGTTGAGGATGAAATAAACCATGCTGTTTATTCTGTGGGTAAAAAATCTTGCTCAATCCTTATTGATTCACGTTGTGAGATTACCTGATGAAAATTCTGAAATAGTTTTATACATTCAAAAAAGAGAAAATCAACAAAGGACTTAATAAGTTAGCTTGGATTGGATTGTCCAGCCATTCTAATGCCCTGTACTTGGTCTCATTATTTTATTTTGAAACCTGAATTTGAGGGATCTTATAGGATTAAAAAAAATTGCCTGGCGACAAGACTTGAAACTCAACAGTTTCTTTGCTGGCTAAGTCATCACACAAGGCTTCAAGTACAGTGCACAAAAGGAACATCCTAGATGTAACTATGGTCCCATTTATGGAGAGAGAAATAATCAGGATATGTTATTTCTCATTCAGTTTCACCCCATTCTGTTGTCCGTATACCTATTATGGTGTGGAATACTACACTCAGTTGAGTGCGGGGCCAAGTGATAAGTTAATACTTGAACATTTACTTAATTCCTGGGAGTTGAGGAAAAAATACCTGTGCCCTTTTGAAAAGTTCTCCCACTGGTAATTTTTTCCCACATGAAATGTTATCAGTTCTTGGAAGAGAGCGTGTCTGCATTTATTGTCTTCCTTTATTTCTACGAATAGATTAATAGAATGAAGTTTCCAAGATCAAAGAAGGAAAAATATACAGCAATGTATGATAGTTTCTGTCATTGACATTGCAGCAAATTCTTCATATATTTAAGATGCATAAAATCCAAGTCAGAAAGTGTTTCTCAACTTATTCACACCATTGGAGAACAATTTGCTCACTGAATGTATCACCACATGAGCTTGAATTCAAGCAAGAGCAAGCTTCAAAAATAGCTAAATGTTTGAAAGGCCAACAATAAACAGTCAGCAATTATAGCCTTGACAAAACTGAGGCCACTGGGCAAAAGAATTTAAGACCTAAATTTAGGGCTGTTTACCGCAAGAAAATTGAAGCTTCATAATTCAGTACAATGGAGTCTGACAGACTATGTCTTGCATGAAATGTTTGTAAAGTACAAAGTAGCAATTTATCAAACTCTAGACTAATGAGAATAAACCATGGATGAGATAACATTTTCAAATCTAAATAGATCATGTGTCTTCAAGTGATTTGAGACTTGCAAATGGTAACTCGTGATTAAACATTTACAGGATACCCAGCTTCAGCTACAAGGGGAAATCATATTTTAGCAAGAGCTCTGATAAACTAGTTCCTAGTTATAATGATAAACTGTGCCGTAGTAGTTGTTGGCATTTGCTATTTAGATTCAGTTACAGAATAGCGATTTAGTCAGGGTCCAAACTGTCTGATGTAGCTTGGTGAATGAGAAATTTAGGATTTCTGACAGTGGTGATTGGATGCAGGATTGATAGCAATTGTGAAACAATATTGCTGTAAAAGTGGCACTGAGGGTGGGGAAGAATTCATGGTGCTGAATTTAGTGAAAAGCTTTTCCTGTCTCCAAAAAGTTACTTCAAATTTCATTCTGTACTGAATCAAATCCATTGATCGTAATTCTGAACTTTTAAGAACATATTCTTGACAAAAGATGCTCACGTTTCTGTTCTGCTTCAGAACTGCTAAAAGCTAATTGACCTGAAGTGTTAAATTTTTCCTCATTCCACAATGCCACTTCACCTGAGTACTTCCAGAATTCTCTTTTTATTTCAGATTTCCAGTATCTACAGTGTTTTGCTTTTGGCATTGGTGGAGATGTAGAAAAGTTGTAATTTGTATTGTTTGTGCTACGATGTCTAGTATATGGAATTGTTAATGAAGTTGATGGCCAACTGGTAATCATGTTTATTATCTTCCTACAAATTGTTCAACCAAGCCCGGGCAATTTAAGTTACTATTGAACTTCACACTGTTCGATCTGGCTTATGATGTCGCTAAACAATCCAAACACCTCAATGAGAACACAGCAGTGGAGGGAACCTGGTGAACATGCAACAAGCAATCATTGATTTTCTTTTTCTTGAAAATAGTTATTCAGATGCTTTATCTGATGTTGGTCATGTCTATATTTGAGAGTTACATGCCCAACCACATCCTCAAGGCTGTTCCTTCAGACTTCAGCTTTATCCCAACCTTTCTTGTTCTGTCCTCATGAAGTCCTCTGAAGTTGTTGTGTATTCTTCACTTGGCTTATTCGTGTTTATTCCTGCCAATTGTTTTGGCAAGATTGTTCCTGCACCAAATTGGTGAAATTGACAGTGGTGAGGAGGACTGCAACAAATTATGGGAGGACATCAATAAACTAGCTGAAAGAGCAGTAAATAATTGGAAAATGAAGTACAAAGCAATAACTGAGGTAGTATATTTTGGTTGGAAACAAAAGGGGTCACCTATTACTTGGAAGGTGCAAATGTAGATGAGAGAGAGGAACAAAGGGATTTTGGAGTATAAATGCATCACACAATTGATGCAGAGGAGGAGGCCATTCATCCTATTGTGGCAAGAAATTATGAACTAGAGGTAATGTTTCAGGTCCAGTGACCCTTCCTCAAATGCTGCTGGACCTGCTGAGCTTTTGAAGCAATTTCTGTTTTTGTTTCTGATTTCCGGCATCTGCAGTTCTTTTGGATTCCAAATAATGGGACTGGTTTGTAACTTAAGTATATTTCTCCACTTCTTCCTTTCTTAACCTCTTAAAACAAATTATATCATCAGCCAACATCAGGGACTGGCCTGCCCCAGTGTGCCTCAATTTCTTTATTAGTTTATGTCCTTGTTTAGAAGAAGGAAATTTCTCTTTTTGAAACAAAGTATTCACAATCTCTGGTGGTCTGATTTCCTTTCTTAGTAATCAAGAAAAGATTTTCTTGACTGTGCTGAGTCGTCTCTCACTTACTAGAAAGCTCTGAGAGAACACAATCTATCTGTGCCACTGCTCCTGTTTCGATACCCTTTTCTTTTCCTGATATACCCTTTTCTGTGGATTTCTTAGGTGTCCCTATCACTGCAAAAATCCTTTTTAACCCTCAGCAATAGATTCTGTTTCACTTTTAGGTTCTCCCTTTATCCTTTATTACTTTGTCATTCTGTTCATTCCCTAAAATTAATATTTGTATTGACAGATTTTCTATTTTCTTATTTACTACTTTGATTCCTATATAATTATTACCCCACATTTACCCATAAGATGATATAGATATCTTCCAGAGCCGCTAGTTTTCAGATTTTTTTGATACTTGATGCTCGCCTAAACATGTTTCAAGGGTTACCAGAACACTTAAATTCACATAATTCCTATTCCAGACAAGCTTGTCCTTTATGATCAAAACTGGATAAGCAAGATCATAGAATGAAACCTGGCTTGCTTGATCATAAGTTTTGGGGGTTTTTTTGCAGTTTGGTTACTGTGGTAGTCTGTCGCTGAAAATACTCACATGAGGCTACTTGATCCTCTTTAGTAAAAGAATACAAAGTTATTATGCAAAAACAAAAATCTTGGAAAGATCTTAACATAAGTGGGAAAATTAAAGCTTTAACCCTTCTCCCAGCGTTACTGTTTACCATCACTCAATCTCAGTGAAGTATCACTCCCTATTTGTTGATTTCTGAATAGAATGATTATTTTCAGTTCTTAGTTTGAGAATGCTGAAGCAACTTAAGACTTCGTTTCAGCCTGGATACCACCTCCAATTATAATAGCCTGAAGATTTTTTAACCAATTCTTGGAGGTTAGAAACTTTTTTAAAAAAAACAAGAACAATTGCTGTTCTGAATGACTTATTATTTTAACCGAAACCTGATTGTGGCCTGGTCCATCTTTGTGAATGTTATATAAAAGTTCAACTTTGTAAAACACATTATCAGTTAATTCCTGCTAGTTGATCGATTCACTTAACTTAAGTCACATTCTTTTTTGGAAAAACTTTGGATGCTATACAGAATGACTTCCTGACCTCTGCAAAAAAGGACTAGTCACCTTCATAGAAATGAAGACAAATCTACATTTTGTCCACTTTTGAATCCAGATTTCCAAATAATAACAATATGCTGCAACCTAAAAATAGTACAAATTGGTTATTGAAGGGTATGAGTAAGAACTAATTCCTGCATATTGAAAAGTTTAAAAACAAAAATCAAAAGAGCATCTTTTTTCCCTCCTTCAATAACTTCAACTCATCAAATTCCCTAAGGTTCATTCTTCTTGTGATGTTAACTTGAGCTTAAATGGTCCAAAAGGCAAACTGAGGATTGTATATTCATCCTGGGTGTGAGATTGTTTAATTCCAGAAGTTCAACACATTTGAATTGGAACCACTCCAGGAAGAACATCAGTTATGGAGTCTGAAAACCGAATGCTAGATCCACATGGGAAGAGAAAACAATTTTGCATTCTGTGTAGAGGGTTTTCATCAGCTCAGTTTCCCATTTGCAATACCTATCTGCTCCAAGGGTGCGCTGGATCTGAACATTAGGAAAATAAAAATCTGTTTTATGCTGATTAAGAACAAAGATGAGAAGAGACACTGGTAAAGCATTTAACAGTCAGACTTCACCTTACCTCTCAATGAGCTGTTGCATAGTTGAAATTTAGTGTCAGCATTAATAAAAAGGTTGATTTATGAATTATTTCTTGAATTCACACCTGGTTTCATATCTTTAGGGGAAAATAACTAGGCAGTTATCTCATCATTTTTGTTCTATCTGGACTTGTTTTAACCATCAAAAATCTGGCATGGCCTTGGCTGTTTAGTTTTGCTATTTTTATCCTCATTAGGAAAGGGATGGGTTGTCTGTAAGCCCATTTTAAAAAAAAGTCAAATGACATGCAATTGTAGGAAAACCAGTAATTAGCACATAAAATTACTAATCGTCTGTGCTTTAAAGCATGCCCTGTTTTGCAAACCCCTCCAATGGCCAAGCATGTTAACTGACACTTCACAACACAGCTTCTCTTTGTGACCCAGTGTTAAGGCAACAAGATTATACAACACTACGTAAATTATTTCCAGACAGGCGAATAAGCATGGCTAGGATTTGAGTTCAGTTTTATGATGTGACGTAAATGATCTGTTTATGCAGGTCTGCTGATTGAGGATGAAAGGTACTTTGTTTTCAGTTTTGTTTTTTTTGCACTCCAGTTACTGATCTTTGGCAGAGAGTTGTAACAGCTGGATATACTCAGTGGTCTGGCCAGACATGTCTAGGCATGTGTTTGCTGAAAATAAGACAGTTCTGTAATTTTTTTCATAAGAGTTGCATTTGAACTTTTTTTGGCAGCGCAACTAGCTTAGATTTGTGTACTTTCATTACAATGTGCCCTATTCACATCCAGTTTTTGAACATTAGAACTAGGAGCAATGGTAGACTATTGGCTTCCTAAATTACTCTGCGACTCAGCAAGATCATAGTTGATCTGAATCTTGGCCTCCCCTCCACTGTCCTGCATGTTCACCATAATCTTGGACTCGGCTATAGTTAAAATTTCTGTCTTATTTCAGCAGTGAATATATTCTATATTTAGCTTCCATACTTCTCTGGAGTAAAGCATTCTGAAGATTTTATGTCACTTCACTGAAGTGTCTCCAATGTTAAGTGTATTCCTTCATAATATTCAAGACATTGGATTACTACTGTGACAGAGACCCAGGTAATATTCTGGATCCTGGGTTCAAATCCCACCAAACCAGAATTTGAATTCAATGAAAATAAATTGAAACTCTAATGATGACCATAAAACCATTATCAATTATGAATGCCCATCTGGTTCATTTAATGTCCATTAGGGAAGAAAACCTGCCATCCTCAGACCCACAGTAGTGTGGTTGATTCTTACTTGCCCTCAGGGCAGATATTCAGGTCAACAAATGCTAGCCTGAACTGGCCTACATGTGACTCCAGACTGTCAGTAATGCGGTTGACTCTTAGATATGCTCTGAAATGTATCAGCAGTTAAAAATCTCAAAGGAATGAAGCCAGAAGTATGGAAATGACTATGGTAGACTTAGACCTGATCTTCCAAAGTTCTCCTTACCAACCTCTGGGGGCCACTGTCAAAATTGGGAGAGCTGTCTCACAGACTAGTCAAGTAACAACCTGACATAGTCATACTCAGGGAATCCGATCTTACATACACTGTCCCAGGAAACATTATAACCATCCCTGCCATATAACCATACCAGCAGGACACATCCAGCAGAGTTAGCAGCACAGTGGTACATGTCAGGTGGGAGTTGCCTGGGAGTCTCAACATCGATTCTGGACCCAATGGAGTTTCATGGCACCAGGTCAGACATAGGGCAAGAAAATGTCACGCTAATTGCAACATTGTTTTCATTTTCCTCTGTATGCACTGTTACCTCCTACTCCACCTTACAGTTTAGCTAAAGGACTTATTTATAACCCTAGTTATTTCACTTTCCAGAATGCAAGTCCCAGCATTTTCCAATTGAAGTCACTGTCAACAGGAAAGCACTGTCTTTCCCTTACGCTGGTTCCAGACTTCCATGTGTTAATACCTGTTTTCCTCACACCAGACTTTAAACTTTGCATTCACTTTCTGACCTTATTTACCCTATGACAATTTGCTCTTTGCTGCAGTAGTAAACTAGAGATGATTACTTTTGTGGTTTGGCTTTGTAATTTAGCCCCTACTTTCTCATTCTCCTGCAAAACAGCATCATCTTTGATCTTGCTTACGTCTTTGAAAAGGAGGTGTATTCATTCAGAACAGAATCTGCAAGTTCAGCCTCCCCTACTGATTTCACCTGGAGTGACTGATGCTGCAATTGCCCTCTGTATCTACAGCAAAATGGAAATTAAAGATCCTTCTCATTATAATTGAGTGACCATGTGTATGTACTGTGGACAGGACAGTCTTGGACTTGCCCATGTTGCCTTCTGTGAAGGTTAGTATGTCAACCATGAATCAGGCTGACATGAGTAATGGCTCTTGTGTTTGTTACTGGTGGACTATAAGCCACAATGAGTTTGCGACTTTCAAACACCATTGATTTTGGATATTGAAATATGTCCTGACCAGGTCACAATTTACCATTTCCTGTGTTAACCTGCTAACTCTACAGGAATGGTAACAATGAGCTTCTGCTATCATACGATCTCAGTTTAATGTTCTCAACATTTTAACTAATCAATTCTCTTGCTTCTAAAGACAAAAGCAAGTGCGTTGACAAGATTGCATTTCTTGTACCCACCAAACCACCATTGCCAACATCTTACAAATGTATTCTTGAAATGGGAAAGGGGTCCTGCAATGAGACTTCATATAATGAGGATTGTCTTCATGAATCTCTCCTTGCTGCAGGCAGTTGCTTTTTTTTGTTTTTGAAGTTGACAAAGTGGGATCAGAGCCAAGTGTTGGTGTCATAGGTATAAAATCAAACATGAGTTGCTTCTTATTTACAGTGTGAACCTGTTTACAGTAACCTTTTATTCCTGGTACCAGAAAATCCTCCCTTGGGACCTTGTTACAAAAACATTTCAGGTACCAGTACTTTGTTTTCCCTTTTCTTTTTCAAGGAATATAATAATTAAATAACTGTTTTAAAACATCCACTGTTGGATTGTTTTTATTGCTCACTTTGGAAAGGCAGAGATTCCGTTGAGATACTCCAGTATAAGTAGATGTTGGTGTGTTTCTGTGTGAACAGTATGATCACCACCCTTGTGGGATGAAACTGAGATGAGTTTGCTCCATAATTTTATGAGCAGAGAAAATAATTCAAGTAATGAAAAGACCAAAAGCGGAGAACAAAAAAGTCCAGCAATTTATGTTGCATGAGAAGAAGGAGCTGATTGATTAATAAGTTTGTTTGAGGCATTACCATAGAGAATGGAAACTGGGAAATGAGTTTATTACTGTGTAACATACCATTTCAGGAATGGGCCCAAAGGATTGTGCATCACTGTAGACAAGCCTGACCCATATCTCTCAAAACTATATAGTTGCTTAGGAGAGGCAAAAATAAGCAAATCCCAAGCAATTTGGAGGTGGGGGAATGTGGAAAGTTCCACTGACACCCGTGTGCAGCTGTTTATCCAAATTTCAGGCTCTGATGAATATTCTACGATACCTGTTTTTTTTGTATGAGTCCTCTGACAGATGAACACTTTCTTGAAGTAATTCATCAAATCAAACTCTAGATCACTGGCCAAGCAAATGTATGCAAGGGTAAGTCAGCCAGGGCACCAACTGATGGTGTGTAAGAAAATTACAGTTGATGCTGGTAATCTGAAATAAAGAAAATTGGAAAGCAATCCAGTGACATCTGTGGAGAAAGTGTTAACATTTCCTGTCAATAACCCATTGTCAGAACTGCTTAGAGATGTAATTGCTTTTTAAATGAGGCAGAGCAAGTGGGAGGTGAGAATAAAAATGTCCAGCAATTTATGTTGCATGAGAAGAAGGTGCTGATTAATTAGTAAGTGTGTTTGAAGTGTTACCACAGAGAATGGAAACTGGGAAATGAGTTGTTTACTGTGTAACATACCAATTCGGGAATGGGCCCATTCCTGCTATCTTTAATCCTGAAAAGTACCCTCTGTACCTCCTGACTATGCTGAAAGCATAACCTGTCTCAAAAATTTGAGCAAGAGTTGAAGCAATGTGTTCCTTACTACAACCATGCAACAAAAACCAGACTGTTGTCACCACTAATAGGATGCTACTGTCAAGCAAAAAGACGCTCTGTGTACCACACAGATGAGTAATGTGATACATGAATTTCAACTTCAGTGTGATGTAGGCAGTGTGTCCTAATACATGGTAGATCATATCAAGCAACACAAGGATTGATTGCATTCACCAGCTCTTGCTTGGAAAATTCAAAAGTGTCCAACAAATCCTGTTTATGCTAAGAATTATGCAAACAACGAATTCTGATTATCGTTTGAGTTCACTATGGCTCAATAACATCTGTTAGGAGCTACATATGTTCACATGAGGTGTTCTTTGCAAACAGCGAGCATGTCCATACATTGTGCGTTTATCAACCAAACAAAAGCTTGGGGGAGTGCAGTTATTTACTGGTGCACTCCGTGGCAGTACTTTGGTCCAAATAGAATTGGTCTGCCTCGTTTGAATTTGAACTTCATGGTTAACTATTCCCTGGTGCGTTCTTCATGGCCACACCTTTAACAATCAGTCTGGTTGCTAACAAATCACCACCCTCTTCCCCAGCAGTATAAATTATTGTTCACTTTGAGATTTGGTAATCTTGTACTCTGTTATGATGAGTGCAATACAAAAAGCTTCAGCAGTGTGTCGCTTTCTTCATCAATGCGTAAGCCCTGTACTACTAACTGACTAAAGGGGTAATTCTGTGATCTGGTGGGATGGCATAAGAGATTAAATAATGATGCAAAGTAAAAGGAGATGATAATGGAACAAGAAAGAAGTGAAAGATAGGTCTAAACAGTCCAGATTTGAGCAGTGTAGGTGGATTGGCCATGCTAAATTGCCCATAGTGTCCAGGGATGCTTAGGTTAGGTGGGTTAGCCATGGGAAATGCAGTGGTTGGGGAATGGGTCCGGATGGGATGACCATCAGAGGAGCGGTTTGGACTTTTTGGGCCGAATGGCTTGTTTCCCCACTGTAGGGATTTTATGGTTCTACAAGAGGTATGAAGAGGAAAATCAGAACGATTACTAGTAACTGCCTTACAAAAATAGAAAGCAGAAAAAAAGCAAAGGGATAACTGGGGCAAAGATAATGAGTTTGTTGAACTCAATGTCCAATCCTGAAGGCTTTAAAGTACTTTGTCAAAGGATGTGTTGCTGTTTCTTTTGCTCATTGATCAGATGCTATGTATGTATTGATGAGGTGATTGGACAAGGTATCAAAAACAATCACTGGCCAGCTCCTTTATAGCAGATTGGATATGGACTGACAAATACACTCCTGACCACTTGTTACCAGGGAAATGCATGTAAATGGAAATTAAGTGAAAATGGATGCTGTGAAACTAGTGGCATGTTATGCAAGGTAACAGACAAACTAAGTGACCACAACCCCTAACTTTTGTGGAGCTGAAAGGCAGTTTGGATTAAAATATTCATTAGCGGGCTTCTATCTGAACTTAATGGAAAATGATCCATGGCTAAATTACCTACTCAGTATTTCCCTAAATTTCATGTACTTTTTGGAAATTGATGTCAGGGAGCTATTTAATCATGAATCAAATGTGAGAAAGAAACTTGAGTTGAGATCTTACTGCTTCATAAGCTAGCACTGTAACTTGTCATTGCCTGAATAGGATGTTAATGTGCAGTGTGGGACCTTGACTGCTCTTCCTATCTCCTGGAAGCTGCCCCCACCACTGACAGTCACTGCTGTATTTGGTTCCAGGCTCCTGTATCTTTAATCTGCAGAAGATGTTCACTGGATTACTGAATGTGTGGTTCTGATTTAATCACAGTCGTACACAGTCTTGCTCAGTTTTTGCCAACTGATATAGTTGGAACATTTTTTAATGTGGCAGTCACCAAAGCCCTCACCATCTCAGTATTTATCTGTAATATTATCGACTGTCTGACCACACCACAGATCTTGCTTTTCTAAATTTAAAAATTACTTCATGTATTTAATAAATTTTGAAGAATTTGTTTGTGTGCAGGTATATTTAATGTATTTAGCTCTCACTTTCCTGCCTTTGCCTTGGAACAGCCACCAGTGGCTTGAAGCTATTCAGCTGAGGAGAATCTGGACATCAATGTCTCATGATGTACAACTTCCATTCTCCCCAGGCACTGGAATGTGAGATGACAGAGATTGGAATGTTGGAAACAAAAAAAAGGGCCAAATGAAAGACAAGGGAAGGGATCATGAAACCGCAGGGTCTGATGGAAGGAGTGAGATAAGGGAAATGAGAGAGACTGAAGGAGTAAGTTAGGAAGATTATAAGCAAAGGAAGTGGAGAGAATAGTTTCAGGATTATCAGTACCCTGAGGAGATGAAAGTTTCTTCACCCCAACATCTACTTGGCTTATTGCCTGTATGTAATGTCATGTTGATTGTATATATTTTATCCTATTATAATGATCAACCCCAAAATATAAATGAACTCTCCCTTCACTCCTGAACTTCAAAATTTTCTTGAAACTAAATTGATTGTATCTTCTCTAATTTGTTTCAGCTAGAGACAGTAATTCATTCACACTTGTCATTAAGTGTGCATTTTGAGTGATTTGGTGCCTGTAATCTTTGTATCTGTTGAAACTTTCAGCACGTGGCAGCTTGAGAAGCATGACCATATATCACCAAACATTTCCCTCTCTTTTGCCTTTTTGTTGCTTGTGCTTTGTACCACTGTTCTATGTACTGCAGGATATTTTTATTTACCTAAACTGATGTAAATTGAATTCGGTTATTGATCTTTTATGGAGTGGAAGGAATTGGAATTATTGTCAATTGGCATCTTGTTGTTGTAACCCTATTTCCCTGATTGCATGATACTTTGGGAAACATTTCTTGATCTGTTGACCTGTGTGAACGTACATTGATTTATCAAATCATCTTATTCCCCTCTCCAGTTAGTCAGTATTGGCTCTTCCTATAACTATGGAAATGAAGACCAGGCTGAATTTCTTTGTGTTGTCTCCAGGGAGTTGCATAATGCTCCATATGGCACAAACACGGAACCCAGCGAAAAAGCCAAGGTGAGTGAAATTGTACAATAAAATTAACCTCTTATGGGCTATAAGTGCTTGTTTTCTGTGTTTTTTACCTCTGGAATTGATCCAGCAGAGTATAGTGATGAAAACATTCCTTTGTAGAGTCCGAACTGAATTGAGCTTGGGGAGTGTCAAATTGTCTTCGTCGGCAGTCCATCATTGTATACAGCATTCTTGTACCTGCAGAGATGTGAATAATGTTTCTGGGTAGGGAGAGGGCATCACACTGCAGGCTGCATCTAGGAATTTGTCATGCAAGCATTAGGTTCAGGATGTGATGTGCACCAAGCCTCATGATAAGCAGAATAGGTATTTAAATATCTTTTAAGGTCACCACATACAGCTGATGGAACTTACACATTATTTTGTCAGTTCCGGTATAATTGTAATCGTCTCAGAAGAGGTCTGTCTGATAAAGATCATACTTGGGTTACTGTACTGCTCTATATTCTACCAGTGTTTACCATATGTTAACATAACATGAGGCACTGCATAATCTAAGACAGAAGATGATGGTGGAGAGTTGTTGTTCTGACTGGAGGTCTGTGACTAGCGGTTTGCCACAAGGAATGCGGTATGCTGAGGTCCACTGTTCTTCTTCATTTATTAAGAACGAAACTGATGAGAATATAGGAGGTATGGTTAGTAAGTTTGCAGATGACACCAAAATTGGTGGTATAATGGAGTCATTGAGATATACAGCACCGAAATGAACCCTTTGAACCAATTTTCCCATGCCACCCAACTGTCCTATCATAAATCTAGTTCCATTTGCCAGCATTTGGCCCATATCCCTATAAACCCTTTCTATTTATATAGCCATCCAGATGCCTTTTAAATGTTGTAATCGTATCAGCCTCCCCCACTTCCTCTAGCAGCTCACTCCATGCATGCACCACCCTCTGTGTGAACATGTTGCCCCTGAGGTTCCTTTTATAGCTTTCCCCTGTCACCTTAAACATATACCCTCAAGTTTTGGATTCCCCCGCCCAAGAGAAAAGACCTTGGCTGTTCATCCTATCCATGCACTTCATGACTTTATATACCTCGATAAGGACACCCCTCAGCTTCCAACCCTCCAGGGAGAATAGCCCCAGCTGATTCAGCCTCTTCCTACAGCTCACATCCTCCAGGCCTCGCAACATTCTTGTAAATGTTTTCTGAACTTTTTCAAGTTTCACAGTATCCTTCCCAGAGCAGGGAAACCAGAATTGAACGTGGTATTCCAAAAGTGGCCTAACCAATGTCCTGCACAGCAGCAACATGACCTCCCAACTCCCATACTTGATGCACTGACCAATAAAGGCAAGCATACCAAATGCATGCTTCACTATCCTGTCTATCTGTGACTCCACTTTCAAGGAGCTATGAGCCTTAACTCCAAGCTCTCTCTGTTCGGCAACATTCCCCAGAACCTTACCATTGAGTGTATGAGTCCTGCCCTGATATCCTTTTCCAAAATGTGGCACTTTACGTTTATCTAAATTAAACTCCAACTGCCACCCGTTGGCCCAACTAATCAAGGATTGTTGTACTCTGAGGTAACCTTTTGGCTGTCCATTACCCCTTCAATTTTGATGTCATCTGCAAACTTACTAACAATACCTGCTATGTGCACAGCCACATCATTATATAAATGACAAAAAGCAGTGGACCTAACACCAATCTTTATGGCACAGTGTTGGTCATATGCCTGTAGTCTGAAGAGCAACCTCCACCACCGCCCTTTGTCTTCTATCTTTGATTCTGTATTCAAATGGCTAGTTCTCTCTATTCCATGTGATCTAATCTTGCTAACCAGTCCACCATGATGAACCTTGTCAAAGCTGATATAGACCACAACCACAGTTTTGCCCTCATCAATCCACTTCATTACTTTTCAAAAACTCTCAAGTTAGTGAGACATGATTTCCCACGCACAAAGCTGAAGAAGGTTATCTGAGAGTGCAATGGGATCTTGATCAATTGGGCCACTGGGCAAAGGAATGGCAAATTGAGTTTAATTTAGGTAAATGCATGTCGTTGCATTTTGGTAAAACAAACCAGGACAGGAGTTACACAGTTAATGGTAGGACCCTGGGGAATGTTTTTGAATTGAAAGACCAAGGGGTGCAGGTACATAATTGAAAGTAGAATCACAGGTAAGACAGGATGATGATGAAGATGTATGGCATGCTTGCCTTCATCAGTCAATGCACTGGATACAGGATGTCATGTTACAGCTGTACAAGACATCGATAAGGCTGTATTTGGAGTACTGCATACAATTGCGGTCGCCCTGCTATAGGAAGGATGTTATAAAACTGGAAAGGGTGCAAAACAGATTTGCAAGCATATCACCAAGGCTGAAGAGTTTGAATTATATGGCGAGACTGGATAGGCTGGGACTTTTTTCATTGGAGCATGGGTGGCTAGAGGATGACCTTATAATGTTTATAAAATCATGAGCATAGATAAGGTAAATAGCCAAGGTCTTTTCCTCAGGGTAGGAGAGTCCAAAGCTAAGGGCATAGGTTTCAGTTGAGAGGGGAAAAATATAAAAGGGTCCTGAGTGGCAGCATTTTCTCAAGGAGATTGGTGCGTATATGAAATGACCTGTCATGGAAGTGGTAGAGATGAATATACTTAGAACATTTAAAAGACTTTTGGACAAGAACATGGATAGGAAAGTTTTTGAGGGATATGGGCCAAATGCAGGAAAATGGGACTAGTTCAGTTGAGAAAACCTGGTTGGCATGGACAAGTTGGGCCGAAGGGTCCATTTCTATGTTGTATGACTCTGATTCTAATGTTAGATTTAGCAGGGAATGTAAATGATTTTTGTATGCCCAGGATTTTAAATGGCCTGCTTTGTCTTTTGCCAAAGTAGCTACTGAAAGAAGGAATACCCTGCCCTAGTTCCCTCTTATTTAGAGTTTAAAGCTGGTATTTACTGTTCAACTCATCAGCCCCTAAACGAAGGATACTAGCAATCGTTAGTAGTTCAGTCATATTTGCAGAGAGAGAGAGAGAAAAACCATTTAATGTTTCAGGTCTGTGAATTTTTGTCAGATGGAGAAGCTAAACTCTGTTACTTTTACAATAGTCATGGAAAAGGATAGGTACATACAGCAGGGTAAGGTTTATAATTGGAGAAGGATCATTACAGTTCTGTTAGGCAAGAACTAGGTAACATAAATTGGGAACAGATGCTGTCAAGGAAGAGCACTGTTGAAATGTGGAGATTGTTTAAGGAATGCATACTGCTTGTGCTCGATATGTTTGTCCCTAGCAGGCAGGGAAGATACAGTCGAGTGAGGGACCCTTGGCTCTCGAGAGGTCGAACGACTGGTTAAGGGGAAGAAGGATGCTTATGTAAGGTTTAGGAAACAAGGAATGGAAAAGGCTGTAGAGGGATACAAGTTATCCAGGAAGGAGCTGAAGAAAGAGCTTAGAAGAGCTATAAGGGAGTATAAGAAAACTTTGGCAGGTCGGATCAAGGAAAACTCCGAGGTTTTTTACATGTACATGAGGAATAAGAGAATGACCGGAGAAAGGGTAGGGCCTATCAAGAATTGTAAAGGGAATTGTGCACAGAACCGAAAGAGATAGGAGCAGTCCTCGATGAATACTTTTCATCGGTATTCACAACAGAGAGGGACCTAGTTGTAGAGGAGGACAGTGTGAAACAGGCTGGTAGGGTAGAGGAGGTCGATGTTGGTAAGGAGGATATTCTAGGAATTTTGAGGAAGTTGAAGATAGATAAGTCCCCCGGGCCTAATGGGATTTATCCAAGGATTCTGTGGGAAGCGAGGGAAGAGATCGCAGGGCCTTTGATGGTCTTTTCATCCTCACTGTCCACAGGTATAGTGCTGGAAGATTGGAGAGAGGCAAACGTCATTCCCTTGTTCAAAGAAGGCAGTAGGGATAACCCCGGAAATTACAGGTCAGTTAGTCTTACGTCAGTGGTGGGCAAATTATTGGAAAGGGCTCTAAGGGGTAGGATTTATGATCACTTGGAAAGGCACAGTTTGATTTGTGATAGTCAGCATGGATTTGTGAGGGGTAGATCGTGCCTTATTAAATTCTTTGAAGAGGTGACCAAACACGTGGATGAAGGTGGAGCAGTGGATGTGGTATACATGGATTTAAGTAAGGTGTTTGATAAGGTTCCCCCTGGTAGGCCATTGCAGAAGGTAAGGAGGCATGGGATAGAGGGAAATGTGGCAGATTGGATTCAGAATTGGCTGACCCTTGGAAGACAAAGGGTGGTAGTGGACGGAAAATATTCAGCATGGTGCTCAGTTACGAGTGGTGTACCACAAGGATCTGTCCTGGGTTGTCGTCTTCTATTTGTGATTTTTGTAAATGATTTGGATGAAGGAGTGGAAGGGTGGATTAGCAAGTTCACAGACAATATGAAGGTGGGTCGAGTTGTGGACAGTGTGGAGGGCTGTTCTAGGTCACTAAGGGACACTGATAGGATGCAGAGTTGGGCTGAGAAATGGCAGATGGCGTTTAACCCTGAAAAGTGAGTTGATTCATTTTGGAAGGATAAATTTGAAAGCAGAATACAGGGTTAACGGAAAGATTCTTGGCAGTGTGGAGGAGCAGAGGGATCTTGGGATTCATGTGCACAGTTTCCTGAAAGCTGCCACCCACGTGACAGAGTTGGTAAGAAGGCGTATGGTGTATTAGTTTTAATTAATAGAGGGATCCAGTTCAAGGGCCGTGCAGTAATGCTCCAGCTATACAAAAGCCTGGTTCAGTCACATCTGGAGTGTTGTGTCCAGTTCTGGTCACCTCATTACAGGAAAGATGTGGAGGCATTGGAAAAGATGCAGCGGAGATTTACCAGGATGTTGCCTGGAATGGAGGGAACGTCTTACGAGGAAAGATTGCGAGAGCTAGGGCTTTTCTCTTTAGAATGACGAAGGATGAGAGGTGACTTGATAGAGGTGTACAAAATGATCAGAGGTATAGATAAGAGTGGACAGCCAGAGACTTTTTCCTCGGGTGGAGGTAGCTTTTATGAGGAGGCA
This sequence comes from Stegostoma tigrinum, assembly GCF_030684315.1. NCBI lineage: Eukaryota > Metazoa > Chordata > Chondrichthyes > Orectolobiformes > Stegostomatidae > Stegostoma > Stegostoma tigrinum. The sequence continues at coordinate 24,770,574 of NC_081376.1, forward strand.
TAGTTTTAAAGTGAGTGGAAGTAGATCCGGGGGAGACGTCAGAGGTAGGTTCTTTATTCAGAGTGGTCGGGGCATGGAATGCTTTGCGGAGATGGTAGTGGAGTCGGCCTCATTAGGGGCATTTAAGCGGCACGTGGATGATTGTTTAAGGTAGGGGTGGAGGTTAGGTAGACCCTAGGATAGGGTAAAAGTTCAGCATAACATTGTGGGCCGAAGGGCCTGTACTGTTCTCTGTTCTAAATATGTCATAGATTTCAGCATGAAAAGATGGGGAGAAAATAAAAGAAAAAGTCTACGATAAGGTGAAGGGCATAAACGATTACTTGACAAAAGATTTTATGATGTAAAGCAAGAGGAAGTGGTAATGGGATAAGTAAAGAATCTAAAATTGTCGCGAGGTGGGATAATAACCTGATAACTGCCATCTCAACAGAAGGAAAAATAAATTTTGAAGGGGATAAAACAGTAGTTTTAAAAAGCAAAGAAACAGAAAACAATGTGGTCAGAGATTATGATCTAAAATTAAATTCAGTGTTGATTTCAGAATGCTCTTGAGCATGTGTTAAGCATTATTGGAGTACAGACTGGTCAAGGTTAGAAACATCTTGGTATGAGCAGCACAGTGGTTAGCACTGCTGCCTCATAGCAGCAGGAACCCGGGTTCAATTTCACTCTCGGGCGACTGTTTGTATGGAGTTTGCACGTTCTCCCCGTGTCTGCGTGGGTTTCCTCCGGGTGCTCTGATTTCCTCCCACAGTCCAGATATGTGCAGGCTAGGTGGATTGACCGTGCTAAATTGCATGTACCGTTCAGGGATGTGTAGATTAGGTGGGTGTTCTGAGGGTTGGTGTGTACTTGTTGGGCTGAAGGGCCTATTTCCACACTGTAGGGATTCTATGATAACATCAGACTTGTGCAAGCAAAATGGAGACATAAAGTTACATCACTGAAACTTGGGGTAATACTGAGGACTGAATGGAGGTGTTTCACAAAGTGGTCACCCAGCTTGTGTTTGATCATCCCTGTGTAGAGATCATCACATTGTGAGCACCAATATACTGAATTGAGAAAGTAAAAGTAAATTTGTGTTTCACCTGGAAGGAGTGGTTCGTTGGACATTGAAAAGGGAGGAAATTAATTGGCAGATCTTGCATGTCATAGGCTTGCATAAAAAGATTCTCTGTTCCCTTTGGTGAAAGACTGAAAAGCTGAACCCACACTTTAGTGGGTCAACCCTGTCCACATTAGAAGTCCTCCCAAATGTCACCATGGATCTCCATTTTCTTAAGAGGAAGAAGATTGAAATAAAAATGAAGTATTGGATTTCAAATTCATGAAAACAGTAAAACAGATTGTATCAGTTTGTTAATGACTTTTCTCCACCTATTTCTGTTGAACACTATCTTTTGTTAGTGCTGACAGGATACTTGACTATAGTTTGAAAATCTAAATTGCCTACAACATTATTTTTCCTTCCTGTTTATATTTTTGCTGCATGTTGAATCCAGAGCGAAGATGAAGAAACGGATTGCGAAATGAATGACTCAGATTAATTTGAAATAAAATGTACTGGTGAGCATTGGCTACCTGTAGAAACCCACAAACCCTCATTTACCCAATTTGCCTTCACCCTTGTAGAACTGCAAACTGTAACCCTGCACTGGACCAGCCTGGATGCCCGTGTGCCTGCTAGAATGATATTGTGCTATGTGTTGTCCTAGTATTGCATGCTCTGCTGTGCTGCAGTCAGAGATGCTTGGTATAGTCAGTCACGGGGACCCAGGCTTCTATTTTGAGGACATCTAAAAAATACATGCTCTATAAATCAAATTTCTTGTACATTGCCCTGTTGCCATTTGTATATGTCTACATGGTCCCTTTACTGGGTGCTAAGATATTGACAATGAGAAACATTCTCTCATCTGTTTACTTTGTTAACCTGTGTTTTGAGTTTGTTGTTTACTCTGTATCAACTTCTCAGAATGAAAGGCAGGAGGGAAGGGAGAGCAGTTGCTGTTTTACTAATAGCATTAGCAGATTGAAAACTCTGTCCCAATCCGTCCTTGATTTGTATCACAAAACAATTTGTTGTTCTATCTAATCTGTAATCCTACACAAGCAAGGCTAGTCAGTCCTGAAGTGCCTGCTGAATGAAATCTTGAGCAGAACAACCAGGTATTGCTTCTGACACAAGAAAGGGAGGCCGTGGCAACTCATTTCAGTTATTGTTGCTCTCAATCCTCAATTTTTAGTTCAAACAATATTAAAGTTATTAAAATTAGGATAGGTGTATAATCATTCCTTGCCTTGTTGGTCTGTTATTGGTACTTTAATCATTTTACCTCCATCCTTTACTGATACTTGTTCTTTATAACTAGCCCCATAGGTCCAAAATCCAAAAGAACTGTAGTTGCTGTAAATCAGAAACAAAAATAGAAATTGTTGGAAAAACTCAATAGGTCTGACAGCATCTAAGAGGAGAAAATAGAGTTAATGTTTCCAGTTCGGTGACCCTTCTTCAGAACCCATAAAATCCTCTGATCTTTCTCTGCAAAAACAATGGTTTTGGACTGTCAGTTTCTGTACTGTTGAAAGCTTGCCTGACTCCAGTAATACATTGATTCAGTGTACAAATGTTAAAGGGGGATGGTTCTCAGCTGACTGAGGTATACGCAGACCACAGGGATGGTAAGTGGAGCTCAATGTTACTGCTGTCACAAAACACAATGTGAAACATCTGTTTCCCAGAATTAGTATATCGCTATCTGTTAAATGTGTGGAGTAAAGTCAGTTGTGCTGCACAGTCCAGGTCCATGCTTCATCCCTGGTCCTGACCAGATTGGACTGGTTCACATTATTGTTGAACTTGATCTTACTGCCCTAGGATGATTGTTTTGATCAGTGTGTTCTACTGAAAATGAGCACTCATCCGTTAGTGAACGTTGCCAGTGCAGGACTGGGCTCAGCTGTGATGCTTTCACAGTTGGATATCTTGATGGTACTTAATATTCCATCATATCTTTGAGGGAAAACAAAAAGACCTCTTGACTAAGGCATTGGAAAAATCGTACTACTGTAAAAGTTAACTTTTTCAGGAGAGGCATTTGATTTTGTCTGCCTCGTTGAGGTGAGTTTAAATGAGTAATTTCAGGATTGCAGACATTATCCAAAATCCTATGCAAATGAACTTACAAGCTATGTTTCAGTGTCAGTCAACAGCAACATAATTTAGCAGCTACTTTTTTAAAATTAAAATAAGTTTTGTAAAATGAGTCTGAACGCTGATACCATTGTTCTGTCTCATGAAGCTGAGAGTTGATTGTTGCTTGAATGACAAACCTAAAGGAAGCCTGATCATTTAGATGTGTTGTTAGAATTAGTATCCAGAATACATAGATCACCCCTTAGCCAAGGTAATTCAAGCATCTTCATGCAACAGTTACTGCAACTAATTAGAACATTTTAGTATTTTTAATGATGCAGAGGAGCAAGGGAGCCAGATTATGGGGTGAACCACTGTCCTATCTTCCTGCAGCTCTTAATGTCAATAAGTGTTCTCTGTTTGATTTGAGCCCAGTCCTCCTGTCTAATAATGTGCACACATCTATCCGAGATCCTGATCACATTCAGGAGCAGAAACCTCAGAAGATTTGCTTCTTCTTCTTGAATAGAGTATTAAAGAACAGCATATTGTGGCATTTCTTCTCTGGAGTGCTTCTCAAGGCAGGAAGTTGTACTAAATGCTATCTGCTAAAATGCTTTGTCTAATCGTCTGCCCAGACAGTTGGGCTAGATACCAAAAAAGAGTTGCACCATTGAATTTGTAATATTAAGGGTGTACTATCAAGGTGATGCATCCGTGTACATCATAAATTGTGCTGTTTTGTCAAGGTGATGTACCTGAAATCTGTGGTATATTAACTATTTTGTCAAGGTGCTGTATCTGTGAACTGTGGTATAATATGGGCTATTCTGTCAAGGTGTTGCACTTGAGCCCTATAGTATTTTACAAGGCTGCGCACCAGAGTTGTATGTGGACCTTAAAACTGGGATTAACGTAATGTATATGTTTACTTTCTCTTACAGATTCTTCAAGAGCGAGGATCACGGATGTGATGTCAGTTCTGTATTGGCCTATCAAGAAATTTTAAGTTATTTTACTTTCTAGGGAAATGCAAGAGGGATCAGCCATGGTGTTGTTCGAAATCCGGTCTCTGACGTGAACATTTCTTGCAATAACTTTGAACCTTGATCTCCCTCTCTGCTTCCACTGTACAAAGACTGAGTTTTCTTACTGACGAACATTTCAAGAGTTTAGAAACCTTGATGCATCATAAAGACATCTGTATATCAAAGCATGTCTAGCTAGGGGCAACAGTATCACCTCAGTGATGGAGTACAACTGGCCAACAGCCTACTCTGGCACTGTATTTTGCTCTTTGGATTAAACCAATAAGTACCAATTTGTAAAAGAATTTGGCTAAAACAATTAATATTTTGCAAAAAAGCCTGGAACCTGAAGTGAGCGTAACGCTGAGGTGACAGTTTATTGATTACGGAGTAAAGGCTGTGTCATATTCAACAGATGCGCTTCCACTTGGCTTTGATTAAGTTAATTTCTTCAAATGGTATGTAGGCAGCAGGAGGAAGCACACCCAGTGGCTAGATAATTACCTCTCACTGTACTTCAGAATCAGCTGCTTCAGTTTGGTAGATGTTCTGTGGATGCTGAAGAAGGACCTAGGCAGTTCCAACTTACATTTGGTGTTTTATTAAGCAAATTAACCATTGGTGTCTGCTGAAAGCAGTTTGTATTGAAGATCATTGGGAAAACATACAAGGAACTGTCAAATTCTGACAATATTTTTAAACTGTTTGCATGGTGTAATACTTTTTATTTTAATAATTGCTGTTTTCAACACCTGAGAAATGGTTTGTATGCTTTTGGATTCCCACACGTATATATTTTTAGGGTGCTTGTGTTTTATTAAAGAACTATAGTTCAAACTGTTAAATCTTTCCAGTACGTTTTATGGAAACATTGCTGAAGCCAACGCTTGGACTTGTTGCAGCTTTAGCTGATTTCAGAACAACATTTCATCAATGTGTTCATTTCCCATTGTTGTAACTACTGATATCTATTTCTCTTCTTGGTATATTTCACTTGTTTCTTCAGGGATATTGTCTGTGTTTGGCTATTTAAACAAAAATCACCTCAATGAAACAATTTAGCTGGAAGACTGTTTAAATTGAGCTGTTTATGCTGAATAGGAAACTCCTTTTCCCAATTCAGTCGGAGAGTTTAAGGGTTCTGAATCTCTCTCCTTTCATAAAAGTCAATTTTTCTTTCTCTTTTGGTCTTTTAATCATACATGGAAAATATCTATGGTGTCTTAATATTCACACCCTTTGTAAAGCCTAATGCCTTGACCCTTAACATATCTTCAACTAGGGTGACAGTATGGGCCCTGCAAGTAATCCCCACATTCCTGATTAAGGGATGTGGAATCAGTCAAAATTTCTCCAATGATGCACTATCCATTGACTCCAGCTGGAATGTACATGAATGGGAAACAGAAATGAGAACAGGTTTTATTTCAGCTGTAACCACATTTCATCGTGCAATTGTCTCCTTTCGCACTCTGCCTGTAAACTTAGAAAATAAAATTAGATGTCTGGGTGTCAGTGATTGGTATCTATGGAGTCTAGCAACCAAAATAATAGTGAAGCTCCCCCGCTTTGTACTTGTATGGGCTGAACCAACAGCGTTTATGTTCATCCCCACACAGAATTTCCCATGTTTACACAGATCCACACACCAGTTCTTCAACAGTTTGCATAGCCCAATACACTGTCATCCTTGTGTTTATCCAGTCTTTCACCCTATTTCATCTTGTGTTTACGCCAGTCCTTGCACTGCTTTTCATTGTTGAAGCAACACAGTCCCATGTACTTCCCTTGTATTTACACAGTCCACAGAATACCTTCCTCTGTATTTACATGGACCTATGCATTGACTTTCCCTTGCACTTGTACAGGCCCATGCAATTTTCACTTATGCTTACGTAGTCTGCTGTTATAAACATGAAGGCTAGGGGAATTAAATATATTTAAAATTACATTGAACAGAACAAGATTGAAAACTGACATTATTTCATTGTTAATAAAGATTCCATTTGGGAGATTTAGAACAAATATCAAGAAAAACTGAGTTGAGGCTGTAGAATTCACTTTGAGAATTAGTGGTTACTGTCAAATATTTCAGAATAACTTAGATTGAGAGATGGGGAAGGGGAATATAGAGAAAGGTGAGTAAATGTGGTTACTTCCATATGAGCAAAAGGTCACTTGCATATTTGCTGGATTGAACAGTCTGATTGTGTTGTAAGTTTAATGTATTTCTGTACATGTTTGTAGTTGGTGTATAAACGGTTAACATCATTGTTCTGATTTGTTTGATGTAGGAGAAAGAAATTTAATAATATTGAATGTATAGCTTCTAAACTTTCCTTTGACTAGTCTACAACTGACCCATACAGCCACCCCAGTTTTGTCACCTGAACTGCACAAATGTTAACAAGTCCGAGCCAGGAAGGCATTTGTGGGCCAAATTAGCCTAAAAATGTGTCTCCTGGAGTTCCTGTTTCTGACCATCGTCGATTGGCGTGCTTATGTCAAACTTGCCAACACTTGTAGGTGAAGACAGGCCATTGGGATGAGATGTTTGTCTGATACCTTTGAAATTGGACATCAGCATGTGGTTAATGCCATCAGTACATCAGAACAGAAAAATTATGTCTTAGTGGTTACACTTTGGGTCAAAGCCACGAGCAGCACAACATCTGATCACTAAGTAGTCCAGAAATAGAGGCAATGAGACAATCTTTTAAGGTCTGTACTTATGTTCTAGGAGAGTCTGGTCCTTATGACAATTATAAGAAGTTAATTTTGGGAATTTATTCCACACAAATTTGTCAAAGCATGCTTATTTAGATTCCTGAGAGAAGGTTTTGGGAAGTGTTGTCAATTGAGCTTTGTATTTCTGTTCATTCTTCCAAAACTTATTCAATTTTTTCTGTGATAAATCTGCAAAACCTGAAAGTTGTTTTTTGTAAATTGTTGCGTTGGTGAACACAATAAAAGCCAGTCCCCCCCCTCAATTCTGCGAATTACCTTTCTATTCTTGTTGCCCATACCTAACGAGAAGACAGTGAACGTAGCTTGAATTTTATATCATCTGAAACATTGCAGTGCCTGAATTAAGCCTAACTCCACAATATTTCTCAGTCAGTGATAGTAGAGTTACTAAGAGCATCAAGTCAGCAGTGCCTATAATTGCCGTAGTAAGTTTGGCCTAGCCTAAGTCTGACTGACAGCTTTGAATATGATGTGGGAAAATGTGACATTATGCTTTTTGGGTAAGAAGAATATTGTTTAAATAGGGAAAGACTTCAGAAAGCTCCAGCACAGAAGATTTAGGAACCCTTGTGCATCAATCACAAAAAGCTACCATACAAGTTGAATTAATAAGTAAGACAAATGGAATGAAATATAAGAATAGGGAGGTCTTGCTAAAAACTATACAAGGCACTAGTCAGTCCACAGTTTTGGGTCCCTTATCTAAGGAGAGATATGCTGGCACTGGAGACAGTTCAGAGAAGGTGCACTAGGTTGTTCCCAAGTATGGAAATATTCTTATGAGGAGAGGTTGATTCGGATGGGTCTGTACTCAGTGTAATTTAGTGGAAGGGAGGTGACTTAATTGAAACAAACAAGATTGTGAGAGGACTTGACAATTTGTGTACAAAATGGTTGTTCCCCATTGTGTGAAAGTCTCAGACTAGAGAGCATAGTCTCAGAGTAAGTGGTTGCCCATTCAATAAAAATGAGAAATTCTTTCTCTTAGGGTAATTAAAGTCTCCACCCCAGAGGATGAAGAGGCTAGGTTGTTAGGTATATTCAAGATAGTAAGAATTGCAAATGCTGGAGATTCTGAGATAACAAGGTATAGAGCTGGATGAACACAGCAGGCAGAGGAGCAGGAAAGCTGACGTTTTGGGCCTAGACCCCCCCCACTTCAGAAATGGGGGCGGGCAAGGGGGTTCTGAAATAAATAGGGAGGGGGGAGACGAATCAAAGATGGATAGAGGAGAAGATAGGTGGAGAGGAGACAGACAAGTTAAAGAGGCAGGGATGGAGCCAGTAGAGGTGAGTGTAGGTAAGGAGGGGATAGGTCAGTACAAGGAGGCAGGATGAGATTAGTAGGTAGGAAATAGGGGTGCGGCTTGAGGTGGCAGGAAGAACAGGCTAGTTTTGGGATGCAGTGGGGGAAGGGGAGATTTTGAAGCTTGTGAAGTCCACATTGATACCATTGGGCTGCAGGGTTCCCAAGCGGAATGTGAGTTGCTGTTCCTGCAACCTTCGGGTGGCATCGTTGTGGCACTGCAGGAGACCCAGGATGGACCTGTCGTCTGAGGAATGGGAGGGGAGTTGAAATGGTTCACGACTGAGAGGTGCAGTTGTTTAATGCGAACCGAGCAGAGGTGTTCTGCAAAGCAGTCTCCAAGCCTCCGCTTGGTTTCCCCAATGTAGAGGAGGCGACAGTTTATTGGCCTGCTGTGTTCATCCAGCTCTACACTTTTTATAACCAGACATTTTATTCTGAAATAACAATGTATATGTTTACAAAATTCTTCCCTTGTTTCCTATTCCTAGCAACCTGAGGTATCTATTGCTGTCTCTAACCCTCTGGTATTTTGCAATAGATAACTTTCTAATAAGCAGTCAGACAGTCATTCTGATTAGGTTCAAATAGGAGTAGCAGCATGGTGTGGAGCTGGATGAACACAGCAGGCCAAGCAGCATCTCAGTAGCACAAAAGCTGACGTTTCGGGCCTAGACCCTTCTTCAGAAGGGGATGGGGAGAGGGAACTGGAATAAATAGGGAGAGGGGGGGAGGTGGATTGAAGATGGGAGAGAAAAGAAGATAGGTGGAGAGGATATAGGGACGTGATAGGTTAGTAGGGAAGATGGACAAGTCAAGGAGGCAAGATGAGGTGGTAGGTTGGAAATGGAGGTGTGGTTTGAGGTGGGAGAAAGGGATGGGTGAGAGGAAGAAACAGGTTAGGGAAGCAGAGACAGGCCGGGCTGGTTTTGGGATGCACTGGGGGGAGGGGACAAGCTGGGCTGGTTTTGTGATGCAGTGGGGGCAGGGGAAGAACTGGGCTGGTTTTGGGATGCAGTGTGGGAAGGGGAGATTTTGAAGCTTGTGAAGTCCACATTGATACCCTGCCTCCCCCTCTCTCCCTATTTATTCCAGTTCCCACTCCCCATCCCCAGCTCCACACTTTGTTATCTTGCATTCTCCAGCATCTGCAGTTCCCATTATCACAGGAGCAGCATGGTCCTTATCTAAATATTAAAGCTTCAGTATCTTTACTCATCTGCCCACCAATGGCCCTTAGAAGTATACCTCAGCGCCCAGAGCACTCAGTTGTAACTACACAACTACAATTTCAATCAACTTCTAAACTATATCTTGTCAATTTAAGAAAGACGTTTAATGAGAAACATTTCCTTTGAACAGCTGCTGAGTTAAGATTTGAGAAAATAAGGTGATCTTGCATTTCTACAGTACTTGGGAAGTTCCAAAGTGCTTCACAGCCAATGAAGTACTATTGTACTGTGGCAGCTGTTCAGTGGAAAGGTAAGCATATATTTGTCAACACTGCAGGCATTTGTGGTAGGATTATTCCTGTTCAGGGCTTCATTTTTAAAACTCCTAATGTTTTACTAAGGCAGATGAATGGATAATGCAAAGGAAACAGAGGGAAAGATTAACCAGAAAGATTACTGGATGGTTTTAAGGACAGGGAAAGGAATTGCACAGATCATAATTGGAGCAGTTTAGGTTAATTACTCCATCAACTCTGCTGTGCCATTAACAACGAACATTTGCTCTTGTCGCTTTAAATTCATGTCCTACCTGAAACTCATAACCCATGACATTCAAAGGCCTAACTCCATATATTCAACAGTAAAGCCTGCACTGCTGTATCTGGGAACTAATTTCAAAGGCTAACGACCCTCTTTGAGAAGAAATTCTTCCTCATCTTGTCCAATTCAGAATTAGAGCAGAAAGTGTTAGTGTACTTTTGGTGCTTGAACTCTGAAGGAAAATAGAAACTGCTTTAAGGAAAAGGTGAGGTCAGGTCGGGATTTAAACAGATGGGGATTTAAATGTAAATACTAAAATAAATAAAAACTGAAAGAACCTCGGATGCTGTAAATCAGGAACAAAACCAAAGTTGCTGGAAAAGTTTAGCAGGTCTGGCAGCACCTAAGAAGAAAAAAATCAAGAGTTAACGTTTCGGGTCCGGTGACCCTTCTGTGGATGCTTTATACAATGTTGTGTCAACTGAAAGTTGATGTTACTGTACGCTTTCGTGCTGGGTTCGCTAGTGCAGGGAAACGACCCTGACAGACGTCTTTAAAATTGACAGTTCTGTTGTGGAGAAGCTGTTTCCACTTGAGATTTCAGAACAAAGCAGTACGAAGTTAATGCATCTAATGACGAATTTAAGTGTCTTTGTAGATCCCGGGGGCAAAAACTAGAAACCGGATCGCAATAAGGGCAGCGTAATCTGGTCTTAGGACTGGTCTCACTGGTGCAAACACCAAGAAACACTCGCTACGGCACAGTTCTGCAGCACAAAGTTTTATGTGCTACCATGTTGCAGTTGCTGCCCTGCCAGATTCTCCAATGAGATTTCTATCTGGCAATATCAGGAGGAGGAAAGGGAGTTCGCTGATTGCTGTTTATAAAACGCGACTACACGTGGGAGCAGGGTGGCCAAAGGTAAAATGCGAATTCGCTCGTGTGGAGACGAAAACGGGCACAAATCCCTTGAACTGAATGCTTCTTCCTATCGCTGCAGCCTAGGATACAAACACCTCAGGGATATGTCAGATTGCACAAAATGAATTAATTCAAGTCCTCTCTGATGAAGGGTCTAGGCCCGAAACGTCAGCTTTTGTGCTCCTGAGATGCTGCTTGGCCTGCTGTGTTCATCCAGCCTCACATTTTATTATCTTGGAATCTCCAGCATCTGCAGTTCCCATTATCTCTAATTCAAGTCCAGGTCGGGCTGGTAATGCCTGTGTCCTCAACCCACGAGACACAAGGGGTGAGAGGTGGAATCAGCAAGCTCTGGACCAAACTGGAGAATGAGACATAGAACAGCTGGTTCCAGAATAGCTGGGAGTCAACCTGTGCACAGCAAGATTCCAGAAACTAGCTGAAAATAAGAACTGTAGATGCTGTAAATCAGGAACAAAAAACAGAAGTTTCTGGGGAAGCTCAGCAGGTCTGGCAGCACCAGGTGAAGAAAAAAATTAGCGTTAACATTTCGGGTCCAGTGACCCTTCCTCAGAACTCACCGGACCCGAAACATTAACTCCGATTTACTTCCCGTTCGTAGATGCGGAGCGTCTCCAACAACTTCTGTTCGCGTCCCTCCAGCAAACCGTTAGCTTCAAAAAGGAAAACTGTGGTCAGAGGTGACGATTGTGCCGACTTGTGCTATGCCTGTATGATATTGTTTGGGTAGGACTGGGCCTTTCGCCTTTCATTCTTTGTTTCATGTGCAGATCTGCACAGATCAGGCTGTACCGGCAGCGCGAAAGCACACGGTTCCGATTCCACCACCAAAAGCGGCCATTTAACACTGAGCAGGCATCGCGCTGGCCATCTCCGCACGGGGTCCTTCGGGTCCGTCTGAAGTGAGGCCGGAGCCGGGCCAACCGGACCCGGCGGGAAGGACAACAAGAGGTATCACTCCGGGACAGGGATACATGCGGGATGTGACACGGGGGAGGGGAGAGGTATGCCTTAGAGCAGGTCAGGCGCAATAAAGTGTTAAACTCCCGGGAGTGGGAAGCGAGAGCTAACATCGGCTGGACGCCTGTGGCGTTGGGACAGGTGACTCCTGAGGTGCACGGGTTGTTGGGTTTGGTGGGACAGTACATAACGCGGGGCTCCGGGTCCTGGATAATAGCGGGTAACATGGACTGGGTTGAGCAGAATAATAGACAACACCCAGGGATGGGCGCACGACTGATGGCACCAAATCCCTTGTAGAGGACAGCAAGTAAACCCTGGCCCTGAGCCCTACTTCCAGCCTAGGGAGGAAGCGGGATGACAACAGGTAAAACCTTGCTCCTAGCGTAGGGCACTGTTAGGGAGCACGCTGACGCTAACCTGAGCTGTCGGCTTGCCCCTGCAGAGACTCACTCGTTTACCATCATTGGGTATTGGTTACAGTCTCGTCTCAGTGTCTCTTGAGTGTGTGGGCCCAGCTGCCTCTGACTGTTTCCCCGCTGTCTATAACTGGAATCCATTTAGATTTTGTTTATGAACAATAACTTGCTGAATATTAAGCAGTGGAGTCATTGCAGTCTGGTAGCTTCCATGATTACTTACATTTCTGTGGTGCTGGAGCCAGTTTTACTGAACTTAACCTGGATGTGATAACTGCGGCCAGATCTATAGCTTCAAGTCCTGGCAATGGGCAGCAGTTTTTGCTCATCTCTAATTGCGACCTTGAACTCAACTGATTGGTTGCTAGGTCACTTCAGGCAGTTAGGGACAGCTATTTGTGTGGGTTCACAATCGCATATAGGTTCAACGAGGTAAAGGCTTCATACGTATTTCCAAGCAGCACCACATTGCACATATGGAAAGTATTTTTAATGCAATCTTGGGATGTGTGTATTTTTGGCATTTATTGCCCATTCCTAGTTGCTATTGAAAAGGTAATGGTGAGCTGTGTTCTTCACACACTCCAGTCTGTGTACTATGGGTAGATCCATAATGCCATTAAGAGAGAATTCCAAGATTTTGACCTAACACAGGAAGGGTAGTGTGTTTCTAAATCAAGATGGTGAGTGACTTTAAGGAGAACTTGCAGGTATAATGTTCCCATGTGTCTACTACCCTTGTCCTTCTAGACAAAAGTAATCATGAATTTGAAAGGTGTTGTCTAAGGAGCTTTGCAATACACTTTGTAGTTAGTACACACTGCTGCTTCTGAGCATTGGTGGAGGGATTGGATATTTGTGGATGTGGTGCCAGTCCAGTGGGTTGTTTGGTCCTAGATGGTGCCAAGCTTCTGGAGTGTTGTTGGAGTTGCACTCTTCCAGGCAAGACAGTATTCCACAACACTCCTGATGTGTGCTTTGTAGAAGATGAACAGGCTTTTGGGAGATATTTATTTGCTACTCGCAACATTTTGTGAGTTATTTACTGCAGAATTCCAAGCCTCTGACTTACAGTTGTAGCCACTGTATTTATATGACTAGTCTAGTTTGGTTTCTGGTCAGTGGTCATCCCCAAGATGTTGTTAATGGGGATTCAGTGGTGGTAACTCAACTGAATGTCAAGGCCGAGTGGTTAGACTCTCTCTTATTAGAGGTAGTCATTGCATGGCTTTTTTGTGGCCTGTGTGTTAGTTTGCATCTGCACAATTTGTGAAACACCCTGACAGTTTTAAAACAAAACATGATTGCATCCAAATCAGTACAATAAATATGAGCAAACAGGATAGAATGACCTGACTGGCAAGGATACTACCTATGTGCAATTTGCACATACATAGTTCAGTGTTTTTAGGGAGTCAACAGACATAACATGCTCCTTCCCCAAAAGATTTTAATGAACTAGAGATAATAGGAACTGCAGATGCTGGAGAATCTGAGATAACAAGATGAGCTGGATGAACTGAGCAGGAAAGCTGATGTTTCGGGCCTAGACCCTTCCCAAAGGGTCTAGGCCCGAAATGTCAGCCTTCCTGCTCCTAAGATGCTGCTTGGCCTTCTGTGTTCATCCAGCTCCACACCTTGCTATCTTTAATGAACTAGACGTGGTTTTACAAAAATCTTGCAGCTTGATCATCACTGTCGCTTTCAGCTGTTGTGATTGGGCTTAATCTCCAGGCCCGTGGATGACTTTTACCTTTTTATTAATTCCAGTCTAGGAGCACAGGTCCCAAGTAAATACTGACAAAGAGCTAATATCACACATCATTTTAACAATAAAGAACTGCAGATGAAGAAACGAAAATAGAAATTGCTGGAAAAATTCAGCAGGTTTGACAGCATCTGTGGAGACAGAGCAGAATTAATGTCAGTCCAGTGGCCCTTCTGTTCTCAAGAAGCATCACTGGATTTGACACGTTAACTCTGCTTTATATCTACAGGTACTGCCAGACTTGCTAAGCTTTTCCCAGCAATTTCTGTTTTTGCTACAAGTCATCGAGATGGACTGAATGGTTAACTTGATTGACTAAATTCATCTGACAGTGAGATGAGCATTGTTCAGTAATTTTCTGGAAATTCTGCTCAACTGAGGCTGAAGGATATTACGAAGCTAACAGACAATGGTTTAACCAGATAGGACCTGTAACAAAATGTAATTGGGGCTTATTAGGAGCCCTTGTATGGCTATGAAATTTTTTGTCAGGCAACCAGTCACCAGCTGGGTTTTTTGTTCCTATAACAATGGTCACTGATGGATTTTTGGTTTCCCTTCAGTTCTTGCTTCTTTCTGTGGCCTCAGGTAGTCTCCTGTGAGCAATTGAAAGTTGGTTAGCTGGAGGAAGTTGTCACAGCCTAGCCTTGCCCAAATCTCTGAAATGCATCAATGGCACAATATAATTGAGGGCACACAGGGGAGGACATATCCAAGTATGAGATCCTACAATATTTATGCTAATGACCCGGATGGCTGTCCGACAGGTTCCTGCTGATCATCTTCATAACCCTTATATAACATTGTATAAAATACTTCAACAGAGAAACCTCAACTGTAATGCAGGTAAAGTGAATGTATTTGCTGCTTATGGCCTGCTGTTCTCTGTGTTCCTAAGGGCTGAAAAGATGTCGGGGATTGCCTTGAATCGTCTCTCACAGGAAAGAAAGGCATGGAGGAAAGACCATCCATTCGTACGTATATTTATGGGGTTACTGCTCACTAGGCTAGTGGGCTGGAAATTCAGAGTCGTCACAAAAATTAAAGATTTTCAAAGATACGCAGAGTTTCCAATTTACCTCTCCCGGCTTGACAGAGAAATGAAGTCTGTGTTTTCAATTTAACAAGAATAACGTTATTTATTTATAGCAAGTAAATAGTTTCTAACTACAGATAAACGGTTACGATCCACTCAGAAAATTCAACTGGTTGAAACTCTAACCCTCTTGTAAACTACCCCACTCTGCACACATACATTCAGGAAACAAACCGTGAGTGTGATGGGAAGAGGGAAAGATTTGGAAGGCAATTAAATGGTTCCTTTTCATAGAGATAGACCTTTTGGCTTGTCAGGATACCCTTCTATTTGATTCTCCTTCTCCAGATACTTTCACCTGCTTGCAGAAAGTACGAGGTGGCTAATTCACACTTTCAAAGTCTCGAACTTACCGGTTAAGAGTCAGAGCCTATAGCAACTGATGAGGGGAAAAATGGCTGTGACTTGAGATGACTTTTACTGCAGTGCAAAAGCAGCTTCTTTTCCACCAGAGATGATGGTTTCTGCCAAAACATTTTCACCCCCAAGTTGTTCAGCTACTTGGGAGCCAATCACCTAGAGTTGACAGACAGATGGCCTTTGTCAACAATAACTCCTCACTATTCACAGACCAATCTTTTTGACAGGCAAAGCTCTATTTGTACACATCCCTTGGCTGCAGCTTGTCTTCAAACCAGGCTTCCACTAGTGCTTGAACAGTGCTGTGTAAACAGCACTTACAATGAGTGTCAGGTTACTTTTTAAATGTGGAGCAACCCTACAAATCAGTCTATAATCAAGAATATAGAAAAATAAAAAGATATGTTCTTTACAGAGACACAGTACATTCTGACGTGACTGGCAAGGATACTGCTCAGGTGCATTTTGCACGTACATATTGAGAGTGTTTTTAGGGGTGCCGGCAGACATAAAAAATGTTTTTCATCTTCCCGAAAAGACTTTAAAGAACTATAGAGATAACAAGGTGCAGAGCTGGATGAACGCAGCAGGCCAAGCAGCATAAGAGGAGCAGGAAGGCTGGCCTGAAACGTCTGATGCTGCTTGGCCTGCTGTGTTCATCCAGCTCTACACGTTGTTATCTCAGATTCTCCAGCATCTGATGCTCCTGCTGTCTTTTTAAGGAACTATACATGGTTTTACAAAAATGCCATAGCTTGATCACTATTGCTGGGACCAGCTGTACATAATTAACTGAATTTAAGTTTTCAGCTGTTGTGATTTTGGTCTTTACAAAGACATAGCACATTCTGACAGTGATTAATTTCTGCCCCGTAACACTTGATATAGGTGTACTTTTACAATCGCAAATCTTTTATGTGACAAGGATAAAAGACCTTTGGATTCATACAGAATGTGATCACATGTTAATGTTACTGAACTAATCATTCAGAGGCTCAGGTTTGTTTTCCAAAGGTATGAGCTAAAATCCCAACAGGGCAGCTGGAGAAATTTTAAATTTAATTAATAATCTGTAATCAACCCTTGCCATGTGGACTGTGGTGTTTCAAGAAGATTACTCTCCACCATCTTCACAGGAATTGGGAATGGACAACAAATACTGCTTTTGCCAGTGACAGTTAAATTCCAAGAATGAATACAGAACATAAAGAAAAACACGCTAAGAACATCCTGGAGTGGCTCACAGTCAAAAACTTTCTTGAGGTGCATTTAGTAGGGATGGGTGTAAAGATGTAAGGTATCAAGCACCCTTGTACCCAAATATTTGACAGGTCAGAGGCAGTGAGTGATAATCAACAGATCATTGTTCTTGTGTGTGAATGGTATTTGAGGGGCCACCTGTGGTACATAAAAGCAAAAGATATTTGATGGGGCTGTGTTCATTGTATTACCATGCTTTGAACATTCTAATACTTTTTGAATGTTCTGTAGGGATTTGTGGCTGTGCCTGTGAAGAATCCAGACGGCACGATGAACCTAATGAATTGGGAGTGTGCTATTCCAGGCAAAAAGGGGGTGAGTAAACTGTCTGAAACTGCATTGCTCGTAATCATTTCAGTCAATTTTGATGTAAATCTACTTTGTCTTTCACTCCAACAGACAACTTGGGAAGGAGGCTTATTTAAACTGCGGGTGCTTTTTAAGGATGACTATCCATCTTCACCACCAAAGTGTAAGTATCTACAATCTGTGTGTGAAAGGAAAAATATGAAGTATTGTGTTCTGGACACTTCGTAAGTCAAGACCACTGGCTGTGGTGCAACTTGTAGAACAGTCACAATTTATTAGTGTCATAGCAGTATCTGGAGAAGTCCCATTTAAATGATTAATGGTGTTATATTTCAAACTTTTATCTTTGTAACAGTGAGAATTTAGCTATTTGTTTTATTTGTCTATAAGATTTAAGTACCCTTGAAAAGGCCAAAATTCATGGCTGAACCCTAATTGCACTTGAAAAGATTATGGTGAGCCACCTTATTGAACCATTGTATCCATGTGTTGTTGGTGCACCCATAATGCTGTTACAGCAGGAATTCCAGGATTTTAACCTCTCAGTACTGAAGGAACAGTGATCTATTTCCAAGTTGGCATAGTCTGTGCCTTGATGGGAGCATGTATTTCATAGTCCTATGCATTTGTTGGTGTGGTCCTTCTAAGTGTAATACAATGAGTTTAGAAGGAGACGTGACACTTTGCTGTAGTGCATCTTTTCATTGTACACACTATTGCTAGTTGTTTAGGCCCTTCTGCGTGTAGGTATGGAGTCGTTCAGTATTTGAGGAATCGTGAATGGTACTGTGCATCACAAGCATCATTGAACATCCCCACTTCTTACCTTGTGTCAGAAAATCATTGAAGCAGCTGAGGATGTTTGCACCTAGAATACAGTCATGGATGTAGAACTTCAGTTATATACCTTTAAGAAATTGGGTTGTTCTCCACAGAGAATATTAAAAGGACACAAAATAGAAGTATTCAAAATTGTTAGGGCTTGGACAGTAGATTGTTTTTGCCCATTCTTATTGGTAGAAGAGTTGAGAACGATAGGAGCAAAAGTAGAAGTTTCTGGAAAAGCTCAGCAGGCCTGGCATCATCTGTAGAGAAAAATCAGAGTTAACATTTCTGGTCTGGTGACCCTTCCAACTGACGGCAGCTATGAAAATGTCAGCCTATATGCAGAAGATAGGGTGCAGAGAGGGATTAAGAATAATAAGTAAGGATAGAGCCCAAAAGAGAGAGAAGAACAGTAGGATAGACTAAGGAATTGAAAACGATCTGGCTAGGATGGTGAATAGCTGTTAATAGAGACAGTTAATGGCTAACAATAGGTAATGTGTAATGTGTGATAACGGAGCCTGGTGTGGGGGGTTGGGGGCTAGGACCTGGGAGAGTTCAGCCCTAAAATTATTGAACTCAAACTCGATGTGAATCTGGAGGGCTGCGGGGTCCCCAAGCGAAAAATGGGGTATTGTTCTTCTTGCATTGAGCTTCGCTGGAACACTGCAGCAAGCCTGAGACAGAGATGTTGGCCAGGGAATAGAGTGGTGTGTTAAAGTGGTAGGCAACTGGAAGCTTGGGGTCTTTTTTGCAGGCAGAACATAGATATTCTGCAAAGTGGTCACCCAGCCTACACTTTGTTTCCCCAACGTAGAGGAGACCACATTGTGAGCAGCGAATGCAGTAGACTAGATTGTGGGAAGTGCTAATAAAGTGCTGCTTCACACACTACCTGTTGTTCGTCATTAACAGCTATTCACCCTCCTAGCCAGATTGTTATCTACTCCTTTATTTGCCCCACTGTTCTTCTCTCCCTTTTTGGGTTCTCTCCTTACCTATCGTTTACTCCTTACCCCCTCTCCCGACCGTATCTTCTGCATGTAAACTGACATTTTCCTAGCTGCCATCAGCTCTGAGGAAGGGTCCTGAAACATTAACTTGATTTTTCTCCACAGATGCTGCAAGACCTGCTGAGTTTTTCCAGTAATTTCTGTTTTTGTTCCTGATTTACTGCGTCCGCAGTTCTTGCAGTTTTTACTGAGAACGATAGGACTCAATTGTAAGGAAATTATTTAAGGGAATTCATAAAAGAAGAAATGAAAACAGGAGGACAATGTTTTTCATATAGCACAGGCTCACGTTCGAAGTACACTGTCTGAGTGTGGAAGGGATTTAATCAGCTTCAGAAGGGAATTGGATTGCTATCTGAAAAAGAAAACTCTGGAGAACTGTTGGAAGGTGGTTGGAGGTGGGGACTGTTCCTTCAGAGGCCAACATGGACACAATGGGCTCTTTGCCCATCTTTTGTGTTCTGACTATTCTATTACCCTAAGGAACTCCTGAAGTAGAAATCACTGACATGCAACAACCATAACCATCTTCCTTTGTTCTAGATATGACTATTTTGAAGTAAATGTCTCAAACAATGTCACTTTTGGATGATTTCAATTTGTAATTTTCAACACTGAATGAAACAGAAGACCATACAGCAGTGCAGTTCAGTGTTGATGGTGGTAGACCTCTTGTTCATACATTAAGTGCATTGCATCTGAATGAATGCATCTGCAATGTGTGTATGAGTTCAGTAGTTGACCTGTGTATGCATGTAATCACCAGTCTGCTTAAGTTGAATTACCCTATCATTGCAATACTTTTCAAATTTTTCTGTTTGTTTCAGGCAAATTTGAGCCACCAATATTCCACCCAAATGTGTATCCATCAGGAACAGTCTGTCTGTCAATTCTAGAGGCAGAAAAGGACTGGAGGCCAGCAATCACCATCAAACAGGTCAGCATGACGTGACGTAGAATGTGCATTGGGTTTAATTGCAACTCCACAGAGAACATTCCCAATAATAGTGACTGGGTAATTTAAAAGATTGATTTGTTTTCAACTGGTGGGATTGAGGGATAATGAAGGGCATTGAAGTGAGTCACCAGTCTAAATTCTGAGGTTTGAGATGGAGTGTGCATGTTATGAAACCCTGCAATGCTATGGCAGATTATTTTCTCAAACCTCGATCTGTTGATTGCAATGCAGTCCTCTCTTTTAAATGACTGGCATACTTTAGGAATTTATTTTCCTCTTACAAGCTCCCCTTTATTCCCTGGGGTCAGTGTTATTTTTGGTGCCCCACTGATGTCTTCCCAGGCAGATGTCCTCCATGTTAGTGAAATATCTGCTTTTGGAGGAGGGTTGGAGTAATACCTACCATATATACTAATGTAAAAGTCAAATTTTGGGCACATTTTAAGTCATGATTAAAGTTTTTGAGGGATTAAAATGCATGTGTTTTGGCCCGTAAGAAAGGCTATTACAATGGAATAAAGTAAAAGCCAACAACTCTAAAGAATTAATATGAACTCTCTGACACTTATTATTTTACTGTAACATTTTATTACAGTATAAACTAAATATACATTTGATGTGTACCACAGTAAATTCAGCACAAGCTCTTCACTTAAGTCCTTCTTACCACTTCCTGAATCACTGAACAATTCATCCCAGTAACCTCACTGTAAAACAAAATCATATGGACCTTTTTCCTCTTTTTCTATTACCAGGAGCTTCAATCATCTTCAGCACCATCAAGCACATTCAGTATCCCATATTTTAGAAGTTATTTTTGGCAGTATCTAGATCAAGTTCATTCCATGCATCTATGACCTATTGTTACAATGTTTCTAGCCACAACACTTTCATCTTGTTTAGCAAATGTGTGTCTTTTTTTAAAAACCTGCCATCTTCCAGTTGTTCCACATCTTTCAGGGACCTGACCTTGAGAGGTTTATTTGGGCACACATGTTCTTGGTCTCAGATTCCATACTTTGATCCATTTCTGCCAAGCAACGTCATCCAACCAGCCTTTCTAATAAACATACATGACCGCACTTTCTTAAATTTTCTTATTGAAGAGTGTTTTGCTTATGATTATTGCCAGCTTTAATTTAGAGCCATCCTGCACACCACTTAAAGTGGAACCACTTTAAACCAGTTTTCTTGTAGCCAGCCAACTTCACAAAGATTTTTTTTGCCAGTATTTATTTGTCTTATTAACTGGCATTGTCAATGTTCATCAGTCTTTCACTCATGTATCAATTGACCTCCATTGGAAATATGTTCTTTTCTTAATGACAAAACAATGCAATTTGATTTTTATCACCAGTGTCAGTTGGCAGACCTTTTTATTTTCTGTGATAAATCATACCATTTTATGGATCTTCTGAGTCACACCTTGAATTCTAAACTGTCATCTCTCTTAAATTCTGAAGACATACAGTTGGATCAGTCTGCAGCAGATGTGACCATTTTGCTGATGCCTTTTACCCATTCTGTCACTTTTCTCTCTAGTTTAAATTGAACTTTGTACTTGCTATTCTTTCATGAAAGTATCCTGATAGATCATGCAGTACATATTAGTTCAATCGACTGGCTGGGAGGTTGCCACTAGAATTTGTGGAGGGAAATATCTAAAGATTCCACTATGTGTCTTTAAGTGAATGACCACAATAAGTATGGAAATCAGTTAAGACTATATATGCAATCTGATCCCTGATAAACAAGATAAATGAAAAATTACATTTTGTTTTAGGCCAGTAGTCACTGAGTTAATATTTGCGCAAGTGTATATATATGGTAATGGTGCCTTTGCTCAGCATGCATTTGCTAACTGGTGCCCCTGGATGGCGTTGAGGGGCTTTGGACTTTCATTTTGTTCTTTTCCCTGCCTATATTGTCTGTGCCTGTATTTCTGCCTTATTCCGATCAGCTAACAATATAAATCCAATGTCTTCCTGATCTGCATGGCTTTATGTTGAAAGATGCTTCTCGAAAGAATATGGAGCTCTTCCAGTGTTGTGTTCACCTTTCCTCCTCATAACAAGTAACTGTTCACATGTAAAATATTTTTCAGCTTCGGAGATGTGATCAGTTCTCCTTTCCTCAGGAGCTCTGAAAAACTCAGATGATAGAATTAGGAATGTTACCTAACAGTAGTTAGCATTTCCCCTGGCTTCTAGTACCCTAATGTTCAAGAAGGAAACTTCAGGGTTTTATTTGTGTTTTTTTTAAGTGGTGCAGTATCTGGGCTGAGAGGTTTGCACAAAGTGTTCACACTTGGCTTCTTCATTTACTTTTATTGCCCTAGGTATTGTTAGGTATTCAAGAACTTTTAAATGAACCAAACGTTCAGGACCCAGCTCAAGCAGAAGCCTACACAATCTACTGGTAAGCATCAGCTACATGTGTGTTTTCTTTAAGGGAGCAAAGAGTTGACATACAATTAGCTAGCAGCATTTCAGAATCTCAAACCTACACTAGTGTTTCATGTCCTGTGCTTGTTGATTCTGTTGAAAAATCAACCATAGCATGCAGTATAAGAACCCACACTTTTAAACTATGCTCAACTGCTGCAGCAGAATATTCTAGTCACTCGACTGAACTGTTTGCAGTGAATATTCAGTCCATCTTTTCCCATTTACTCCAGTGTGAATGTAAAAGGCTTGTGTAAATGCAGAGTTGTTTATACAGAATTCAAAGAACAAAGAAAATTACAGCACAGGAACAGGTCCTTCGGCCCTCCAAGCCTGCACCGACATGCTGCCCGTCGCAAGTAAAACTCACTACCCTTCTGGGGATGATATCCTTCCATTCCTATCCAATTCATGTGTTTGTCAAGACACCCTTTGAAAGTCAATATAGTATCTTCTTTGGCTACCTCCCCCGGCAGTGAGTTCCAGGCATCCACCACCCTCTGTGTAAAACAAAACAAAAAAAGCCTCGTGCATCACCTTTCAACCTTGCCCTTTGCACCTTAAACCCATGGCTCCTGGTTACTGACTCTTTCCCCCTGGGAAAAAGCTTCTGGCTGTCCACACCCTTCATAATCTTGTAGACCTTTATCAGTTTGCCCCTCAACCTCTCTTGTTCCAGTGAGAACAACCCAAGTTTCTCCAACCTCTGCTCATAGCTATTCCCTTTCATACCAGGGAACATCCTGGTAAATATCTTTTCTGCACCCTCTCCAAAGCCACCACATTCTTCTGGTAATAAAATGTGAGGCTGGATGAACACAGCAGGCCAAGCAGCATCTCAGGAGCACAAAAGCTGACGTTTCGGGCCTAGACCCTTCATCAGAGAGGGGGATGGGGGGAGGGAACTGGAATAAATAGGGAGAGAGGGGGAGGCGGACCGAAGATGGAGAGTAAAGAAGATAGGTGGAGAGGGTGTAGGTGGGGAGGTAGGGAGGGGATAGGTCAGTCCAGGGAAGACGGACAGGTCAAGGAGGTGGGATGAGGTACATTCTTCTGGTAGTCTGGCGACCAGAATTGAACACAATATCCCAAATGTGGCCTAACTAAGATTCTATAAAGATGCAACATTACCGACCAATGTTTAACCTTGGTGCCCCAGCCGCTGAAGGCAGGCATGCCATATGCCTTGTTGACTGCCTTTTCCACCTGTGTTACCACTTTCAGTGACCTTTGTACCTGTACACCTAGATCCCTTTGCCAGTCAGTACTCTGAAGGGTTCTGCCATTTACTGCACATTTTCCATCTGGATCAGACCTTCCAAAATGTATTACCTCAAACTCCTCACCAAGTCCTTCTGTGTGGTGAATACTGACACATGGTCCTCCGATATTACCTTGCCCATTTCCTCTGGCTCCACACACAAATTCCCTTCCCTGTGCTTGAGTGGACCAACTCTCTGCCTGGCTACCCTGGTACTCTTCATGTATGCATAAAAAGCCTTGGGATTTTCCTTAATCGTGTTGGCCAATGACTTTTTATGATCCCTATTAGCCCTCCTGATTCCTCGCATAAGTTTTGAATTTCCCTGTATTCCACCCTTGCTTCATGTGTTCCCAGCCTCCTAGCCTTGGTAAATGCTTCCTTTTTCTTTTTGAACTGTCACTTGATGACAGCCGTGTACAGACCACCTCAGGAAGCAGTGACTGCACTGATGCAGATCTTCCCCATGTCAGCCAATCAGCGTCATCACTCTGCTGTCCTCTTCCGGGTCTGGGTTTCTTCTCACCTGTGTTCAAAGAGTGCGTGAGTGAAGCTGATAGCAGTTTGAGTATGAAGCCTGAGCAAAAGGCTTAGGATCTGAAACAAGAATCTGAGCCTATGCCCACTGACCCACTGGCATGTTCATTGTTCTCTCTATGTTTCTAGCAGATTTTGGTGGTTTTCACCTGTGGGTTATTATGTATGCAACAGTTAACAGAACAGGATTTAATTTACTTCACAGTTAAATAATGGCATAGTGAATTATTTGTTCTTTTTTATTGGATTTCTCATTGAGGACTTCGTAAAATTTTTTAAAAATTAAACAGTTTGTTTGAGAAAGGCCTGAGAGATATGGGGAAGAAGGCCAGCAGCTCTGATCCACTAGCGAGGAGTGGGGTAGGGTTAGGGTTTCTTAACAAAATCAGCCCTCTTTAATGCCCTTGTTAACACATGTCTCTGGTTGAACCTCATTCACTTAACAGAGCCTCATCTTGTCCCCATTCTATAGATTGTATTACCTTGCATGGTTAGTGGCCAGCCATGAACATCTGGGTAACACTGTATTCCTTTTGCAGCCAAAACCGAGTGGAATACGACAAGAGGATTCGTGCACAGGCCCAACGGTTTACACCAACATAAGTGTGAGCTTGGTTGGGTTATGGAATGGACAACAGAAGATGCCAGGGAAATTGTTCAGCAAGATCTTTTTTATTTTACAAAAGTGACCAGGTTTTAAATTGGGCCTTTGTTTTATAAAGTCCCAGTATATTCTTTCTACCAGGAACCATCTAATTACTGACATTGTTTATTTCCCTTTCCTCCAGTCCAGATTTTTGATGTGAATTTTTTTTTGTTGCTCCCTGTTGTGGAAATGAACCTGGTCATTTGATGAGCCAGATCCTTGCTGACATGGCTTGACCCACAATTGCTTCAGGATCCTGGCTGACAGTTTATATTTTTGATGGTATATGACAAAATATAAAGATGAAATCGACTTGCTTTTATTTTAATAAAGAAGAAGCTGATATTCTGAGTGCTGTAAAATGTTAAACTTTTATACTTAGCATAATACATAAGCACATATCGTAATACCATCTTCATTCAATATTGTCAGTGTTTAAAGAGAAGAATATTGTTTGTGTTGTGTTGTTTACCCAGATCAAGAAGTTCATTTAAGCATCCTGTGCTTATTTTATGCTTCACCAGGAAGTGAGCCGGACTCCCATCTGACAGTCTGTTCTGCCTCTTCCCTATTTACACAATCTATCCATCTGTGTCTTAGAAATATAATAAAGGAGTCATCCAAAATGTTCTATTGCATCTGCTCATGTGTGCTGCTTTCACCATGGTGTCTGCTCTGCCTACACCTGACATTTCTGGCTAACTCTTGGGCTCCGTACCTAGCCAACTTTGCTCCCATGACCTCTGCTTCCTTTGTTGTCAATCCAGGAACCAATTATTGCATCAAGCAGGTAAGTGGAACCTAGTTAAAGTGTCTTGACCTTTACCTTTGCTTAACAGTTTTTGCTTATCTCTGGACACAAAAACAAACTGAACATGGCTGACAATTAAGATGGTCATTCAAGTAGGACTATGAAAAGGAATGTAATAATGGGAGTAGCGTAATGAAGGGGATGAGTACTGTCTATCCAACTGTGAGTTGCATTGTCTGCCAGTGCCAGGGTTAGAGAATACTTGGAAAGGAGTGGTAATGATGTTTGCTCAGAAACGTTTTGAAGAACTAGGATTGAAAATAAAATTCAAAACATCGCAGAGCTAGATTGCAGCATGAATCTCAAAGTGGTATTGGAACAAACTAATTAGGAGGCTAAAAGTGTGACTGAGAGTAGAGTGGGACTTTCGATTCATGGGTCACTGGTAAAAGGACTGTGGAAAGAGAGAACTTTTGCATCTCGATGGGATCAATTTAAACTGAGCTAGGATTACTGTACTGGAAAATTGAAACAAGGCCAGTAGATAGGGCTGATGAAGGATCCCAACCTGAAATGTTGACTTTCCTGCTCCTCTGATGCTACCTGACTTGTGTTCCTCCAGGTCCACACTATTGACTTTGACTCCAGCATCTGCAGTTCTTGCTATCTCCAGTAGAAAGGGCTGTGGTAGTGAGGGTAGGAGTCAGAGCTTTTACAATACGGAGAAAAGCCCTTTGCCCAACATGTCTGCACCATTCATCATGCATCTACATATTCGAATTCTATTTTCCTGAAAATGGTCCATAACCTGTAGTTTTTTTTATTCAACCTGTTCAGAAGTGTTATAAACCTCTGGACTAGGTGGGATTTGAATCCAGGCTCCTGGTCCAGAAGTGGGGATACTACCAGTGCATTACCAAAATCCCCAGTCTGCAGCCTATATGCCGTGGCTATTTAAATGCTCAACTAAATACTATTAAAATGCCTTGCGTGTTCCTGTGTTTACCACTCTCTTAGGAAATGAGTTCCAGATTTCAAATAATTGAGAATATTTGAAGAATTAATTCATAATTAGCCACAATTTTATATTCCCTTAAAGAATAAATAACATCTAGCTAAGTGGTCCAACTATGACTAAAAGGAACTGGTTTTCACAACAGTTGATTGTTTCAAAGTACTTTACAGCCAATTAAGTATTTTTGAAGTGCAGTATCTCTTGTAATGCTAATTTTGTGCTCTGCAAATCATCACAAACCTAGACAAATCTCTGCTTACATCTTATGATGATCTTGGACATAAATTAAAATGCAGAACCTCAAAGGTTGTATTCTCAGAATTGTTAATGGAGCCACATGATAATTAACGTGAAATATACTAATGGTACTGTTGGGAATGCATTGTCCTTAAAAAAAATGGCGAAGGAAGCTGCAAGAGGTAGAAGGATTTGGAGAATTTTTGAGTTGCTGGAGTGTTTACCACATAAATCCTTGAAACTGAAGTGTCAAAAGTTGGAGTGTGTTGTGGGTCACTCATTTTCTTTAACAAAACATTATAGATGTCCTCATGGAAAGAATACAAGACAAAAGTTTTAGGAGAAATGAGAGACAAAAACAAAATTGCTGGAAAAGCTCAGCAGGATCTGTGAAGGAAAAAAACAGAGGTACTGTTTCAGGTCCACTGACCCTTCCTCAGAACAGTTCTGAGGCTCACCAGACCTGAAATGTTAATGTTTTTCTCCTTCACAGATGCTGCCAGACCTGCTGAGCTTTTCCAGCAACTTTGTTTTTGTTCCTGATTTACAGTATCTGTAGCTCTTTTGGTTTTTATTTAAAAGAAATGAGAGATTGGTTTTATTACTTCAGTTGATGGACAACTGATTTTGTGAGAGGCCTTGTGCTGAATGTTTCTTAGCAACTGCCTCTATACTGCAGTTAATCTTTTCCATTAGAACCGTATTGGGTCAGTTGAATAAAGATCTCTAGGCTGGAGAAGTCAGTTTCTGACTGTTCTGAAAAGTGTAAGAAAGCCCTAAAACATAAGCAGCTACAAAGATCTCTCTTAACTTAAATATTACAGGAATTGGACAAAGTTAAATATTAGGATTTCTATCTCGCTCTCATCTGAGCTCAAGTCTGACTTGAGGATCTCCTCAATTCTACAGCTATCAGCATTTCAATTTAGTGGATCATAATAAATCTCTTTTTTATTCGTTGACTTTGGACTGTTGACCTGTGGTGGCACTTTTTCCTCTTAATTTAAAAAAAATCATATCTATGCAGAGTGGTCTTATCTACCATGTGTGTGTGTTCATCATTAAGGGGATAAAATTTAATTGTGCATGGAAGCTAACTAATATTGCCACTTACTGTATAAATGAATGTTATTTTAGAGTTTATTACCAAAACCTGGTGAATGTTCCTTTTATTCTGGATTGTAGCACAAAAGAGAGTCACTTGGACGATTTGGTGATTAAATAAAACATTCAGACTTTTGTTGCAGCTCATGGAGCACTGGGCAAAACTATCACAACACTCTTCCCGACAGTTGTCACAATATATGGCTCAAGGTCTGGTGTGGGCCAATGACACCAGTACAGAGAAAAGTGGAAGTGGTACTGTTAAGGCAGTTGATGCTTGAAATTTTTTATGAATTGCCAAACGGGAATAGCATTTTAAACTAAATAATGGAAGTAAGTATGTCAAAGAGCGGAGACGAGAAGAAAATAGTAATATGGGAGATGACGGTCAGAGAATCATCAGAAGGGACAGAGAGGAAAACAAAACTAGACGTACCAACAAGCAAGGCTTAGATAGTATAGAAATGACAAAACTAAAGGCTTTGTAACTGCATGCATGTAGCATTCATTGCAAAGTAACTCATTGATATGCACATTAAATATGATCTAATAGCCACTATAGACATGTAGCTGCAGGTTGAAAAGTATTAGACCCTGAATATTAGAGAGAAGTATCAGACATTCAATAAGTTTGGGACACATAGGAAGCCAGATAAAGTTGGAAGAGGAAGCATTAATAGTTTGGAAGATGGCGTTTGCACTTCATTTAGAGTTACTATTGGTTCAGCAGATTGGGCTGTCAAATCACTTTGGGTGGAGATGAGGAATAAAAGGAAAAGTAAGTTTTGGTGTACTGTAGGCTGCCTAACCAAAGTAAGATAAAATTTTTAAAAATAAAGAAAATATAAAGGGCAATGGAAAATGACTAAATGTGTAATAGGGAGAAAGAATCTAGAGTAGGTAAGGAAGTTGGACACGTAAAAATAGATAGCAAGTTTGGTTAGCACTGCTGCCTCACAGCGCCAGGGACCCAACCTCAGGCAACTGTCTGTGTGGAGTTTGCACATTCACTCTGTGTCTGTATGGGTGTCCTCCATGTGCTCCCGTTCCCTCCCACTGTCCAAAGATGTGCAGGGTGGGTGGATTGGCCATGCTGAATTGCCCACAGTGTCCAGGGATGTTTAGGTTAGGTGGGTTAGACATGGGAAATGGGCCTGGGTGGGATGCTGTTCGGAGGGGTGGTGTGGACTTGTTGGGCCGAATAGCCTGTTTCCACACTGTAGG
This sequence comes from Stegostoma tigrinum, assembly GCF_030684315.1. Lineage (NCBI taxonomy): Eukaryota > Metazoa > Chordata > Chondrichthyes > Orectolobiformes > Stegostomatidae > Stegostoma > Stegostoma tigrinum. The sequence continues at coordinate 24,799,640 of NC_081376.1, forward strand.
GATTCAATGATTTTATATGGGTGGTTAGAAAAGAATGAGAGAGAGTGAGTATTGGCCCTCTAGAGCTCTTTGAGGATATAACAAGCAGAGTTGATAAAGTCAACGTAGTGTGATTGTTGACTTGCTCGGCGAGCAGGTAAGTTTGTTAGCAGACATTTCATCACCATACTAGGTAACATCATCATTCTACATCCAGTGAAGCTTCACTGGAGGTACCCTGATGATGTTACCTAATATGGTGACAAAACATTAACGAACAAACTTACCATCTTTTTGCAAGCAAGTCAACAACCCAAGCTACAAGTCTTCTCAAAAACCTTGTAGTGTACTTGGGTTTTCAATAAGCATTCATTAGGTATCGTGGTACTGGAGATAATGTAATAGCATGGATTGAGGATCAGTTAACACACAGAAAATAATTGGGGTGAATAGGTCTTTACCATGTTGGAAAAATGTAACTGCTGGGATGCCATGAGAATTAATCTGAGGAAATCAATTATTTACAATCTATATTAATGACTTAGAGGAAGGAGCAGAGTGTAACGATTGCAGATTTGCTGCTGAAACAAATGTAAGTGAGAGGGCATGTTGGTATGACAGGGATTAAGCCAAACCAAATCAGCCTCACTATCACTGGATTCATGACACCGTCAAATTAAACATTCAATGCCTCAAAATTGTTCAATCATACCTAACCAGACTTTACAAATAACAGGCCTTGCGCAGCAAGTTTATAACTTAAAAAATAATTTATTATTAAGAATGTAACTTTAGCAGAACGTAAGTAAACTGCACGGCTATATAATTATTATCTACGATCTCAGCCCAATCTTTGGTCATAAGTCCCCACTCAGGCATTGACAGACAGGCACAGATAAAGGTTAAATTAGAAAAGTGAAAAGAAGAACCATAATTTGCCAGTTTGATAAGCATTTCAATGATTTATACCAAGCCTTCATGAAATTCTTAGATTATGGACTGTGTAACAGGCACATAGGGCCTTCATGTTAAAATGTTGATAGTGTGTTTAGAACAGTAATTAACTTGCATTATCTTTCCAGATCAATTACCAACAGCAAATATCTGTCTTTTGTTCTCTCCTATTTTTCGAAACAAGCTGCTGTCTAAAGATCAAAGTTTAACTCTCAATTTCAACTCAAAGTTCCAAACCAAAAATCAGGGGAAAAAATGAAAATTAATGATGGTCTCAACAAGTTGTGAAGAGGCTAAAGGAATTTACAAGGAGACATAAATAGGTTGAGTGAATGGACAAAAACTTAGCAGGAGGAGTTTAATGTAGGAAAGTGTGAAATTTGGTAGGATGAACCGAAGGCTAATGATCATTTAAATGGAGAGAGACTTCAAAAATGTACAACGTATGGGGATTTGGATGTTCTTGTGCATGAAACACAGAAAGCTAGCATGCAGGTGCAGCAAGTAATTCAGAATGCAAACTGAAGTATTGCTATGGGTTGGAGTTTAAAAATGAGGAGGCCTTCAGGTTGCTGACTTGCTTGCTGAGCTTTTTTTTGTTTAACTGTTTCATCACCATGCTAGGTAACATCAGTGAGGCATCCAATCCAGCGATGTGGTTCTACTCCATTTGGAATTTATACTGTCCGGTCTGTTATGGTGAATTGTGTCATTTCCAGATTTGTTCTGTATGGGTTTGTATGTGGGGTCCAATTCTATATGTTTGTTGATTGCATTATAGGTTGAGGACCATGCCTCTAGGAATTCTTGTGCGTGTCTATGTTTGTCTTGAGTTTAGCCTCTCAACCCGTAATGCAATCAACAAACATACAGAATTGGACCCCATACACACACCCATAGAGAACAAAACTGGAAATGACACTACTCAGCAAAGCAGACCGGACGGTATAAATTCCAAGTGGAGTAGAACAACATCGCTTCATTGGAAGCTTTACTGATGATGTTACCTAGCATGGTGACAAAATGTCTGAACGAAAACAAACCAGCTTGGATTGGTCAGTGTACAGAAAACACAGCAATATTTGGACAGAAATTGCTGGAGAAACAAAGTAGATTTGACAGCATCTGTGGAGAGAAAACAGTTAATGTCTTGAGTCCAGTGATGTTTCTAATAGGTGAGATCAAAGAGCCACAGAGTGCAAAATTAACTGTAAGAGGCTTAGAACAATAATCACCATAAATTATATTTACTCAGACACTTGTGGTAGTGGAACTCACTTCCAGGGTTAGAAATCGAGATAAAATTCCTTTCATGACAAAGTATGCTCATGATTTTATTTAGGCCTAGCATCAATCCAGCCAGTTACTCCAAATATTGATGCTATGGTTGAACCGGAGAGGTGTCAGATATTTGGAACAACAGTAACAGAGAATGGAATTTAAATATATAGTACCTGTATATAATTCTTAAACCAATACTTGTTTAATAACTGTTGCTGAATGTAGCACACACCAAGGGCCAGCATGTCAGATCCAGACAAACATAGGAAATATATTTCATACATCTATCCCAAATATGAATTTTATCAACAAAATTAGAGTGAATGAAGTCTAGTATGCCAGAGCTCCAGGATGGTGCTCATCAGATTGATACCCAAACTGGAGGGGGATTGTCTTATAAGGATATGTTGGACAGGCTGAACTTATTTCCACTGGAGTTCGGAAGAGAGAGGGGTGATGACTGAGGTATAAAAGTCCTGAAAGGTCTTGACAAGACAGACATGGAAAAAACTGTTTCTTATCATGGGTGAGTTCAGACTAGGGAGCACTGTTTTAAAACTAGGAGACACTCTTTTAGAACCACTGAGGAGGGGTGTGTTACTTTGGACCTTTTGAACTCAGGAGGCAGTGAAAATGGAGTCATTGAATACTTTCAAGGCAAATGTAGGTAAATTCTTGTTAGATGAGAGAATCAAAGAACATCATGGGTAAATGGGAATGTCATCTCCAAAGCATATACAGATGAGCCATGATCTCATTGGTGAAGAGATTCAAGAAGCCATATGGCCTACTTCTGCTACTATTTCATATGTCTGTGTTGGTGACTGCGGTCAGCGAATGCATTGCCTAGATAGACACTAAATAGCATCTGATCTCACCATATTCTACAAACAACATGAGCCTGAGTTTAAATTACTTTTATGAGCATTACAGGCAGTGGGTCAGGAAAGGGACAACCATGGTTCTGTGTACTTGATCAGTGATCCATGGCGCAAGCATGTGCGAGTGGACGTCCAAATGTGTCAGCACCAAATTTGGCAGTAATGTTTCCTCACCTGAAAAAGCCTGATACTTTATTAGAATTACATGTGAAGTGACTGTTTGAGCACAGGCTAGAGATGGCCACTAGAAATATATCCCAGCAACAGCAGCATTTTCAGAATAAGAAGGTACATACTCAGATAGGACTTGGAAGTCTACTGCTTCAGAATATGTGGTGACTGAAAGTCTGTTGTTTTGTCTTCCTGATATCTCATCTCTGTGCACAATAACTGCCCACCTTAAGGTGTCAGTGTTGTACACTACATTTCAAAGCTTGCTTTCCCATTTTGATGCCTTTCTGGTACACTGTCCCTATATACACAGCCTCCAGCTCCATGTGCAACTTGGACAGTAATTTTGACCCCACTGGACAACTGCATATTATTCAAATATTCTTCATGTTCTTTATGGAGTTGTGGAACCTATCAGCCATGATCGAATGGCAGAGCAGTCTCGATGGGCTGAATAGCCTAATTTCTGCTCCTATGTCTTATGTAAGGTCTATCTGGCTAGCATTGCAACATTCACTATATTCCTCCTCCTCAGAGTTCGAGGACAGAGGCCAGTTCTTTTTCTTGTGGCTCCTCCTGGGAAGTTTTAGCATCAGTTCAGGTTTCTCCAACTCTGCGTTAGGTACGGGCAGCCTGTAACACACAGTAGCTCATCTCTTGCACCCGGAGCATCTCAGAAGAAGTTCATTCCCTTTTAGAGACAAGGCAATGCCCGAGTAGTATTATTTCCAGGCTATTAATCCCGACCCAGGTAATACTCTGTGGAAATAAAAACCGAAAGAACTGCGGATGCTGTAAGCCAGGAACAAAAACAGAAGTTGCTGAAAAAGCTCACAGATGTTGCCAGTCCTGCTGAATAGAAAATTAGAGTTTACGTTTCAGTGACCCATCCTCAGAACTAGCGTTCTGTGAACTTGGGTTCAAATCTTGCCATGGCAAGATTTGGAATTTGAATTCAATAATAATCTGGAACTAAGAGTCAAAGGATGACCATCAAGCAGTTGATTGTCAGGAAAAACCATCTGGTTCACTAATGTCCTTTGGAGAAGGAAATCTGCCATCCTTACCTGGTGTGGTTGACACGTTGGCACACAATGGCTCAGTGGTTAGCACTGCAGGCTCACAGCACTGGGGTCCAGGTTCAATTCCAGCTTCAGGCGATTATCTGTATGGAGTTTGCACCTTCTCCCTGTGCCTCTGTCGGTTTCCTCCCATAGTCTGAAGAAGGTGGATTGACCATGCTAAATTGTCCATAGCGTCCAGGGATGTGCAAGCCAGGTGGATTAGCCATGAGAAATACAGGTTTATAGGATTAGAGTGTGTCTGGACGGGATGCCCTTTTGAGGGTCAGTGTGGACTCTAGGCCGAATGGCCTGCTTCCACACAGTAGGGATTCTGTGATGTGACTCCACATCTATATGAAATAACTCCACAATAGGCCAGCAAGTAATCCTTTATTTACATGTGGGAAGTCCTTTACACTGATTCAGTTCCCTCAGAGCCAGCTGTCGGAGTGTCAGGATGTCAGACACTTGCGTTTTTATCTGATAGCCTGGACTCCTTGATTGGACCAGTTCAACAGCCCAATCAGGGAACTCATTCTGTAAGGTCTATCTGGCTGGCATTGTCACATTCGCTATATTCCTCCTCCTCAGAGTTCGAGGACATAGGCTAGTTCTTTTTCTTGTGGCTCCTCCTGGGACGTTTTAGCATCAGTTCAGGTTTCTCCAACTCTGCCTTAGATACGGGCAACCTGTAACACACAGTAGCTCATCTCTTGCACCCGGAGCATCTCAGAAGAAGTTCATTCTCTTCTTCGAGTGCAAAAAGCAATGAGGCAGCGACATCCACCATGTCCATCTCAGACTTCAAGGTCTCTTGAATGCTTGATGGAGAGGAAGAACCCACAGGTTTCACCAGCCTTTCCAGTTGTTCTAAACAGCCGGGCATAGTTTGTTCCCACACTGTTTACACATTTTCAGCTTTCATATTCTCCACATAATTGTTCAGGGCGGTCACACCTACCTGAACTTTATACATCACTGGACCTGATCTTGTGTTGACCATATGTCTTAGCCATGCAGAGCCATTCTCACGGCTCCTACACCAAACTTTTTGTCCCCTGAAGTAAACTATCTCTCTCGCTTAGCAGAGTCTTGTGTTCAGCATTGACGTTCATGTTACTATTTCGCCCTCATCCCCAGGTCCTGGTAGATAAGATTTAACCCCATTAGTAACTCTGCTTGAGCTATCCCTGTAGTTGCTTGAGAGATGGTCCTATAATCAAATAAGAACCAGGACAGTTTGGTAGCTAGACTGTTTCTTCAAAGTTTCAACTGCTCTTTCTGCCAGGCCATTGGACAATGGATGGCATGGAGCTGAGCTTATATTTTGAATGCCATTTGACTTTAAGATGTATTCAAATTGCCTGCTGGTAAATGATGGTCTGTTATCTGTGACCAACATTGGCTGGTGTCCATGTATTGCAAAAGATGAGCACAGTTTTTCTATCGTCATTCCCCTGTTTGACAAATAAACTCTATGTACATCCAATCACTTAGGGTGCACATCCACACTGACTAAGAACATTGAGCCGTGAAAGGACCTGTATAGTCGACATATAACTGAGTCAAGGATTTACTGGCCATTCCCACAAACAGGCAGAAAGCTAGCCACCAGGATACATGAACATCAACTAACCACAAAAAGACATGACCCACTATCACTAGTATCCTTATATACAGATGAGGAAGGCCACCACTTTGATTGGGGCAACACATCCATCCTAGGACAAGCCAAACAGAGACACGCACGAGAATTCCTGGAAGCATGACATTCCAACCAGAACTCCATGAACAAACACATAGATTTGGAGCCCATCTACCACCCTCTGAGAAAAATAACAAGCAATGACATCACCAATGCAGGAAATGACATCAACACAGGAAATGGCATCACCAACCCAAGGAAACCTAAACACATAAATAGAAAACGGGACATAACACCAGCGCTTCACCGGAGGCTCACTGATGATGTTACCCAGAATGGTGATGAAACGTCTGAAAACAAACCTTCCAGCTCAGCGAGCAAACTCACATCCACATCCATTCCCACAAATGTGGTGGAGCTTCTGGTGGTAATTTTTGACCTTGTTGGCAATACGGGCACAGCCTCACCAATGTGGCTATGTCTACGTCCAATGCTGGCCACCAGATGTAACTTCTTGCCAACGTCTTCATTTAGAAAACTCCTGGATGAGCCTGGTGGAGTTCTGCCAGTTCTAGCTCAGGACAATCACTCGTTCCATTTGGAGCTCCACTCTGCTTGTCAGTTCCCTTTCCTGTTCCTTTCTTTTCTCCTCTTCTCTCTCCCCCAGTACAGTAATTCTATCCTCCCCCACCCTTTTAACTACCTACCTAAGGAATCGGGTCGTGACCAAGAACTGCGTGTTGGGAGCTCAATGCGCAGGCTCTATCCAGCAGTGATGGCAGATTGAGCGTGAGCCGGGCTGACAGCGAGAGCAGGCCGGTGAGGGTGGGACCGGGGTGGTCAAGCGGTGATGGTGAGCAAGGGGTGGTGAGGCTGTGTTGGCAGTGAGGGTGATGGTGATGGCAGCGACAGCGGTGAGAATGAAGTGGTGAGGCGGTGATGGCAATAGTGAGGCGGTGACAGTGGTGAGAGTGGGTCAGTGACAGTGGTGATGGTAAGGCAGTGAGAATGTAGCGGTGAGGCGGTGAGAGTGGGCCTTTCGTGTGACCGTGGTAGCAGCAGCAGAAGCACCTTTTCTCTTGCTTATCTTTTGGCTCAGTTAAGTTTTGTAATTGTGGTTTTTGAAACCAAGTGGGAGCCAGTGAATGGCAACTTGGCGCACTTTTTGCTGTACTTGTATATTCCTATACTTAGTACACGTGACTTTTTTTTTAAAATGCCATCCTGTACTGTGATCTCCTCTCTCCTTTCCCTATCACCACCACCTGTTTCAGTTTTGCCAGGACCAGATCGTTCTGCGTTCAATGCCTGATATTGTCAGCTGTGACTGGAAGTGTCCAAAAAATTTAAAACATCCACGGGCTGTTTCAGTTTCCATATCACCGGTGGTGTATCTGCCACAGGGATGCAACTCAGTGCATCCCCTTTCACTCCTTGGCCTCCCGATGGTGTTCCAACCTGTAATTATATGCACTCAATATTAGTCCCCACCACTGAATTTGCCCTGAAGCTATGGATGGCACTGCCTTGTCCTCTTTAAGTAGACGTAGCAGGGGTTTGTGGTCTGTTTATTATAATAAATTCATGTGCATAAAGATATTGGTGGAACTTTCTGACTCCAAGTATGACAGTCAATCCTTCCTTTTATGTCACTGCATTAGCCGGAATCTTGGATGCACATGCCATTAGGCGTGCCTCTCCCAAGGACTAATATTACCCCGTACTGATAGGCATCGCATGTCCATATCAGATCTCGCTTGGGATCATAGTGTGCTAACACCTTTGAGGATGATAGCTTTTTCTTCACTTCCCTGAAATCTAAGGACTATGTCCAACTTCTCTAAGTTCCCCTTATTGGTCTTCCCTGTTTTTAGCACATCGTCTAGCTAAATGGTGACCTGGGATTGACCTGTGAAATGTTCTCCATCATCCAGTGAAAATTTGCACAGCCTGATGATCCCCCAAATGGCAGGCCTGTATGTTGGTACAAACCATTACAGGTATTAATTGTAGCATACTTCTGGGAATCCTCATCTAACTGCAATTGCAAACACGCATGATTCATGTCCAGCTTTGTGAAGGGCAGCCTCCCTGCCAGCTTTGAGTATAAATCCTCAATGCAAGGACTGGGCATGTATCCAGCTACGAAAAGCAGTATACCATTTGTTTAAAATCACACAAAGGTGAACCACACAATTGGTATGACCAGGGCTGCCCGTTCTGCAAACTGGACTGGTTTGATGATTCCTTCACTTTCTAGCCTCCTGATTTCTATCTCTACTTCAGCCCGTAAGGCAAATAGCACTGGGCAGGTCTTAAAGAATCATGGAATTGCTTTCTTGTCAACGTGCAAGATGGCCGTGGCTCTTTTGATAGTCCCTAGTCTTTCCTGAAAAACGTCCAGGCATTTAATCAGGACTTCACTCAGGCAACCATTTTAGAATTCAAAAATGTTTAGCTAATCTCGGTGAGTCCTTCTCAACCAATTTTGCCCCAACAAGCTTGGCCTGAGACTTTTACTGCAATTTGTGGTGACTGAATAAGTTACTTCCCAAAAGAGACCAGAACGTAAGTTGTACCCTAAATCTGTAAAGCCTCCCCAATAAGGGTTCTCAATCTAGCTGAGGCTTTGTGCAAACTTAAGGGTTGGAGTCCAGAGTGAATTTTGTTAAAGACTGGCTCTGCAATCACTGAAACAGCCATGCTGGTATTGACGTCCACTAGAACTGGATGGCCATTTTAACAAAATATTTATTTTGGTTAGTTCTGGGATGTTGCTTAGCAATTTAACTATTCCAAACCACATGTAAGTGGACTTTCCAGGTTATGCATTCTCCTGGATACTGGCCTATGAGTTCTCCTAATTAATTTAGGTCTAGTTGGACTTTTTCACAGTCAGCATCCCGACAGCAACTACAATGGCTTGCCAGCCGGATCGTAAAGGAAATTTAATCATTTGACAGAGGCTTGGCTTTATTTTAGGGTTTTTCTGTCATATGACCTCGAATCCCTCCATTCGGGTTATGTCCTGAGTGAGGCTATGCAATTGCTTTCACTCAAGTGTTGTTTTCCAAGCTTAGCTGGATTGGTGAGCGTACCCCTTTTCATAGGACTATCCTGCAACTCATATGGTCCACTTGCCATATTTTCCAGTGATAACGCCATTTGTAGTGCCTGTTTGATGTCCAATTGAGCTTCAGCTAATAGATGCTTTTGTATGATGACATCACTAATCCCACATACTAAATGGTCTCTCAGCATCTCATTAAGGATTAAACAAAAAGCACCTGTCTGTGCTCAGTCATGTTAACCTAGCCAATAATCCCAGTATGGATTCTCCTGGTTCTTGAATTGCCAAGTAAAAACAATAGTGACTTAGAATTAGAGCAAGTTTGGGGTCATAATATTTCTTAACTCAATCCGTCAACTCTTGAAAGGTTTTAGAATCTGGTGCCTCAGGGAACGTAAGTATCCTAATAACGGAAAAATCTACGGGTCCACAAGCTGTCAGGAAATATTGCTCGGTACTTTTCATCTGCCCAATGTCATTTCTCTAGAAAAAATAATGCAATTTTTCCACATACTGAGGTTGTCTTCAATGACATGATTGAATGACTCAAGCCTACCAAACAACGGCATGATGCCAGAAATGGCAGCACAGTGGCTCAGTGTTTAGCACTGCTGCCTCACAGCACCAGGGACCCAGGTTTGATTCCAGCCTCAGGCAACTGTCTGTGTGGAGTTTGCACATTCTCCCCATGTCTGCGTGGGTTTCCTCCAGGTGCTCCAGTTTCCTCCCACAGTCCAAAGATGTGCAGGCTAGGTGGATTGGCTGTAATAATTTGCCCGCAGTGTTCAGGGATGTGTGGATTATAGGTGAGTGGGTCTGGGTGGGTTGCTTCAAGGGGCGGTGTGGACTTGTTGGGCCAAAAGGCCTGTTTCCACCCTGTAGGGAATTTTTAAAAAAATGGTTACCCCAACTCAAAAATCACTGCTGCAAATGAACTTCTTCAGGACCATATTTTGCTTTTGTTGCCATTGAAATAACTGCAGAGAAGCTTGTATGCCTGACACTCATATTTTTATCTGTCAATCAGGGCTCTCTGTTTGGACCAGATTAACAGCCCCAATCAGTCAACTCATTTTCTATAAAGTCCACCTGGCTGACCTCATTGCATCCAATTCACGTAGCAATCTTGTTCACTCTTAACTGCCCTCTAAGCAATTTGAGGTGGGCAATGAACGCTGGCCTAGCTAGTGGTGCCCACATCCCATGAATGAATAAGCAAAACTGCCAAGGGTCCACTGGGCTCAGAAACTCAGCCATACCCTGGGCTCAGTTCCCTAACACAATAAGTATTTTTTAGCTGTTGCTGGTGGATGCAACATAAAACCAATCAACCATCCACAGTAAGAATCAGAGTTCTGAAAAACATGAAAGTGATTTTGCTGGGTCTCCTTAACACTGATGTAATTGTAGATCATGGGGACATTGGCATAGTGTTTAGGTTATAGAAAAGTAAATGAGGGCCTTGGCCTAATGTTCTGGAGACATGAGCTCCAATCATATCACAGCAACTAAGGAATTTAAATTCAATAAGTCAAGGAATAAAATGATAATTATATTATGAAACTTCTCTTTATTACCTAATACGGGTCACCAATAGATCACTTCGGTGACCCATTTCCTAACGGGAAATTTGCTGTGCTGATCCTCTCTGGCCTACGTGTGACTCCAGATCAACACAAATGTGCAGCTGACACATTTATGTTAGACAAGCTGCTGCTTATCAAGTAGACAGTTAGGGCCTACCTTCCAAAAGCAATTTGGAACAGGCAATTAAGGCTTGTTTTACCAGCAATGCTCACAGTTCAAGAATCAGTAAACAATCTTACAGCTGAATTAAACTGGATAAACCAGATCCCAGGCTGAAATCTGGTTTGATACCACAATATTAAGTTTTTACAGTATGTTCTATTTCACTGAAAAAGAAGCATGCAACGCTGAAGATTTGATTTTCACTATAAAACACATTTATTACATAAAGAGGTGAAGATTAAACAGAATAAACCAAGCTAAGATTTCAAAACAAAATCTCCTTTCTCTGTCACATCTATAGTTTTAACTTAACTGTTTCTCAATTCCTGGTCTTGAGAATTTAGTAGGCTATTTCTTGATTATTCACACAACAGGGGTTAAACTTTCATAGCTTCCTCATGGTGGACTGGTTAGCAAGGTTAGATCACATGGAATGCAGGGAGAACTAGCCATCTGGATATAGAACTGTCTTAGAACATAGAACATTACAGTGCAGTACAGGCCCTTCGGCCCTCGATGTTGCGCCAATCTGTGAAATCAATCTGAAGCCCATCTAACCTATGCTATTCCATTATCATCCATATGTTTATCCAATAATCATTTAAATTCCCTGAAAGTTGGACGGTCAGAGTTTGCACATTCTCATCATGTCTGCGTGGGTTTCCTCCGGGTGCTCCGGTTTCCTCCAACAGTCCAAAGATGTGCAGGGTAGATGGATTGGCCATGTGCAGGGTAGATGGATTGGCCATGCTAAATTTCCCATAGTTTCAGATTAGGTGGGTTATAGGGGAATGGATCTGGATAGGATGCTCTGAGTGTCAGTGTGGACTTGTTGGGCCAAAGGGCCTGTTTCCACACTGTAGGGATTCTATGATTCTATGATTTGGATGTGAATGTAGCAGGTATGGTTGGTGAGTTTGCAGATAACACCAAAATTGAAGATGTAGTGGACAGCCAAGAAGGTCACCTTAGAGTACAACAGGATCTTGATCAGATGGGCCAATGGGCTGAGGAGTGGCAGATGGAGTTTAATCTAGATAAATATGAAGTGCTGCATCTTGGAAAGGCAAATCAAGTCAGGGCTTATACACTCAATAGGGGAATATTGATGAACAAAGAGATTATAGAATGCAGGTTCATAGTTCCTTGAAAGTGCAGTCATAGGTGGATAAGATAGTGAAGAAAGTGTTTGGTATGCTTGCGTTTATTGATCAGTGCACTGAGTTGGGAAATCATGTTGCATCTGTACAGGACATTGGTTAGGCCACTTTAGGAATACTGCATGCAGTTCTGGTCTCCCTGCTGTCGGAAGAATCTTGCGTAAATTGAAAGGGTTCAGAAAAGATTTACAAGAATGTGGCCAGGTTGGAGGTTTTGATCTACAGGGACAGGCTGAATAGACTAGGGTATTTTCCCTGGAGCATCGGAAGCTCTGAGGGATGGCCTTTCTAGAGGTTTATAAAGTGATGAGGGACATGGGTAAGGTGAATAGCCGAGGTCTTTTCCCTGGGGTAGGGGAGCCCAAAACTAGAGGCATAGGTTTAAGGTGAGAGGGGAAAGATTTAAAAGGGATGTAAGGGACAACTTTTTCACACAGTGGGTGATGGGTATATGGAATGAGCTGCCAGCGGAAGTGATGGAGGCTGGTACAAATGCAACATTTAAAAAGCATCTGGATGGGTACATGAATAGGAAGGGTTTAGTGGGTTATGGCACAATTGCTGGCAAATGGGACTGGATTAATTTAGGATATCTGCTTGGCATGGACGAGTTGAACCAGAGGGTGTATTTCCATTTTGTACAGGTCTACGACTGTATAAACCCTTCAAGTTTCTAACCAAACATTTCAGGTGTAGAATTTTTAAAGTAAAACACATTGAGGTAACTTATTTCATAATTGGTCCAAAACAGATCGCAGCTACGTCTTCTGCAAACTGAACTAAAAATCTTTCCATTCTAAGCATTTTCCTATCGAAAAAATAATTCTTGATTCTCCTGAACAAAAGCAAACTAATGTCTTTCGATATCCACTTTCCCAGATCATAAACTTCTCAATATACAAACAAATTCTCATTATCATTCCAGGAGGCCCCCAGTCAACTGCTGTCTCACACATACTGGTTTAAAACCCTGGCTTCAGAAAGATTGATAAGTCAATTATTAAAACTCCTTATACACATACCCAAAACCCACATGCCTCTAGTTCAAAATCCAAACCAAAATAAATGAAACTAATATATACAAAATACAAACCATATATTTTGCTCCCCAAAGAAAGATTAGAGAGTGTCTTGGAGGCATTTTCAACACCCACTAAAATTAATTAAACACTTTTGATGTCACATTAACAGTTGTACCATGTTGAAATTTAACATGCAATGGATTGCACAATAAATACAACCTATAGAAGCCCATGGGCATCAGACCAGTCAATTTCCTTCATAGGTGTTCTCAATAAAGTGTCTACTAAATAATTTTCTTTTCCAGGTGGATGAATGATGTTCTAATTTTACGATTAGAGAACCAAGCTAAATCAAAACAACCATAAATTCTTATCTAAACCTGTTTCTGAAATGATGAAAGGATTCTAATCCACATAAACAAGTTCCTTCAACATTGTTGGAGATAGTTACTTCGGAATGGTGTAGAGTCAACACAACACAATGTCTGCTTCTCAAACACTGAACATATTGATCACAGATTTGTGAAAATTAACCGAAAGGCCATTCGATCCCCATCTCATCACCTTGTTGTGAAACAGCCCCGTATCAATATCACAGGCTTTAACAGCTGGTTGGGACAGAATCTCATAATTCAACACAGTTAAAGCTGGGGCATTCCTCAGCACAGCCTTCAAACTGTCAAAGGCACTCTGACATACTCGCAGTTATTCAAGTTTTCTTCCTTTTTAATGAATCATTAATGGTGCCACCACTATGCTGAAGATCAGGACAAATTTCCAATAAAATTGACTCATGCCAACATATTGTAAAATTTCATTTTTAGTCCAAGGAATGGGAAAATCCAAATTAGCTGTTATTTAGATGTTACTTGTCCTTATCCCACAGTGGCCAAAATAAGTCACAATTGCTTTAGCAAATTCACTACTGACAAGCTTTACAACCAGATTGACATTTGTAGCCCAAAAGTTCAATCAAATCATGTACAGTGTTCTTCCCAGGTTTGGCAAAAAAAAATCACATAATTGACGTAAGCCATGTAATTACATACATCTTCTATTGTTTTATTGGTTAATCATTAAAAAAATCACTGGTGCATTTTTTCATTCAGCATGACTTTTCACAGATAAATTCTATCCAGTGTTAAAGAAATGATATTTCTTTGACTCCATCAATCTGTGGCTCAGTGGTTAACACGACTGCCTCACACTTACAGGGACCTGCGTTCCATTCTACCCTTGGGTGACTATCTGTATGGAGTTTGCAGATTTTTCCAATGTCTGCATGGATTTCCTCCAAATGCCCCAGTTTCCTCCCACAGTCCAAAGATGTGCGGGTTAGGTGAATCAGTCATGCTAAATTATACATAGTGTCCAGAGATGCGTAGATTGGGTGGATTAGCCATGGGAGATGCAGGGTTGCAGGTATTGGGTGGGTCTGGGTGGGACAGTCTTCATCGGGGTGATGTGGTCTTAATGGGCTGAATAGCCTGCTTCCAAACTGTAGGGGTTATATGATTCTATGCCAATATCCTTTTAGCACGTTAATTATGCTGATGAAGCATACATATTAGATTAGCTTCCCTACAGTGTGGGAACAGGCCCTTCGGCCTAAAAAGTCCACACCGCCCCTTGAACATCCCACCCAGACCCATCCCCCTATAACCCACACACCCCTGAACACTACAGGCAATTTAGCATGGTCGATCCACCTAGCCTGCACATCTTTGGACTGTGGGAGGAAACCGGAGCAGACAGAGGAAACCCACGCAGACACGGTGAGAATGTACAAACTCCAAACAGACAGTCGCCCAAGGCTGGAATCAAACCCGGGTCTCTGGTGCTGTGAGGCTGCAGTGCTAACCACTGAGCCACGGTGCCGCCCGTTCAATTTATTCACTGCAGTCCTCAAATCTTGGAATAGGATATGAGTTCACTTTGGTTACACTATTGCCTATGCTACAATTAATATGAATTTTTGGGACTATGTTTTTGACACCATCACAATATGTGATGCTGCAATGACTCAGTTCTTAATGTCTTTGTCCATCGTGAATTTAATCTCTTGCCTCGCTTCATCTAATTTCTCTGTATTTGGAGGGGGGGGGTGTTTTATTTTATAGACACTCTCACGTTAAAATCACAAACGGCCAAAAATATTTTTTCTGTCTTAACAACACAAATTGATTTATCACTGTGTAACTGCCTTTGCAAGTCACGTTGAAAGATTTCTCAGAAATAATGTATTATGCTATCTAACCTTCTAAGCACTTTGAAATTATCCAATCTGACTGCTAGAAGGTCAACTTTTGAATTTTCAGTTTCTGATTCATTGTTCAGGTTTTGTTGTTTCACTCCCCATTTCTTTCGCTGCCTTAAATGTACATTTTTCTCCTATAGCCCCTGTTAAAACATCCACTTAACATGATACTCTTCCTGATCTTTCTCCTGTCTGCAGTACTCACCACATAATATACATCATTGAGTTTTTTTTTATTCAATAAAATGCAATGAACTTTGCTTTTAACGGTTTCTCAGAACCAGGTAATGACATTAATATCTTGTCTTCAGCAGCAAAATTTTGACCTTTGGCTTTCTTATCAGTCCTAGCTTTTTATTGTTTTTTGAGCATCCTTCAAATGCTTTTTGACCAACTCATACACTTTTGTCATTTTTTCTTTCTGGAATTTGAAATATGCTGGAAGCAGAGTCTCAGAGCTTTGGCCAGTCAATTTTACTGTCATCAATTTACCCATGTCCATACATACTTGTTCAGAAGGACTAAATCCTGTGAAATCATTATGAGCATCTCAAATGGCAAATAGTAACAAAACAATTCCCAAATCCTAATCACTTGCTCATTCTTCTGAATATGCACAAATCATTGTCATCAAAGTATGATGCTACCTTTTGGGTAATAGGCAGAAATACAAATTGTTTTATTCTAAAACTAGTTATCAATTCTTTGAATATTTGCGATGTAAAATTTTAACTTTGATTGCATTGTATTTCCTTTGGTAACTATATCGTGTGAAAAATTGAACTCAACTTTCCTATGCAATTTTTGTACTAGGGTTTGCTAAAGGTGCTGCTTCAAGAAATCTTATAAAGACATTCATTATTATTAAAAGGTATTGGTCCCTAGTCCTAATTTTTTAGATAAGTGTCCTACACAATCTATTAAGACCCTGCTAAACAGCTGCTCAGAAACTAGTACGGAATGAAATTGCACGTTTAACATGTATGACTTATGGCATATCTGGCAAAATTTTACCACATAATACAGGCCATCAAAAATGTTTTAATATTTTAACCTGTGTTTTCCTAAATGACTTGCCATTGGAATTTCTTGAGCTGCTTATAAAATATAACTATGATACCCAGATGGGATACCACCTGATGGACTACTGCACATTCTGCATTGACCAGTATTTGAAGCGGTCTCCATTTCCCTAGTAGCACTTGTCTTTCAAGTAACCACAATATGATATTATTTTTGATTCAATGTTTAAATAAGCTATTTGATATAATCTTTTCAATTCAGAATCCATTTGTTGCATTTCAATTAAATAAGTTCAGCTAAACATATCAGTCTCTCTCGCTTTACCTTCATTCTTTTCAGTTAAATTTTCAAAGGACTTATCCAATAATCGAATTTCTAATTCATCTCTCATATCATAGATTTGTCACCTTCCTATTTAATTCTATGTGCCTGAGATCTATTCAGAACTCAAAATATTCCTCCGGTAACATTTCAGTCTATTTTACCTTCACTGTTTGTATACCACCTTGGTAAGGATAATATTCTTGAACCTGCCAGATCATTTCCCACAAAACTCATTTCCTTCCACAGGTTACATTACTTGCGCTACAACTTCTCTGATTACCAAATCACCATTTAATTCAACTTTGTGTGATGAAACTGGATTGTAACTTCCATGTATACACCCAATTAATATTTTCTCCCTAATTAACCACTGGGGAAGACAAATACCATCATCAACTAAGAACAGTGACTGATGTACTCCAACATCTCTACCGATTTACCTTCTTAATTCAAAACATAAAGAAGTACCTCCCCTCTGAAATAAAATGCTCAGAACTTTCAGCAGTCTGATTCTCCTTGTCAGTATTTGAAGAAGAATTCTCATCTCTTGTTTTTTAATATTTTCTAAGGAAACGTGTTCTCTTTGCACTACCACTACAGTTTTAACAATAAAACTGAAGTTTATTACACAAAAGAAATTATTAAACTGCAGATTGTTATGATAAAGAAGGATGCAATTTAGCACATTGAGTACATTCTGGTTGGATGGCTGTAGTCAGTACCCTTCCTTCATTGTATCAATACTGCCCTGTAAACTTATTCGCCTCAGTGGTCAATCCAACTCCTTCTGAAATCATTTATCATCTCTGTTTTCATCACTCTCAGAGTCAGCAAGTTCCAGGCCGTTACCACTTACTAAGTGTTTACCATTATTATGCCAGCTGAATAAAAAGCTTGTCCAAATCTCCCTTCAAGACCCTTCCATAGCCTTAATTAAATGATTTACCAACACTCCCGTTCCGACATAACTCGGGTGAAAGTCATCCCAATGGTACATCTCCCTCTTGTCTAATACTGGTTCAGTGCTCCATGAATCGAAACCCATACCAGTATTTGAGCCACGCATTCAACTGTTTGACCTTATCTTTTCATTTCCAATTCACTTGTAGCTCAGGTTGTAATCCGGACATTATTATCTTTGTGGTTCTGCTTTTTAGTTTAGCTGTGCCTATTCCCCCCATAGAAATTCTTTCTTAGTCAGACCCATGTTGTTGATACCCTGTGCATAATGACAGCTGAATCTTTTCCTTCCCACCCTAAGTTTCCCAATTATTACAGATCTATTGGTTCTACACCTCTCAGCAATTTCTCTAAATATTTATTTATCTCTCTCTTTCTCTCCAGGCATGAGGAGAGATTATACAAATTGGGCCTGTTTTCCTCTAGAATTTGGAAAGTTAGGAGGTGATCTGATCAAAGACTTCAAGATATCAATAGGAAGAGGCAGGGTAGATAAAGAAACTATTTCTACTGGTTGGAGATTGTAGAATTACAGTGCATTGTCTGAGGATTAGGGCAGGACAATTCAGTGCTTTAAACTATACAACATTTGTCTGACTACCCTATTCTGTTCATCCATTCAACTCATTTGACCCAATTTGATTATTCTTCCACCATACCATCCCTCC
Source organism: Stegostoma tigrinum (assembly GCF_030684315.1). NCBI lineage: Eukaryota > Metazoa > Chordata > Chondrichthyes > Orectolobiformes > Stegostomatidae > Stegostoma > Stegostoma tigrinum. The sequence goes on from NC_081376.1 coordinate 24,817,848, forward strand.
TGATAGCTGTGATTATTTGTGCAGGTCTCTTTCTCGCCCTTTCTACAAAGTGCGGGAAGCAAGCTCAATTGCATAAATCTATGAGCTGTAATTAGGAGCTGTGAGGATGAGACGGACTGAACATTGTGCATTAATGCAGAGTACAGTGCCAGGTAGATCCATGAAGCTGTTGGTTACCATGGTTACAGGCTGAAGATCAGCCACAACATGGGCATCAGGGCAAAGTATTTCATGTTTTTTCTCAATCAAATTTTCAGGCAGAGTAAATTTGCATCAGAAAGCAAATGTTCATTTTCACAAACTCATCAGTCTATTGTTAACAGAAAAATCATCAAGGGTCACAGCTTTGAATGTGCATTTTCCAAAGCTATTCAACCATTTTAATGTCAACACTTATCCTGGGTTGTAAGAGTCCAAAAAAATGCCTTAAGGTCTAGCTGTGTTTCCTGAGTGTAATGAAAATAGAGGGAAATGGCCCAAATCTGCTTTCAATGCAATTTGCTGAAAGTTTCAACAGTTTTGTTTCAACAACATCCAAGTCCTAATACACTGTACAGTGACAAATTGTACATTCAACACACTGACACACTGTACACCAGTGCACGGTACACTGATACCCTGTACCCTAAAACATGTTACATACTGTGCATTTGACACTCTGTACACTATCTTCTGAAAAACAAAGCATGATACAGACTGTGGATTTGACACATTAAATATCAATACACTACAAGTTGACAAACTTTGTACACTACATACTGAAAATCGATGCACTGTACACACTAAGTGCACTATATACTGACACATTATACAGTGTTCAGTCTGTACACCACTACATCATCGTTAACTTATGCCAATACACTGTGCATACTATACACACCATATCGCAATGCAGCTGCACATTGTACACACTACAAAATACTTTGACATATTGTACACAACTTACATTTGCACATTGCATATAATATGTTGTCACAGTACCAACACACTGAATGCATTGAGTACTGGCATACTGTATTCATTACACACTGGCATACTGTACACAATATTCCTACTTGCTGTACACAGTCTATGCTCACACACTGTGTACACTGACAAATTGTACATCAGTGCTCCTATGTTTTCAGTGCTTTTGCTAATAATACCATATGGAAAATAATCTTTCCCTCAAAACTCCACATTTACCAACTCTATTTAAAAAAACCCTGCAAATATCCAACTTCAATGTTTATATAAGATTTTCTTTAATCCATTCTGAAAAACCCTTTAATTGATCCCTCTCTCCTTCTCATTCAATGCTCCTTCAATGCCCATCAGTTACCAATGGTTCTGAGATTGCTGTCATACAATCATAAAACTGCCACCACTATCTGGCCTAATTCAAAATTTTCTTTTGAAATTGTTCAGTTAAAACAAACAAAATTAATTAGATTCCCTTATTAGTCAAAGCTGCACTTTGAAGGCAATTCAAAGACATCACGAGAAACAAATTTTACTCCTTCCATCTCCGCTCCCTTACACAAGTGAGTATTATGCAGCACTGTGAAACCAGTCTTTCATCTCTGACAGGATCTCAGTGACAGGATACATGAAGCAGAGAGCAATTATTTGAACTGATATTTGAATCAAAATGCAAAAGCAGTTGATTCTTGTTCAGATGTTCAATTTTTTTGAAATAATGAGACTCTCTCAATCCTTTGTTGCTCATGGTAATTAAGCCTATTTTAGGGCTATCATGGCAATGAACCAAGAATTTGTACAGTTATAGGGTAATTTTTTTCTTTGGCTGACTGCAAATCCTTCCTAGCCAGCCTAGACGAAGAGCATGTAAAGGGAATTTGGGTGTCTGGTTTTAATAGTGAAGTGAAGTTAATATTGCACGAACTGGAAAAATAATGGAACAACTCAAATCTAGACCATTTGTTGGCAACAAGCAGGTATGGTATTGAATAGATAAAGAGTGAAATTTCATTACACTGTCCCAGTTAATACTGTCTGGGCAAGATACAACATGAATTAAATCAGAAGCAGGAATAAAACTGTACACAACCACAACTTTATGGTTCAGAACATTTGTCAGTCCTCCATCAGTCTCAGGCATGGAACTCAAATTTTTCCGACATCACCGTTCAGGAGAGGAATTTGTGGAGTTCTACGACCTTCATGTGATAAAGGTGCTTGCTGATGACCCTCATGTGATAAAGGTGCTTGCTGATGACCCTTCTAAATGGCCTAGCTATAATTGTAGAATTACAACCCCAGCCCACCCCATTTTTGTTCCTTTTTTTAAATCAACTCTGTCAAATCATTTTAACTTTTTGAACACCCCACCATTCTAAACTCAAGGAAATACAAAGCAATTGCATGCAATCACTCCTCATGGTTTCACCATTTAAACATCTACATTGTTCTAGTGAACTCACACTGCACCCCTGAAAGTCCAATATGTCCTTTTTGAGATGTGGTGCCTAAAGTTATATGCAATGCTACAGATAGGGACTAAGTGATTCCATTTCTTTCTCCTTGTATCCCAGCTACCTGGAGGTAAAGGTCAGCATTTCATTAGCCTTTCTAATTGTGTTTTTCTTGTACCTGCACACCAGTTTTTAATGATTTCTGTTCTTGGGCACTCAACTGTTTTTGTTGTGCCACAGCTACTATTAGAAAATGTTTTAACATCGCAAGGTAGTTTCCCTTGCACATATACACTTAAACTCTTGTCCTCACTTAACCTGTCATTGTCATGTTGCAACCTGTTGTGCTATCTATCCTTCTTACTGTCCTCCTCGTCTACCTTTATTCTACATTTAAATCATGTTTTACTTTCCCAGAGAGTATTAGCTGGGACAGTGTAATGGGACTTCACTCTTTACCTAATCAATGCCTGCTCGTTGCCAACAAATGGCACCAACCTTTAAAGATTAATTTTTCTCAGTGCTGACACCTGTCTGGTGAACATCAAAATTCACTCAAAAATATAAATAAATAATTTCTTAAAAGGTGCATTTTTCATTTTAATTAATAATTATGCTATTTCCGTTCCATTAAAGATCACAAGGGTGACATTTGCACTAAAAGATCAAGCTGTGGTTATTGAGTAAGGAGATGTTAAATTATGCAGGTAACAGAATAATTAAAACATTAGCATTTACAAAGATGAGAATAGGGAAGGTCATTCCACAGTTTTAAGCATGTATTCTGATATTTAAACTACAACTTGTAATAGTGCAGCCATTAATTATTGCACCTGGTACAGACACCTGCAGAGGCTGAGTTAATTTGAGCTTGGATGTCTTCACTTTTGCCATTAACTCCCCACTTTCCTTGGATGCCTAGTTCATGATTCATTTTAATTCCAATAGCTGTCCTTTAGTATTAGCTTCTCACCAAGTTATAGTTATACAGCTTGTACCTGGTACTGACTCCTTGAGAGATACAAATTGACTAGATGTTCTCTGGCACTCAACCCATACTGCAGTACAGAATAACTGAGTATCCTCTGATACTGATTTCTGAAGAGGGGTCCCGACCCGAAACATCAAGCTTTCCTGCTCCTCTGATGCTGCCTGGCCTGCTGCGTTCATCCAGCTTCACACCGTGTTATCTCTTATCCTCTGATACTGTCACCTTTCTGAGGTACAGTTACACTATAAGTCCTCTGGCACCGAGTCCAAGCAGGTCCAATGAAGCAACTCCCAAATTAGCCAAACTGACATTTATTGGAGGAATTAGCTGCAGCAAAGATGGAAAACGTGTGATGTGAGTTAGATGCCAAAGATTAAGGAATTCTCCTACAGTCCAAAACATAATTTAAAGCTCAACCAACTTCAAACCAAAACTGTGATTATGGGATCTTACTACTTGCAAACTTCTTGCCATCTAATGCTAAGGACAATGTAAAGTTGAATTCAGCTGAATTAAGTTGTTTAAGATAACAAAGTGCGGAGCTGGATGAACACAGCAGGCCAAGCAGCATCTCAGGAGCACAAAAGCTGACGTTTCGGGAAACGACAGCTTTTGTGCTCCTGAGATGCTGCTTGGCCTGCTGTGTTTATCCAGCTCTACACCTTGTTATCTTGGATTCTCCAGCATCTGCAGTTCCCATTATCACTGAATTAAGTTGTTTTCCTTTTTGCATTCAGAAGGGGGAGATATGCTTTTGTTTAATTTTTGAGTGTTCCCATGCGTTGGTGCAGAGAAGCCTGGATGTTTGTCTTGTTTACACACATTTTCCTGAGATCTTATATCCTTCCAGTGAACAATTTGGTGTATTAAATTAAACTTAATGAACTATAGCCTTGTGTTGTGTGATTTCTGACTTTATTTTTGAAAAAAATTGAGAAAACAACTGTGCTTTTGCTCAACAAAGGGGTCCAACAATTTAAGATAAAAGCATAAAAATCTTGAAACTCAGTAAATCAAATGAGTTACTGCTGGACATTAGATTTAGGGCACATCTGCAGTTGCTGTGAAATTAATGTAATAGTGAGCTTAGTTTGCAGTTCTTTTTTTCAGGATTTAGGGGAAAGACATGATGGGGATAAAGCATCTGGTGAATGCACAGAAATTATCTTAAAAGAAATTGGTGGCAGCCATACCAGCCCGAGTCTGAGCAAGGAGGCTTAGACTGAAGGCAGTGGTAATTCTTCACAAGGTTTGGGTGTTTGCTAAGATATTGCTGTTTATTGTAATATAAGACTTTTTTTCCCTGTTTCCTAAAGGGCTTTATGCTTTGTACTAAAGTACACAATTAATGTTCAGTAATTGAACACTATGGTTAAAATTATAGCAAGCCAGGTTTTCACTTTGGGATCTGACTTGTCCAACATCATCAACAGAAGGGATCATTTCAAAGTGTGCTGGGAAGGTGTTTGCAGGGTCAAAGTTCTCTGAATTTGAGAGAGACCTGTACATCCTTAAAGAAATGAGTACTTAGAGGTACTGGACATAGAAACAGGAGAGTTGTCAAGGTTTTTCTGCGGTAGAAGATGGAACATAGATTACTTGAAATATTTGGCTGAGACTAAACTGAAGGAGTTAACAGATAAATTGAACGTAAAGGTAAAAGCAGGATCTCGTGGTAATTTTTTGGCTAAACTGACCATCCAGCATTTCGCCTTAAAAAGAGAAGAACCTGAAACTAAGATATTGCAGCCAGAATAATCTAATAGTCAGTCGCAAATTTAAAAAAAAACTTAAAGAAGAATTGAATTTAAAAAATAACTGGAATTGGGAGAAAATAAAGAAGAGAGTGGAAAGAGACCATAAGATCTAAGAGCAAAAGTAGACTGTTCAAACTGTCAAGTTTGCTCTGCCATTTAATAAGATCAGGGCTGATCTGATTATCCTCAATAGAGATAACACGGTGTAGAGCTGGATGAACGCAGCAGGCTAGGCAGCATCAGAGGCACAGGAAAGCTGACATTTCGGGTTGAGACCCTTCTTCAGAAAATGATTATCCTTAACTCCATTTTCCTACATTTTCCCCATAACCCTTGATTCCGTCACTGATTGATTGAAAATCAGTCTATCTCAGTTTTGAATATACATTATAACCAAACCTCAATAGCACTCTGCAGTAAATAATTCCACAGATTCATTATCGTCTGAGAGAAGAAACCTCTGTGTTAAATGTGGCACTTCTTATTCTAAGATTATGATGTCTAGTTCTAGACTCACACAAGGGAAACAACCTTTCCACATCTACCCTGTCAAGTCCCCAAAGAACCTTGTATGTTTCAATAAGGACACCTCTCAAGCTTTTACATTTCATGGGAACCCATTGTTAAAGGGTTTTCTATGGGTGTGTTCATGACCATTATGTTTATATTCACATACACATCTCTGAACTCATCAGAAGCAAACTCTGTTCCAACTAACAATAAGAAATTTTGTTGGTGATCCAAGTCTAATCCATATCCACTTTCCCAATACCTTTGTCTGCAGTTAGTTTCTTATGTTTATTTTTGTTGACTGATATAGAATCTAGTTGCTAACTTTACAAATTGTAAAACTAAAACCTTTCTTTATTTATCCCATGTCTTTTAAATCCTTGGATGTTACTGCATTACAATCTTTTGCTGGACTTAAAAAATATCATTATACATCAATCACTTATACCCTCTATGAGCTTATTATACTTCCCACACCTATTCCTGCATTCTTCACTAGAAGCTTTAATCTTTTAGAGGAGGGATGTGCAAATTGCCCATGTAATTTTAAAACAAATGACCTTATATATTTTAAATTGTTTTCCTGTAAAGTCAATAACTTCTCTAAAGAAATCGAAGTAGTGAAGCTATGTTCCATTTATAATATTGTGTCCTCATATTGTAAATTCACAGATTTTCCAACTACAATACCTTTTCCATTTGCCACATCCAGTTTCACCTCTGCCTTCATCAACGATCTGCTTAATAACAGGGGTATTTCATTGACACCATTTCTGTGATAATAACATTATTGATTTGGGCTATTTTACACGGAATAGTCACTCTATTCAAAGATTTTGGTGTGTTATCAGCCCCAAATCTGAAACTGATGGGACACAAAAATCCGTTAACTTTGTCCTGCTCCTTTTCACTCAAAGAGTCCAGGTAACATTTTAACCAGTCTATCCACGGACAGTATACATGCAGCCACTGCCCAATACTTCATAACTAAAGTGCTCTGCCACCTATACTTTCACCATTGGGCTGAAATTTCTTCTAAGCAATACAATGTCCTCTCTTTGATCTGAATCTTCATCTTGTGGTCTTTCTCCTCCAAGTTCTCTGTTTCAGGTTTGGCCTTGAATACTTTATTGCAGTGTTTGGGATGCTTTGTGCCACAGCGGTACTTTGAATCACACCTGAAACATTGATTGATTATGCCCAGAGCATTTCTGGAGTTCATTCACTTCTTGTAAATCCAAATTTTCTTCACTACTCAAAATAATCAATAGCATTTCTGTTCTCAATTCTATCAGCGTCAGTGCTCCTTTTGCTTGTGACCTAGACAGTCTTGCTAATTTGTTAATGATGTGCCTCAATTTTCTATCATATCACCAACTGCCCAGTTTGTGCTTTCCTAGGAAATTTTTTGTGCTTCTGACATTTTTGTTCCAGATGTGTACGTTCATTCACAAATTTAACTTCTGTAAAAACGAGAACTCTGAAAAGAAAGCCTTACAAAAATAAATAGAAAGAAAAAAGAAATTTAAAAAGAGGTAAGTAGAAAATGGAAATGTGAAAGCTTGAGTTCTAGAGAGAGAGGAGAACTGAGACAACACAGCTTGGCCATAGAAAGGCTTAGAGTAAAGGAAAGAAGAAGCCATGGTAGTTCAGAGGATGATTCTGATTCCACCAAGGAATTTGATAGAATTAAAACTGTTATTTAGGGTCTAAATTTACAGAGAATGCAACTAAAAGTTATTAATTTGAAAGATAGCAGTGAAGTTGAAGTGGCCAGAAGACATTGAGATCTAAGATAATGAAATGTGAGGCTGGATGAACACAGCAGGCCCAGCAGCATCTCAGGAGCACAAAAGCTGACGTTTTGGGCCTAGACCCTTCATCAGAGAGGGGGATGGGGTGAGGGTTCTGGAATAAATAGGGAGACAGGGGGAGGCGGACCGAAGACGGAGAGAAAAGAAGATAGGTGGAGAGGAGAGTATAGGTGGGGAGGTAAGGAGGGGATAAGTCAGTCCAGGGAAGACAGACAGACATTGAGATCTAAATGTCACAGAGTATCCCGGTAAGTACAGCTATGAATGTATATATCTGTCTATCAGAAGAGGAGTCTGCAAATTATGAAACTGTTAAATGAGCAATACTCAACACTTATGAACTTGTCCCTGAAAATTATCAATTAAAATTTAGGGGTAAAGAAAAAAACCTAATCAGACATTTATACAATTTGCAAGACAGAAAGAGATGTTGTGGTTTTTAATCAGAGAAGTTAGAAAGCATTTTGAGAATGTTAAAGAAATTGTGATAATGAAGAATTCCAAAATGGTATTCCATTAAGATCTATGTAGATGTGCATCAAGTATCAAAGATCCCAAAAGTGAATCTTCAGGCAAATACCTTTGATAATTCACACAGATAGTTACATGGGATAAAATGGGAATCTGCAGGAAACTGGAAAAACAGAAAACCTGAAGAAGGAAAAGATATTAGTTTTAAAGAGCAGACAAAAATACACAAAAATAATAAAGAAGAAAGGCTAGGATCTGAAAGTCATGTAGAGAAATAATATATTTCCATTGTAATAAAAATGGTCATACTATAGCTAATTTCTGAAGATTAGTTGGGAGAACAACTGCAGTAGTAGGTATTTATATGTGGTTTCCCATCCTTCCTTTCACTGAATAGAAACTAAATTGTAACAACTCCCGACATGAACACAGAGCAGATATACAGTGATTACAGCATGCCACTTGTTCCTCCTGAACCCCATCTAATCACCAACATCTCAGGAACTCTCCATGAGCAGTGATCTTGACACCAGGCGTATACTAGACTCACCACATTTCCAATCCATTTATAGTACACCTCTGCATTTCAATCCTGTATTTTGCAGTGCTCTGGCACCTTTCACTGTAATACTGCTGCCAGGACATTTGCAGACAGAGGTAGGACACCCACCTGACAGATTGAACCTGGATGCATATCCGCTATGTGGATAAAGAACAAAACGTGATCCAGCAGCAGGAATTTAGGTAGGTGGGTAGTTGATTAAAGAGTAAGATGACTAAGGTTGCAATCTCAGAATTACTTTGAGTGCCACATGCTACTGAGTACAGGATTAGGAAGATAGGTCAGATGAACATGTAGATAAAGGGACGCTGTAAGAGGGAAGAATTTAAATTTTTGGATCACTGGGACAATTTCTGGAGTAGATGGGACCTGTATAAGCTGGATGGGTTGCACTTGAATTGGATTGGATCCAATATCCTTGCTTGGAGGTTTGCTTGTACTGTTGGAATGATTTTCAAATGATCTGGCAAGGGGATGAGACACAGAATAGACGTAAACTTGGGAGGAAGGTCTAATCAGATATAGAAGGAATTTTCAGACAATTCAGTGCTGGCGAAGACATGGGGAGGATAAGGCACATGTAGGTAAATTGTATATTTTAATGCAAGGAGCTTGACTGGTAAGGCAGATGAACTTACAGCATTAATCAGCTCATGAGAATATGATGATGTTGCAGTCACTAAGATATGGTTGAAGGAAGAACACAGCTAGCAGCTCAGCATTCCATGTTAGAGAAGTTTCAGGTGTGATGGGGGTGAAAGTAAGAGAGGTGGGGGCATTGTGCTATTGATACAGGAGGCCACTACTCCAGTAATGAGGGAGGATATCCTAGGAAGGTCTTCAAATGAGGACATCTGTGTCGAGCTTAGAAATAAAAAAGGGACAATTACCTAGCTGGAGTCATAGGTATACTGTGTAGTGAAGAAGGCATTTGGCACACTTGCCTTTAATGCATTAAACAAAGGAGTTGGGATGTACAGGGCATTGGTTAGGCCACTTTTGGAATTCTACATTCAATTCGGGTCGCCCTGGTATAAAATTTATGTTGTTAAACTTGAAAGGGTTTAGAAAAGATTGATAAGGACGTTGCCAGGGCTTGAGCCATAGGGAGAGACTGAATAAGCTGTGACTGTTTTCAATGAAGCATTGGAGGCTGAGGGGTGACCTTATGGAAGTTAATAAAATCATGAGGAGCATGGGCAGGGTGAATAGTTAAGGTCTTTCCCCCAGGGTAGGGGAGTCCAAAACTAGAGGGCTTTGGTTTATGGTGAGAGGGGATACATTTAAAAGGACCTAAGGGGCATTTTTTTCATGCAGATGGTGGCACATGTATGAAGTGAGCTGTCAGAGGAAGGGGTGGAGACTGGTACAATTATATCATTTAAACGCATCTGAATGGATACATGAATAGGAAGGGTTTAGAACGATATTAGCCAAATGCTGGTGGGACTAGAGTATTTTAGGATATCTGGTCAGAATGGATGGGTTGGACTAAAGGGTCTGCTTGCATGCTATATATCTCTATGACTCTAAGACTACATTTGCCAAGTTGAGTCTTTTAAAAGTAGTATAGTGAAAATTCAGTGTCAATGTATTTCTCCAAAAGGTAAGGGCAAGGGCAAAGAGTGCAGGGAGCCCTAGATATTGGGGGATGTTAAGAGTTTGATAAAGAAGGAGAAGGAAGCATAAGTCAAGTGCAGTGCATTAAAAACAGGGCAGGCGCTTCAAAAGTATAGAGAGTGTTGAGATAGCTTAAAAAGGAAATTATGAGGGCAAAGAAGGACGAAGAAATATCTTTGGTAGATATGGGGTCATGGAAAATCTGAAGGGTTTTATAAGTATATTAAGAGTAAGAGGATTACTAGGGAAATAACGGAACCTATTCGAAACCACGGGGCAACCTGTGCAGGAAGCAAAGGAGGTGGGTGAAGTCTTAAATGAATACTCATCATCTGTATTCACAGAGGAAAAAACATTACAACCATGGATATCAGTTGGGAAGGTGAGGTTCTAGGAAACGTTAGGGTTAATAAGGAGAAGGTATTAGATGTCTTAGCAGGCACACAGGTGCATAAATCCATTGGGTCTGATGAGATGTGTCACAGGCTGCTATAGGGAGCGAGGGAGGAAGTTGCTGGGGCCTTGGCAGATATATTTAATATTTTGCTGGCCTTGGGCAAAGTGCCAGATGACTGGAGGATAACTAATGTGGGTTCTTTGTTTAAGAAGAGCAGCAGGTAATTACAGACCAGTTAGTCTGACTTCGGTGGTAGGGATTTTATTGGAAAAACTGCTGAAGGACATGATTAATCGACACGTGGAAAGGCAGAGAGTGACCGGTGTTAGTCAATACAGATTTGTTAGAGGGTGATTCTGTCTAATTAATCCAATTGCATTTTTTGGAAAGGTGACTAAATATATTGATGAGGGCAGTGCAGTTGATGTGGTTTACATGAATATCAGTGCCGTCTTTTTGATGGCTGGTCCAAAAGTTAAGAGCCCATGGGATCCAAGGCAAGTTGCAAACTGGATCCAAAATTGGCTCACAAATGGGAGGCAAAGGGTGATAGTGGAGGGTTTTTTTTAAATTAGAAGCCTGTGATTAGCTGTGTACCATAAGGAGGAGTGCTGGGACCCTTGCTGTTTGTAGGATTTGCGAACAATTTGAATATGAATGTAGAAGATTAGTAAGCTTGCAGATAACATGAAAATTAACGGTGGTGTTGTTAGAGGAGGATGGTCCCAGGCTACAGTCTGATATTGATCAGCTGTTAAATTGGGCAGAGCAATGGCAGATGCAATGTCATCCTGATAAACGTGAGGTGATGCAATTTGGGGGGATCTTATCAGGGAAGGAAATACACAATGAATAGTAGGTACCTAGGGAGTACTGAGGAACATTTAAGAAGTATCTGGATGACTACTTAAGGTGCTTGCGCATACTAGGCTATGGATCAAGTGCAAGTAGATGGGATCAGTGTAGTTTGGTGTTTGTTGGTTTGCATAGGTATGGTGGGCCGAAGAGTCATACAACAGACCCTATGACATCCCGCTACAGTGAGTGGGAGAATATAACCAGTGGGGCTGCATAGGGGCATGATGCATTGATAATGAGGTACGTTTGGGACAGTAGAGCAAGAAAACTTACTAGGCCTTGTGGAGCAAAACCCTTCATGAAACTCACCAAAAATGACACTTGGTCAATTTCTGGTAAAAATCAGCCTAAGGGCTGTCTTGTATTTTCTAGTCCCTAAGACAATTTGAGACAATGTACAGCATATAGACTTGAGTGGATTCTGTCAGAAGTTCATTCTAATTTCAGACGCCGGTGGCTTCTTTAACAGCTTTGTTGGACAAAGGTGAGAAATTTGAATGCTTGGATGAGGGTCAGAGCATCTTTGACAGCTTGAAAGGTATGCTGATGACCAGGCCTGTTCCAGTAGCATCGAATTATGCTAAACTATTTAATCTGGGTGTTGATGACTGCATCAAAGGTGTTGCTGCAATTGATGGAGGTCAAAAGGGCAGCCAGTTATTTTTCCTGCAAGTTAAATTTACTTTGATTCTTGCATTGGGGAAAAGACTTTTCAGTACATACTCAAATGACTCATTTAAATATTTTAAACACCTCAATCAGATTACCCCTCAATATTCTAAATTAAAAGGACAAAATACAGCATTTACGCCATTTGTCCTCACAATGAGACCTTTTAAATCCTGTGTTCACTGCACCCACTCTCAGGCCAATATTTCCTTCCTAAGGTGCAGTGGTCAGAACTGAACTGATGGTCTGCAAATTTAGGATTTGAGAAAATTCTTCTTGCAGGGAAATTGATACATGGATTGAGGCAGAAACCTTTGTACTCTATCCTTAAACTCACAGAAGAAAGTCAGGAGAATGGTTTCACGAAACGGTAATTGCGTTCACTGATCCATTTTCAGGTTACTTCAGAGGGAAAATCAAAACATGCAGAATAGTATTAAACATTAATCTGATCAATTCCATGTAATTTACATTCCTTGAAAAGACTGGAAGATTTTTGAATCTGCCATAGTAATTAATGCAAATAGATTCTTTATGAGAGCCAGTTGATACTGCTTAAGTACCCCCCCATCCCCTATAAAATTGAACCTGAGGCTTTATAAGAACTTTCCATTGGGTATAGGGTTCACTGACACTTAATCAGCTGCTTCTATATAGGCAAAGGCCACTCAGAATTCAATTACCAGATTAATGAATCCTCAACCTTCATCTGCCCAACCTTCTGCCTTTGTCCCTGTTTACTTGACTCTGATTCTGATCTTAAGGATCCCATTCTTTACCTTCCTATTTGCACCTGGGTACATCCTCCTCATTCTCCAGCATTCTCCTGCTAAAACTCTATTCCACTTTTTTTTATTCAGCCCTGAGCTGTCCTTTTAGGTATGCCCACAGTTTGCTTTCAATCCTTTCATTTATATTTTATCTATCCCCCCACATTTCTAAAGCATCTGAACTCCTTGCAGTGTACAATTCAAACAATGATATTCACTCCTCACTTGGGTACAGTTCCTCTGGCATTTCTCTTGCACTGACTCAATGGGAGAGTTCCACTGCAGATACCTTGGTTCTGCATCATAGTGGTGCAGTTCCTCTGGCTATCCTCTGACAGCAACTCCCCACCAAAGGAACTGTTCCACTGTCTGTACTCTAGCACTGACTCCTCACTGGACCACAGATCAATTATCTCCCCTCTAGAGCTGACTCCTCACCTCAGTACAGTTCCACTGGCTGTTCTCTGCCTCTGAATGTTTGTTTTCTTGTATTCTTTCTTGGGATGTGAGTGTTGTTGACAAGATAATCGTTTATTGTCAAAGGATTGTGACAAGCCTCTTGAGCACTGTGATTCAACTGGCTTGGGCACTCATACTGTGCTGTTAACAAATCAGTTCCAGAATTTTGACTGAGCAACAGAGAAGGAATGGAAAAATAGCTTCAAAGCAGGATGGTGTGTGGCCCTGAGGGGAGCTTACAGGTGGTAGTGTTCCTCTGCACCTGCTACCCTTGACTTTCTAGATGCTAGAGATTGCAGATTTGGAAAGTGCTGTCGAAAGGATGTTGCTGCAATGCATATTGATTAGATTAGATTCCCTACAGTGTGGAAACAGGCCCTTGGGCCCAACAAGCCCAACCGCCCTTTGAAACATTCCTCCCAGACCCATTCCCCTATAACCCTCACACCCCTGAACACTATGGGCAATTTAGCATGGCCGATCCACCTAGCCTGCTCATCTTTGGGCTGTGGGAGGAAACCAGAGCACCCGGAGGAAACCCATGCAGACGCGGGGAGAATGTGCACACTCCACACAGACAGTCGCCCAAGGCTGGAATCTAACCCGGGTCCCTGGTACTGTGAGACTGCAGTGCCATCCACTGAGCCACTGATGCCATTGTAGGTTCGCTGTGAAGGAATTGAAAGTTCACCATGATGGCAGGGGTTCCAATCAAATGGGTTGCTTTGGCCTAGATAGTGTCATATTTATATTTGTGGAGTTATTCCCAACCAAGTATATAGAGAGCACTCCTGGCTTGCACCTTCTCGATATTGAAAGATTTTTAGGAGTCAGGAGGGGAGTTACTCAGCTCAGAATTCCAAGTCTCTGGCCCGCCTTGTAGCCACAGGACTTATATGACTGGTTCAGTTAAATTTCTAGGCAATGTTAACCTCCAGGATGTTAACAATAGATGGAATGCCACAGAACGTCAAGGAGAAACGGCTAAATCTCTTTTGTTGGAGATGGTCATTGCGATGCATACTTGCCACTCACCAGCCTTAGCCTGAATGTTATCCAGGTCTTGTTACATTTGGACACAATTGCTTCAATGTCTGAGGAGTTGTGAGTGGTACTGAGCATTATGTAGAAATTAGTGATCATTCCCATTTCTGGCAATGAGGGAGGAAAGGTCATTGATGAAGCAACTGAAGGTGACTGGACATAGGACGCTACCCTGAGGAATTCCTGCAGTCATGTCCAAGGACTGAGGTGATTGGCTTCCAACAGCTGCAGCCATCTTGCCTTATGCTAGGAATGATAAATTTAGTGTCTTTTTCCCGATTCCTATTGATTTCAATTTTACCAGACTCCTGATGCCATCCTTGGTCTATTGCTCCTGTGATAGCAATGGTTGTCACTTGCACTCCACTTTGTGAGTTCACCACTTTTGTCCATTTTGGGCAAAGTCTGTATTGAGGTCAAATGTACATGGACCCTAGTGGAACCCAAACTGAGTATCAATGAGCAGTAAGTTAATGTGTAAGCGTGGTCTAATGGTAATGCCAATATGATTTTGCTGATGATGGAGATGAGTTTGGGGCAAGAATCAGCAAGGCTATTTAATCCAAGGGATAGGTACAGGCCCATCGGAGACTGATCGGTTAACCCAGCACCACCATAACATTCAGTTCCACAGAGATTTTGATCATCTGTTTATCCTTACTGTTGGGAGATTTTAATCTCACACTTCAATACTCCCTGTGCCTCCAATAAATATCTAAAGACGAAATAAGCACGGTACCATGGAGACCAGAACAATAAAACGTCAAATGTAAACGCATCAATAACAGTTTCCAAATGTCAATTTGATCATAAGGCAACTACAACCAGATGTCTTGATTCTGATTTGAAAAAACAGATTTGTTCAGAAACAAGTAACTTATGTATAGATTCTGTGGGGACTAGCCTGCATCATGGTCGGTAAATCACATGGAGTTCTCTGAATCTGAACAAAGTACCTAGTTGCTTGCCTGTTAAAGGTGGAGGGTCAGGTGATTTTCTCTTTATCTCCATGATCTCCCAATTATCAGACTTAGAAATCATCACCTTACAATCACAGCAAACAGTGGCCCTGAGTGCACTATGAAAGTCAAGGAACACCAACTGTAGCCAGTGATACGAAGGAGGCTACAGTTACTTTCAGGCAGGGGGAGGCCTTTGATTCCATCCCCAGTATCAACTCCAGCCTAAAGTATTCCTGGAGCAAGTGTGACTTGAACCATTTTGTTAATTCAGTCTCTTCACCATCGTATTTCCTATAGCTCATTGAGACCTCCTCTCCAGTGTTCCTTTCTGTCGATTGAATTTCCTCTTCATAATGCTACCTTCTATCTGCCAAGATCTCTCTCCAGAAATTCTGTCTGAAGATTTCAGCCTCTCGTTCACTATTTATTTCTGCTCATCTGGCTACTCTTCATCCACCGTATTCCCTTCAATAGGCCCTGATATATCGAGGGTAATCAAGACAGAGTTGGTGGCAATGCTGGGTTAGGAATTTCATATATCCCATATGAAATGGAACCGTAAACTAATGTTAGTGCTTTTGGGGAGGTTTTAAACTAACTTTGTATGAGAAGGGAACAAGGCAGGATGTAACATTAAAAAGCAAAATATAGGAGTACAGAGAATTAGGGGAGGCATGTAGCATTGCAGTTAGATATAACAAAGCATTAGCTGGGTCAGGGTAAGACAGAATGCAATGAGGTCTAAACCAGATTCATTGTGCATTCATGTATCTTACAGTGTAAAGTTCTAGTCGCCCTGCTTTAGGAAGGATGTTATTAAAATGGAAAGGGTTCAGAAGAGATTTACAAGGATAGTGCTGGGCCTGGAGGGTTTGAGTTATAGGGAGAGGCTGGATAGGCTGGGACTTTTTCACTGGAGTCCAGGAGGTTGAGGGGTGATCTTATAGAGGTTTATAAAATCATGAGGGGTGGAGAAAAGGTGAATAGCAGTGGCCTTTTCCCTAGTGTTGGGGGGTGGTGAGTTCAACACTAGGGGGCATATTTTTAATGGTATAATTACAACATTTCAAAGACTTTTGGACAAGCACATGAATAAGAGAAGTTTAGAGGGCTATGGGCAAAATGTAGACAAGTGGGACTAGTTTGGTCTGGGAAACCTGGTTGGCGTGGACAAGTTGGACCGAAAGGCCTGTTTGACTGTATGAATCTCTCTGAACACGCATTTGGTGAGTTGCAGGCACAAAAAATCACACGGGAATATGATGTTATGATGATAACAAACACCTGGCTCCAAAAATGGGTCAGGACAAGGACTTAAATATTCCTGATACAAAGTATTCAGGAAAGATATAAAAGGAAAGAAAGGGGGAAAGATGGTAGTATTGATAAAAGAGACGCTACAGTGCTGGAAAGGAATAATGTCCGAGAAGGATTAAGGACAAAATCTATTTGAATAGAACCATGAAATAATGGATGCAAAATTATACGAGTTGGCATATTTTATAGTCTATAGGCTACCAAAAATGGAAAAGATGTAGATGAATAAATTTACAGGGAAATTAAAGAAAGATACTGTTATATAAGTCTGAATGAGTTAAAGATCACGTTGCATTGAGCTCCATCTAATGTGATGATGCCTTTCAGTCTTTGGTTGGAAACCAGTTGAATTCTGCATGAATAACCAAGGAGAGAGAATGCATTCTCTAACAGTTTGAGAGGCCTTTGTAATTATCACTGACCTCATAAAGTAAACTATACTTATTGTTATCATGCAATAAACTACTTTATTATGTAAGACAATTGCCTTTTCTGTTTAGATTCATCAGCGTTCAATCATCTACTACTGATAATTAAACAGACTCTAGACTCAACTCAGAGAAAGGATTAGAGGCAATGAACTACTGTAACCAGATTGCCATATGCTGTTGGTGCTGATATCTGAAAATATGATATCGCTATGGTGTACAATACCAGAGCCCCTTGTTATGACATGTGATCAACGTGGGCAGATGGAACCCATTTGATTCTGAAGAAAGGAGTTTTTTTTTAGCCTAAAATTAATTCACCACTTTAAAAGCATTACCATTTTAAGAAGACATAGTCATCCAAACCAGCACAAAAACCAGCAAGGGAATTATTGTTGCCATCATTAGCAGGCTCTATGAGGTATATCTGCAAAGGACAGTGACAGAACCAGAAAAGTAATTAATATCAGGGCTGCAAATTCAGTGAGGATTCAGAGTTCATTTAAGATGGTAAGAAAAAATAAATTTAAGAAAATTTGGACAAAAAGTCTACAAGAAGAGGGAAAATCAGAACAAGTTTAAGATTTCAATGAACAGGAACTCAGTAGTTAAACTGCAAATTCAATGGGAAAATTTATAAAGGCTGCAACTAGAAATTCTATTTACATCTTTGTGTAGTAGAAACTGCATTCTGTTTTGGACCATTAAAAGCAGTAAAATGTTCATGACAAGTGCAGAAAGCTCCATCTTGGATGCAAAAGATGCAAAGACCGTAAAAAAATAGTCAGGAAGCCACTGTTTCACTTATTCAATAAGATGGTAAAATCTAGTCAGCAGTACAGAAATACAATATTATAGTGAAACAAAATTTAAAAGCTTGAAAGCAGTAAATCGTAACAGAACAATCAATTACTGGAATATAAAAGCTGTTTTGAAGTATTTAATACATTGCTACTACAGTACAATGTTTTAAAAGACTGGAAGAAAAATAAATTACTGTTTCATTGCTGTAAGTGTGGAATCTAGCAAATTTACAGCAAGAGAATTTAAAACTGTAATGATGAATACAAAAGTATAAGCTTAAAGAACAGTATTACAAACAGTATTCAAATTCTACAGATTTAAAACATCTTTACAGTGGCAAGAATAAATAAGCAATTTGAAAAGAAATGGAAGAAGAACCGATACTTCCATAAAGATGCAAAGTCAGAAATGGACCGTACAGGAGACAAGACTGGACATCTTATGGGTATAAATTCTTAACATACAGAATTGTTTCAAAATTAGACATCTGAATCTGAACAAGTTATTACACACAAGTTCTGAGGAAGAATCATACTGGACTCAAAACATTAACTCTGTTTTTCTATCTCTATTGATATTGCCAGACTGTTGAGTTTCTCCAGCTTTCTCTATGTTTGTTTGTGTTATTACAATATTGTATTCAGTGAGAGCTAAAGTAAACAATGTCATTAATCATTGGGCAATTAAAGAGAGCATAGATACTTTTGACAATGTCATTAAAGTTTGAAAACGAATATAGTTATTGAATGAGCACAATTCAACAGAAGTGTTCTGTTGAATAAAAAGTTTTGAAACCAGAATTCATAAGGGGAAAATAGTTGCTGAAATTGTTAATTAAAAATTGGCAGACTCCTTATAATCCAAGGAAGATTTAACTTTGGAGAAAGCTATTCTAAAAGTGCTAGACTAGGAACCAGAGAGACACTCAGACAAAAAATAATAATCATACCTCAAGAGAGCAATCGAAACAATTTGCTTACCTCCTCCAACCCTGCTTATACTCTCTTCCACCCTTTATCACCCTCTTCAATCAGGCAGAAGATACAAAATTTTGAAAACACTTACCAACAGATTTAAGAACAGCTACTTCCCTGCTTTCATTAGACTTATAAATAGATGTCTCCTATATTAGAATTTGTCTTTCTCTGCACCTTCTCTATAGCTGTAACAATACATTCTGCATTCTGTTCTATTACCCTGATGTACTTATGTAATGTATGATTTGTCCATTTAGCAGACAATTCAATACTTGTCATTGTATCTCAGTACACGTGACAATAACAAATCAAAGCTATGGACACTCTAAAGAGGCACGTGACAAGCCAACACAGCAAGTAAGGCAAACAGCAAACATTAAGAGTAAATGTCACTGCCATGGAATGTTAAGGCATCATTGTCATAGGCATTTCCCAACCATGACAAAGGAATGCTATATTTGTCAAACTGAAGATGTACAGAAGTAATAGACAATTTCAGAACCGTGAAAATACTGATATTCACGGAGGAGCCAGTGCTATAATGGTATTGTCACTGTACTAGTAATCCAGAGACCCAGCAAAAACATTAGGGGAGGTGTTCAAATCCCACCATAGCAGACTGTGAAATTTGAACTCAATTAATGAATCTGGAATTAAACCTAAGCTAATGACTGCCTGAAACTTTTGGCAATCATTGTAAAAAAAACCCATCTGCTCACTAATGCTCTTTAGGGAGGGAAAGCCTGTCCATTCTTGCCTACACATTTTACTTCCTCGGATTCACAATGATGTGATTGACTCTTAACTGCCCTCTGAAATGGACTAGCAAGCCAGGCTGTTGTATCAAATTGCTACATTGACTGATAAAAGGAACAAAGCCAGATGAACTACTCATCTGGGACAAAATCCTGGAAGTCCCACCCAAACAGCACTATCAGCTCACCTGTACCTCATGAGCAGCAGCATTTTAAAAAGGCAACTGATAACCATGTTCTCAAGGGCAATTAGGGATGGACAATAAATGATGGCCTAGTCAACAATGATGACATTTGTGAATGGGTAAAAAAAATGCAAAAAGAACTAGACAATAGAACGCTCATCACTATTACAGAGGAACAAACTAACCAATATATCTCCATTAGAAAAGTTAACAGAGACATTCCTAGGAGAAATTAATGTTTTAAAATGGAATTAGTGATTCAATTGACTCGATTTTCAGTGAGCTTATAAATGTCAATACACCGCTTGTCAATTTTAAGCTTGATACAAGAACGATTATCTTTATCCTGTCAGATCCGGAATCATGAAGAAATGGAGGTTAAAGAGGTGAAACTATCCGATCCAGGTGGAACAACTCCTAGGATTAAATATATAGTACAAGTAATGCTGCAAATAGTGTTTGAGAGTTGAAAACGTGTATGCCATTCACAGTCAGCACTCCTCATTTATAAATGTGCAAGCATGTCATGGCTACAACACCTTTGAGGTTAAAGAAGGAGTTCAACTAATGTCAAGAGAACAGCTGATTCAGGAATAGGCCATTATTAGCCAAACAGCCAGAGAGGAGCCAGTAGAAGATCACATGGGGTTCTCACACTAATGGCAGGAGCCAAACAAAAGAAAGAATTTAGTGAGATTAAGGTATAGGCACAGTAGAACATTTTTGCACAGTGTCTCAGCTAATGTTATTATAGGACAATCGGATCCCATACTGAAACTTGGCTTGACAGATCATATTTTGATCTGGTATGGGTTTAACAAAGCAATCACCCACCAGAACAAAGGCATCCAGTACAGCAAAACTTTACTTTAACAATGAAACAGAAGTATATTAATAAAAGAAATAAGAATAAAATAGAATAAACCAAACCATTATTTACTATATAAGTTAAAATCATTTTAAGCACACAGTGAAAATATATCCCATTATCCCAAAGTATACTTTTATAAAGTGAAAAGAAATAAAACTGTTTTTGAATAATACCCACAGCACAATTTGTATAATACTCACACCAAAATCCATGTGTTCAACGTCCCAGTAGGTTTAAATCACTTGTAACTTTTGGACTGGAACTGCAGATAGCATCTCCCTGGATCCATTGTATGCCTGAACATAAATGTACCCAGCTTTAAGTAACGTCTTCAGACTTTCGTCGAAACACTGGGTCTATACTTAGCACTAACTCTTCCCTTTATAGTAACCTAGTTTACTGTATACTCTTCCCTCCCAGGAGCACTGGTTTACATAGCCATCCTATTTCAAGGACGTCACAAAAATGAAAGTAAAACTGAAACCAAATTTCTGCCTCTCTAAGCTATGGTTGTTTCCCTTAATGTTAAAGAAACATTAGGGCCAGAAAGGTCAGGAGTCACACAACACCTGGTTATATTCCAATGAGTTTATTTGACTTCACCTGATGAAGGAATAGGGCTATGAAAGCTTGTGATTTCAAATAAACCCATTGGACTATAACCTGGTGACATGTGACTTCTGACCTTTTCCACCCCAGTCTAACACTGGCACCTCCACATTAAAGAAACAAGTTCTGGAAGTTTCTAGCAAACCTTGAGGACCTCATTATTTACCTTAGATAATAAAATGTGAGGCTGGATGAACACAGCAGGCCAAGCAGCATCTCAGGAGCACAAAAGCTGACGTTTCGGGCCTAGACCCTTCATCAGAGAGGGGGATGGGGGGAGGGAACTGGAATAAATAGGGAGAGAGGGGGAGGCGGACCGAAGATGGAGAGCAAAGAAGATAGGTGGAGAGGGTGTAGGTGGGGAGGTAGGGAGGGGATAGGTCAGTCCAGGGAAGACGGACAGGTCAAGGAGGTGGGATGAGGTTAGTAGGTAGCTGGGGGTGCGGCTGGGGGTGGGAGGAAGGGATGGGTGAGAGGAAGAACCGGTTAGGGAGGCAGAGACAGGTTGGACTGGTTTTGGGATGCAGTGGGTGGGGGGGAAGAGCTGGGCTGGTTGTGTGGTGCAGTGGGGGGAGGGGATGAACTGGGCTGGTTTAGGGATGCAGTGGGGGAAGGGGAGATTTTGAAACTGGTGAAGTCCACATTGATACCATATGGCTGCAGGGTTCCCAGGCGGAATATGAGTTGCTGTTCCTGCAACCTTCGGGTGGCATCATTGTGGCAGTGCAGGAGGCCCATGATGGACATGTCATCAAGAGAATGGGAGGGGGAGTGGAAATGGTTTGCGACTGGGAGGTGCAGTTGTTTGTTGCGAACTGAGCGGAGGTGTTCTGCAAAGCGGTCCCCAAACCTGTCTCTGCCTCCCTAACCGGTTCTTCCTCTCACCCATCCCTTCCTCCCACCCCCAGCCGCACCCCCAGCTACCTACTAACCTCATCCCACCTCCTTGACCTGTCCGTCTTCCCTGGACTGACCTATCCCCTCCCTACCTCCCCACCTACACCCTCTCCACCTATCTTCTTTGCTCTCCATCTTCGGTCCGCCTCCCCCTCTCTCCCTATTTATTCCAGTTCCCTCCCCCCATCCCCCTCTCTGATGAAGGGTCTAGGCCCGAAACGTCAGCTTTTGTGCTCCTGAGATGCTGCTTGGCCTGCTGTGTTCATCCAGCCTCACATTTTATTATCTTGGAATCTCCAGCATCTGCAGTTCCCATTATCTCATTATTTACCTTGTTGGGTCATAAAACAATCTAAGATAAACAAAAACACATTTACTGGTGCACAACACTCCATTCCTGCTAAAGCTAGGCCTCAAAATATGTTTTAGAAGAAATCACCATGGCTACGGAGATACTTTAGTACTGTAGTTAATAATTAACTACAGATGCATGGAAAACCCATAGGTTATTAACTCAAAAACCAGAAATCTCAACTTACAATAAAGCAAGATTTTATATATATATATAT
The DNA here is from genome assembly GCF_030684315.1 of Stegostoma tigrinum. NCBI lineage: Eukaryota > Metazoa > Chordata > Chondrichthyes > Orectolobiformes > Stegostomatidae > Stegostoma > Stegostoma tigrinum. The sequence continues at coordinate 24,840,558 of NC_081376.1, forward strand.
ATATATTCCACAATCTCTACTACTACCGTCAGCAAGAAAGAAGTCACAGATTTTAGAAGACTAATGGAAGCGTTCAATCCTCTGTCATCTAAAGCAGAACAGTTAATCGGAGTGACAAAGATGTTCTGAGTGAGTGGCAATAATGCAATGACATGACTGAGGTTGAGAAAAAATTTATTTCACCTGTCAAACAACAAGTGAAGGTGACTGAAGGCACCCAACCTGTTTTGTTGATTAGTTGTCAACAAATTTAACTAAAAATCTTATATACGTCAAGCCAGCTGAAACAAATGATTAAACGTGATTCAACAAAGTGGAGATGAGCTGCATGTTACTCCACAGAAGACAATTGAACGTCCACAGATTCAGGACACAGTCTGACAGTGCTCCAACAGTAATACTGAAGACTTATGCTTCAGAATTTGCCATACCACTAACCCAGCTGTTCTAGTACAGCTACAACATTGACATGTGGATAAGTACCAGGTATGTCCTCTATGTAAAATGCAAGACAAATGCAACCTGCCCAAATACTGCCCTGTCATTCTACTCTTAAGCACCAGTAAAATATGGAAAGCGCATCATCTGTGCAAGCAAACAGTGCTTCTTTAACAATAATCTGCTCACTGATGCACAGATTAGATTTCACTCATACTACTCAGCTCCACCCTTTAGGAGGAACATACAAGGTTTACAGAGGGTGTAGACAAGAATGTTTTCAGATATGTCAAACTTCAAATAGAGAAGCAAAGTTTGAAAGAAGATTTGAGAGAGGGGTGCAAAATCACATGAGTTTGGATAAAGTGGAGAGGAAGTGTTCCCATTGGTGGAAGGAACAAAGAACAACAGAGACAAGAACAAAAGACAACATGAGGGAAAACATCTTTATGCATTTAATGATTATAAGCCTGAAAGTGTACAGATGGTGGATCCAATCTTGGCTTTCAAAAGAGAATTGGATAATTATCTGAGAGAAAATCAAATGCAGTGTTTGTGGAAAGGACAAGTGGTGTAGAATTAGCTGATTTGCTCTTGCTGATCTGTTAGGAACATGATGGGCTGAATCTTGTGACCAGTTCAGTGACTGCACAGATTTATAACCTCCTGATGTTTGCAATGTGTATCGGCGAAGATTTCCTCATTTAGAGTACATTGCCTTGTGTCATTTTAACATTTATCTAATCCAGATATAGAATGCTCCGTTCCTTATTTATTTCAATACTCAGTCCTTTATTTGTTAAAATGTGCCACTTGAATTTGCTTCAGTGTGGAATTTAGAGGAAGCAGTGAAAACATAAAAATGTTACGCAGATTATTATATTGCATAGTGGCTTCTCCATTCATATCCTTAAGCTCAAACATGCAGTGCTCCCTGCAGCCTGTCTGGTTCCTCTTCCCAAAGGTGTTCCTTCATTGGAACAAGTCAACTGTGAATGTTGACAGACCACCACATTTGAGAAATGTCAACCCTCCCATGTCTGCCACTAAAGCATAATCACGTTAAATCAAGAGTGAATAAGAAGCTCAAGAATGATAAGGACTCGGAGCCTTTGTTAATCATTCTCAACCCTGGGGCTATGGGTGAAGAGCAATTAATTCAGCACAGATCTGGGTTTGAAGCTGGGATGTGTGGACTCTGGAGAGTTGTGTGTTAGAGCAGCTGATAGAGGTGACGTGAGAGCTATTGGTGTGCTTGGCTTTTGAATTTTTTAGATGATTAAAATCACTGACACAAGCAAAGAGTACTGGTCTCATATTTGGATTCATTTTAGTGCTTTTCCAATTATTTCCTGCAACAGTGAATTCTGCCTCCGTCAGACAGCACATGCCCAACTCACCCACGCACAGTCTCGTAGGTACTGTAATAACCCTCAACTCTGATCTTATTTACCAGAAAGTAAGACGATACGAATGTATCTTGAAGAAAAGTCCTCTGATGCCCTCTATGTTCAGACAGCTCAACAAAACATAAGAGAACATCAAACTGCTGCTATCAGGATTTAACCTTCCCAACTGATGTGGAAAAACATACAGTTAGTACAATATTAACCATATTCCACAGAGTTAGTAAAAGGATTTTAAATATATTTTAAATATATAGTATGAGAGCCCTATCATTGTGTGAAACATACGCTGTACAAACTCAGGGGAGTATGTGTAGCTGAATCCTTGATATGCGACTGTTTGTTTAGGTCGTATTTTTCGCAATATCTTATTTCCTTGTCAAAACTAGCAGCCATCAAAAACTTTCACTGGTGCTGTGATGATGGTGATCAATGAAGAAGTATTGCCAATTTGCCTCCTCTCCTACCCAAAATTCCACAGCATTTATTTTCAGAGGCTTGCTCATTGATGTGGAACAAGACATCTGTTAGCTTACCACAGATCGGGAATTAGAGCTGTAACCTTGAGACCTACTCTTTGCCATTGGTCTTTATCACTCAATCCTAATCAAGAGGAGGTGAAAACAAGTTTCTTGCAGTTCCACAAATGCATTGTACCACACATCCAATAGAGCTAAATGTGACCATTCCCATGTTACATTCCGACAAAACTTAAAGACTTTATACAGGTACTGAGACAGAATATCACGTCTCACATCTTAAATTTGCTCTGAAGAGAGGTTGAACAATACCACTTCCTTGGAGTACACACTGAATCTTGAGGTGTTGAAGATAATTAAAGGATTTGAAAGAGAAGAAACAGAGAAGTTATTTCTCTCATTAGGAAGTCTAGAAGAAAAGGACATAACCTTAAAATTAGAACAAGGCCATTTAGCTGTGAAATTAGTAAGTAATTTTTCACATTAAGGGGGAATAAATTTAAAACTGTCTTTCTCCATATATTTGTGAAGCTGGGGTCGACTGAAAATTTTAAGATCATGAAAGATAGTTTTTAACTTGTCAAGTGTAATGAAGGACCTGAAGTAGAAATAGAGTCATAGAGATGTTCAGCATGGAAACAGACCCTTCGGTCCAACTCATCCATGCTAACCAGACAGTCTAAATTGATTGAGTGCCATTTGCCAGCATTTGGACCACATCCTTCCAAACCCTTCCTATTCATGTACTCAACCAAATACCTTACAAATGTTGTAATTGTACCAGCCTCAACCACTTCCTCTGGCAGCTCATTCTATACGTGCACCACCCTCTACATGAAAAAAGTTGCCCCTCAGGTCCTTTTTAAATCTTTATCATCTAACCTTAAACCTGTTCCCTCTAGTTTTTGACTCCCTTATCCTAGGAAAAAGACCTTGACTATTCACCCTATCCATGCCACTCACAATTTTACAAACTTCTATAAGTTCACTGCTCAGTTTTTGGTGCCCCAGGGAAAATAGCCCAGCCGACTTAACCTCTCCTGAAAGCTCAAAACCTCCAACCTAGAACATCCTTGTAAATTTTTTCTGACTCCTTTCAAGTTTAACAACATCTTTCGTGTGGTACGGAGACCAGAATTAAATAGCAGTATTCCAAAAGTCACCTAACCATTTCCTGTACAGCTGCAAAATGACATCCCAACTCCTATACTCAATGCATTGATTAATAAAGGCAAGCATACCAAGTGCCTTCTTCACTATCCTGTCTACCTCTGATTCCAATTTCAATGAACAATGAACCTGTGCCCCAAAATCTCTTTGTTCACCCACACTCCTAACCTCCACAGGACCTTACCACTTAATGAATAAGTCCTGCCCTGATTTGCTCTATCAAAATGCAACACCTTGCATTTATCTAAATTAAACTCTAACTGCCACTCCTTGGCCAATTGGCCCATCTGATCAAGATCCCATTGTACTCTGAAATAAAATTCTTCACTGCCCATTACATCACCAATTTTGGTGTCTTCTGTAAACTTGCTTACCATACCTCCTAAATTCACATCCAAATCATTTATATAAGTGACAAAAAAATGGTGGATCCAGCACCATTCCTTGCAGTGCACCACTGGTCACAGGCCTCCAGTCTGTAGAACAACCCTCCACCACCATCTTCAAGCCAATTTTGTATCCAATTGGCTAGCTCCACCTGGATTCCGTGCGATCTAACCTTGCCAACCAGTCTATCATGCAGAACCTTGTCAAACACCTTACTGAAGTTTATACAGACAATATCCACCACTCTTCTCTTATCACTCTTCTTTGTCACTTCTTCAGAAAACGCAATCAAATTAGGTAAGTGAAGTTAAGATGCAAAATAATGATCGAATTAAATACAGAGCAATCTTGAGGGGCTGTATGGTTAAATCCTGCTCCTATATTCTTTCATGTATTTATCACATTTCTATGAGTGTGTATGTGAGTTTACAATCAGGTGCTAGATGAATATAGGATAGTGGAGGGAACATTTGTTATCTAAATTTTAAAACATGTGAGAGGTGCTGATGAGATGACCGTGTGGGTTTCTGTACAATGCGGTTAGATGCTCCTTCACTCTTTGGTCTCTCTTTTCTCTCTATACATGATTGAAATTCCATCATTCCTGGCTCCTATCTACCTCACCTGGCCCTCTGTTGTAACCATGTTACATTTTTGATTTTGTTTTTGACTTCCTTCGTCTTACAGTCTGACATTGGTGTGTAATCATCACAACAACACTCCTCAATCCAAGTGTTAATAAACTTGTAAAGCAGCCCATCCACGAGAGTGGCTCTGGCCATTTGTAGCTAGGCAACCACAGATTGCACCATACTGATTTCACTCACAGACCTAGCTAGGCCAGCATAGGCTGATGGGGTTTTTATGTTCCAACTCCTACTGTGTAACAGGAAGAGCCACTGGGTCTGGAGCTGAAGTGCAGAAAGTATCCAAAGAAAAAGCGTTTGAGTGAAATATCAGCATCTGGAGACAATGCAGTATGTTAGAGCATTGATGCTTTTGGTTCTGGATTCCCCGGTCCATCTTTATCCTCAACTAAGGAGAGATGAGCAGGATGTAGGTGCCCTGAAGAATCTTTAGTAGAGGTTGCCGTAAATCTGTCTGATAGATACTTTCCTTCTTCTGACCACCTCACCGGCAGAATTTCAGCTTAATGACTGGGTGTCGGGCAGTACACTGGTCTGTGTGAATCATTCAGTTTCCCAGTCCCACCAATAATGCCCACAATGTCCAGTAGGAGGCAATGGATAGAGTCCTGGTTTGAGCACACAGGTTATTTTTTAACATCTTACTGACCAACAGGGACTGAAGAAAATGGTTTCACCTGACTGTCTGTTGGGCTGACTTCAGCTAACTCAGCCACAGATTAGGGTCTTTAAGAGTCTGCTCTGTACAGTTCTGTATTTTGACCTGAAAAAGCAGTTCTATTAAAGTTGTAAATAGATAAGTCCCCAAGGCTTCACAGTGAAAAAGTAAAATTTTCAATTGCAAAATCTAATAAATATTCATTAGCAGTTTTATATTGTGTGCTGGCCAGGAGTTCATATGCAGAGGGTTACTGAATTTTATTAATATGCAAATAAGACTGATGGAAATTAATACATTTCACAGAAGCCATGGTCTGCTTCCGTAAGTCTAATTAACAACACCAATTGTAACAGAAAATCTTCTTTCTTTCCCTAAAAACAGAAATTTAAAATCCAAATATTAGATAACACTGATTTCTCCATTACAAAAGAGCCTTAGTGCAGCTACAACACAGAAATAAAACAAAGAACTTTAGATGCTGGAAATTTGAAATGAGAACAGAAATTGCTGGAGAGACTCAGCAACTCTGGCAGTATGGAGAGAGGGAAAAAGAGTTACCATTTCGAGTGCAGTAATCCTTCATCAGAACTTCAGACAGTTCACAGTGTCTTACAGGATGATAATGTAAGGAAGAGAATCCAAGAGGTGGTAGGGGGGTTGTGCTTGGGAATGGGAGTTGGTTTTGGTGGTGGTAATCCATTGTTTACTCAAAGCATGGCAAGAAATGAATATGTAGATTCACAAGAGGTCAGAATTGGAGGAGAAAAGATGTTACAAAGCACTGTGGGTTTGGAGATCATTACAGTCATGGGAGAGGTAAGATAATGGAGGAATTGGAAACCAAGGATGAGAAATGTTAAGTTTGACACTTTGCTGCACTCTATTCCAATTTGATCAGTGAGCACAGAGGGTCATGGGTAAACAGGACTTGGTGAAAATTAAAATATAGACAGAAATGTGCTGTTGTCACAAATAGAATGCAATAGTATAACAGGATCCAATTCCATGGAACAATCAGCACCATGTCCCCTGTCCCAAACAAACAGAGAGAGATGGCAGTGCTATAGTCATAACAGTCAATGCAACACAAGATCATAGAATCTTAGAGCAATTTTAACAGCAATCTCAGTCTTGTTCCCTATCACCGATGCTGGCCCTTGATAGGGCTCACACACTAACTTTCTTCCCAAAGACTTCCAAACTGGTCATCTACAAGTAAATGTCCACAGGGTGAAGATTATGAAATACATCATAATTTCAGGTAAAGCATTCCTGATCTTAACAAACCTCTACGTGAAACAATATTTCCTCATTTCGTCTTTATTTCTTCCTATAATTATTTTACATTTATAACACTTGGCTACTGACCCACTTATCAGAGGAACTTTCTCTCCTTACTCTCTGTATCAAGATCATAATTTTGAATAATTACATCAGGTCACCACTTAATCATCACTGCCTTGAGGATAACAGTCCCGATTGTCCAATCTTGCCACAAAACTGAATCCCCTCATTCAGGTAGAATCCTAACAAATCCCGACAAAACAGTGACATCCTTCCTCATGTGTGGTACCTTGAACTGGACACAATACAGCACACAATGCTGTTAGCCAGTGATTTTGAAAAGGTTTATATTTTTATAGCCAATGTGTCTCAAACATCTGCAGCATTAGTTAATTTGATTATGTCACACTGGTTCAATCCACCAAAGTGGGAAGGGTTTGAATATTGTAAAGTGGTGACACTGAGATCTGTGCATACTGGATGTTCTGCAACTGTTGAATCATTGGCGTTTACCAAGTAGAACATTTTGGGAATCCAAAATGAGCTTGAGTATTGACGCTACAGTGTGATTCTGTCAATGCACAGAACTGATCATTCGTTACAACCTATAAGTTGATTTCTTGCTGGCTAAACCTGGAATTGTGCTTGATGAGACACATATCTTTCAGAATGTATGGTGGTAATATGTTGGCTCTAGCTTCTCTGTCACTTTTAGGGTACATTTACTTGCATTTTCAGAACTTATGACATTAATAATGTAAAAGCTTCTGATCACTTTATGCCAATAACATGTGTGTGATTAACAATCTGTAAAGCTTAGTCATCTTCCAAACTTTGCGTGTCACTTGTTTTTTTGGATCTCATCAATGTATTTACATTTATATACCTTCTTAACAATTCTCTTGCTGCGGTGTCGTACTATCTTGATAATCACCTGTGTTTTGTTCTGGAATCTGGATTGACCTTTAAAACCAGATGTCCTGCACTTGTATTCCTAATGTACCCTGCTGCCATGCTCTTTACCGAGATAAAGAAAAGGTGGACAGGACTTGTATAGGCACAACAAACCATACCTTTTGCAGTGTTTTATTCATTTGGTGTGTCTGACATAGCAATAGTGTTGACTACAGCTAAAACAAGCAATTCAGTTGGCCTGTCAGTCTGACTTCCTACTGATGTCCATTTTCAACTACTGTATCAAATGGTGTGGCCTTTTCTGTTGCTATTCACAATGACCCTCCTTAGTGGCTTTAATTGGTAAATATGATCACTAATTCACTGAAGTTCTGCTTCAGAAGAGTCACATTAACAACCTTTGCTGCAGCATCTTCTGACAAACTGGTCAATAGTCTCTTGGGGTTGTTGTACATATGACATGAGCTGGAGTCTATTAATCTTTAAGTGAATTCTTACCTTGACCTGGTCTTTAAGAACTTTCTAGATCTTTCTGATCATCCATGGAAGGATCAGATGTATTAATTCATCATGTTGTTGACATAAGGTGATCCGAAGCTCTTACAACTATTCATGTCATAAGTTCTGAAAATTAATTCAGTAAAACCCCTCCATACTGATCACAAGCAAGATTTTCAGAACTCTCCTCTCAGGTTTATCTATCACTTGATCTGTAAACTGGACATGTACATGTTGTTTGAACAGCTGTAACTCAGTAAATGTATCATTGGATACCCAGCCCATACGTAAGAGTTCACCTTCCTTCTCTCTTTGGAGGTGCTTATTTTGGATGTAAAGTGCAATACAGTGTTTGTTTTTATTTTACTAGTTCATTTCTTTCTCCTTTTATTTAACTTTTAGCCTCTGCTCCCCTTTATTTTTCTTGGGACTTCTCATTTACTGGCTCTGATCACTTGAAGAATGGTGTTGCAAGAATTACAGGCTTGTGTTTTATGGTCAGACTTATACTTGTAGGTTTCAGCCTCTCGGTGACACTTCTTGATGCTGATTTAAAGAAAGAAATGGTAGACCAACTGAGGCCTGGATACAGGTAAGTTTTACTTTTTAGTGTTTTTAAAGCTCTATTTCCTTTTAGAAGAGCTGTGTTTTTATAATCATATACCTGCAACTTGTTTTAAAGTTAGGAGTGGAGGATTTACAGCTTTAAAAAAACATTGTGTTCTGTAGAGCCTTTATTTCTGATTGCATTTTCATTTTAACCACTTTATTTTTAAGTTAGGACCTTTTTGTTACCTTGAAAGAACTTAGATTTTAATTACAAAGAAAATAACTCTGTTTTCTGGCTGGTCAAATGCCTCACCTGTTGATCTGTACTGCTGCCTGCACTCACAGAAGCTGATGCTGCTGGTTGCTTGAATTATTGGATGTCCAGAACTGTTTACAAAAATCTGCCAGAAGATCTTCGAGCCACTTCTTGAGAGATGCCCACTAGTACTAATCATGATGTGGGTTTTGCCTCCTGCAGTAATGCTTATATTATGCATAACAATGAGCTTAATATCGAAAGATTCTGCAGAGAATTATTACAGCTAGCTATTTTATATTGTTATTACATTGACTGACAAATCACATTAGGCTAGGCTATTTGGTTACAGCAGAAGAACACGCTTCAAGTGATTCCTAGTAAAATGTCATTAAGACCATAATGAGAGATAATGGGAACTGCAGATGCTGGAGAATCCAAGACAACAAAATGTGAGGCTGGATGAACACAGCAGGCCAAGCAGCATCTCAGGAGCACAAAAGCTGACGTTTCGGGCCTAGACCCTTCATCAGAGAGGGGGATGGGGTGAGGGCTCTGGAATAAATAGGGAGAGAGGGGGAGGCGGACCGAAGATGGAGAGAAAAGAAGATAGGTGGAGAGAGTATAGGTGGGGAGGTAGGGAGGGGATAGGTCAGTCCAGGGAAGACGGACAGGTCAAGGAGGTGGGATGAGTTTAGTAGGTAGATGGGGGTGCGGCTTGGGGTGGGAGGAAGGGATGGGTGAGAGGAAGAACAGGTTGGACTGGTTTTGGGATGCAGTGGGTGGAGTGGAAGAGCTGGGCTGGTTGTGTGGTGCAGTGGGGGGAGAGGACAAACTGGGCTGGTTTTGGGATGCAGTTGGGGAAGGGGAGATTTTGAAACTGGTGAAGTCCACATTGATACCATTAGGCTGCAGGGTTCCCAAGCGGAATATGAGTTGCTGTTCCTGCAACCTTCGGGTGGCATCATTGTGGCACTGCAGGAGGCCCATGATGGACATGTCATCTAAAGAATGGGAGGGGGAGTGGAAATGGTTTGCGACTGGGAGGTGCAGTAGTTTGTTGCGAACTGAGTGAAGGTGTTCTGCAAAGCGGTCTCCAAGCCTCCGGTCACATAGCATGGTACAATACTTATATAATGAAAATGTCTGTTAAAGGTATATTAACATACCGTGTCTCTTGATTTATACTAATATAACAACTATGAGACATAACACAACAAAAGTAAACTTTCTCTGCACTTGCATCCCCTCAAACAGTATAATTTAGATTATATGGCGTTTCATTAAAGCATGCATACCTTCAGACTTTCCTGAAAACAATTGCATCTGTTGTGTTTATTCATTTTACCAGTCTGTATGCCTTCCTGGCGTTTGCATTTGACCACTTGTTGCCAAGTTACCAAGTTTTGTACCATCTCAAACTTTGAAATGATATTCCTATAGTGAAGTCCAAATAATTTATATCATAGCAAGAAAAACAATGATCCTAATATTGAGCCCTGGGAAACTTCAATATTTCCTCCACTTCAGTCAGAAAAACATCCAGTTATTGCTATTCCTTGCTTCTGATCCCTGAGTCAATATAGTACTTAAAATGTGATTGTCCATTTAATGCCATGTGCTTCAACTATACAAACAAATATGTTATGTGATACTTTATCAACTGCCTTTCAAAAGTTCATATGCACTGCACCTACAGTACAACTTCATCAAAACCTTGTATTAATTTATCAAATAAGTTGATCAAATTCCTTTAACCATTTTATTACTAACCATGCCTCTCTAAGTCAGAACTATTTCTGTTCTTGTAATTTCCCCATCATTGAAATTAGACTCATTTGTCTAGAGTGGCTGAACATTTTTGAACATTTACTGAGCTCTAGTCCTCTGGCACCATGCTATTATCCAAAGAGCAGTGATAAGTGTGATGCGAACTTCTACAATCTCCATTGTAGCTTTCATCAACAAAGTAGTATCTGACCCATATAGACAGTGTGACTTCTTAATTGAGAATGATGCCAGCCTAGTGAGCAATTTCCTCCCATCTATTTTTATCCAAGCTCACTATTTGTTCCTCTTCTAATGGCACTTTAACTACATTTAAAATGAATTGACTTTCCAGAATCTACCTGATGACCTTTGACAGAAAGGGAGCCCGGCAAGTTGAATAGTTGCAATGTCTAATGCTCTTTGCTCAGACAAAGCAGATCATGTCTAAAGTTTCAGCATCACCATAGTTTGGTTGCTGTCTTTCTATACCTTCTCCATGTCCACCAGCTTGCTTGATCTTCAAATCTGATCCTAGAAAATTTCCAAGTGCATTCACAACTACAATCAGTCTCTCTCTCACACACACACCTGATGAATGAATAAAAATTACAAGCCAAAGCTATTAATAGAATATTTTATTCTGTGAAAAAAAGTTTAGTTCTCTCCTGTTCCCAGCTCTCTCAGGATTTGTGATACTTGACCAGGATTCATGCTGCAGAACTCTCTCTAATCATCATTGCTGAACAATGACAGAAACAGACACTGCAAACCTACCCTTATGGATGAAAAAGTTACACACAAACTTACAGAAGAATTTATTTGGTGCCCAGACTGGAAATGCTTTTATTTATTTCCCTATTTCGTTTCAAAGGAATTTGTTATTAAGTTACATTATGATCGTAATATGCAGTTAGTTTCAGTTCACAAGGAATTAAATCCCGTGTGTGAAAGCTAATTTGTTCAAATGGCTGTAATTGTAGATGAAGAATCTATCAAAAATTTGTATTTTGACCTACTATACTAGTTTTCAGACAACTGGAAGTCACTTAGCATGCTTGAAAATTGTTTGCCTTGCAAAATTGTTCACCCAAGATATCTGGCAAGAGAGTCAGCCAACCAGATAATGTATTTAAAAACAAATTAGAGCAGAAGCTAGAGGTCTGAAATAAAAACAGAAAGTGCCAGAAAGGTCTGGCAGCATCTGTGGAGACAGAAAGAGAGTTTTAAACAAGGCTCAAGTTCAAGGAGCCTTCTTTAGTTAATGGATTTCCTGCGACTGCTCGCTTTTCCCACAAGGTTCTCCCTCAAACTTGTGGTTTGAATTAGCAAATTAAGGAACCAATGCTCGGCACTGTGTGGATGCGTGTAGTCAGTGGTCATTTTATTTTGTCTGTTTCCCATTTGCAGCCAGAGTCAATCTGGGCAGCTTGAGTCTGGAAATGTTGATTTTAGGGGGAACAGAAACAGAAGTTGCTGGAAAAGCTCCGCAGATCTGGCAGCATCTGTGAAGAAAACAGTCAAGAGTTAACGTTTCTCATCTAGTGAGTTCTGAGGAAAGGTCACTGGACCCGAAACATTAACTCTGATTTTTTTCTTCACAGGTGCTGCCAGACTTGCTGAGCTTTACCAGCAACTTCTGTTTCTGTTTCTGATTTACAGCATCCGCAGTTCTTCTGGTTTTTATTTTGATTTGGAGGGGCAGTTTGTGAACCAATTTAATGCAATTTTCTGATATTTTATTTAAAAAGCAGCAGGAGTTACAATGGGCGAAATTAGTTACTTAGGTAAAAATTGAAGTCTTCAACCCGTGACAGACGAGAAGACTTAACCAATCCCAGAGCCATTCTGTACAATGGAGAAGTAGAGACAGCATGCTGCCACATCCCAGTAGTTGTACGCCCTCTTGTGGTCACCTCTTGTAGTCTTTAATGGTCTTGTGGCCAGCAATCTTTGTACTTCAAGATAATAAAATGTGAGGCTGGATGAACACAGCAGGCCAAGCAGCATTTGTACTTCCCTCGGGCTGATGCAGGGCGGATCTTCTGGTCTTCCACCAAGGAAATGTTGTGGCTCGCCACCTTGGATATTCTTGCCCTCCATCCCTTCTTATTACTGTTAATATACTTCATTCGGGGGCTGACCATCAACGCAATGTCAGTAACCTGCCTAACACCACTTTGCCGATGGTCATGAGACAGCTACTGGATATCAGATGACCATTGTCCCGTTCCCGACCCCTATCCGAAGGTTAGTTTTCATTACTTCTGGGACCAAGAACCTCCTTATTTCCAGTACTCTACGTTGATACTGGAGTAGGATGGTTCCTAATAAATCTTTAATGTGAGTCAGAACCTCAAAGATTCTTATGACTTCTCCATTTTCATAAAGAGATTTGTTGACATTGACAGAAGGCTAGTTACTCATGTGACACAATTAGATGAAGTCTCATGTAAATATGAAATACTGCATTAACACAGGTTTAAGGGGACACCCAATTCTCAACAACAGGTTAAACAAAGCACCCTTGCTATCTAAGTTTGGGCAGTCAGTTCCCAGAACAGAGGATCTTGTAAAATCACAGCTCACAACCAAAGGTGATGAAATCAAAAATTCATATTATTCCATGGCCAGTCAAAACCGCAAGCTTGAATGAGAATCCACGAAAAAGAACACGGCCACTTAGTAATTCCATGTCTAACTATTCAAAGTTTTGGCAAAGATCCGTAGCTCGGGTTGTGGGTGAGGTTGTTGACTTGCTGGCTGAGCTGGCTTGTTCTTCTTCAGACGTTTCATCGCCATGCTAGGTGACATCATCAGTGAGGCCTCCGATGAAGCGATGTTATGCTACTCCGCTTGGAATTTATACTGTTTGGTCTGTGATTGTAAGCAGTGTCATTTCTGGTTTTGATCTGTATGGGTTTGTATATGGGGTTCAATTCTGTATGTTTGTTGATTGCATTACGGGCGGAGAACCAAGCCTCTAGGAACTCCCATGTGTGTCTGTGTTTGGCTTGGGCCATTTTCGTTACTTTGTCCCAGTTAAACTAATGACCTTCATTATCTGAGTGTACCGATATTAAGGAGAGTTCATTGTATTGTTTTGCTGCTAGCTGATGTTCATCATATATTCTGATAGTTAGTTTTCTTCCTGTCTGTCCGATGTAATGTTTGTGGGCAGTCGTTGCATGGCATTTTGTAAACCACATTGGCTCTGCATGTTGTGGGAATGGGGTCTTTAATCCTTGTGTTTGTCATAAAGTGGCTGTGGGCTTTTGGACCACCATGATTCCTAGTGGTCTTAGCAATCTTGTTGTCAGTTCCAATATGTTCTTAGTGTGAGCTGGAAGAGCACAGCAGGCCAGGCAGCATTAGAGAAGCAGGAAAACTGACGTTTCGGGTTGGGACCCTTCTTCAGAAATGGGGGAGGTGAAAATGGTTCTGAAATAAATGGGGGTGTTGGGCTGGAGAAGGTAGGTCAGATGGTGATAACAGGTAGGTAGTGGTGGGGATTGGTCTTGGACGAGGTTCGCGATAAACGAAAACACTTCCCAGTTGCGAACCACTTCAACTCCCCCTCCCACTCCCTGGATGACATGTCCAACTTGGGCTTCCTCCAGTGTCACAACAACAACACGTGGACACTTGAGGGCCAGCACATCATATTCTGCCTTGGAAGCCTACAACTCAACGGTCTCAATGTGGACTTTACTAGCTTCAAAATCTCCTCACCCCCGGCCTCTCTCTCATCCCTGTTTCCTTAACCTGTCCATTGTTTCTCCCACCTATCCACTCCTTCCACCTCACTGATCAATCCCCACCACCACCTACCTGCTATCACCATCCCACCTACCTTCCCCAGCCCAAACCCTCCCTTATTTATTTCAGAGCCCCCTTGTCCTCCCCCATTTCTGAAGAAGGATCCCAAGCAGAAACATCAGCTTTCCTGGTCCTCTGATGCTGCCTAGCCTGCTGTGTTCTTCCAGCTCCGCACTCCGTTATCTCAGATACCAGCATTGGCAGTTCTTACTATCTCCCGATATGGCCAGTATGTTAGGGCATACTGTGCCCTCCTGTTGTTATCTGTTTAGTAGGCATCTGCGGATGAAGGTTTGGAGATTTCTGTTTATAGAGAGGATAGTGCACTTCCTCTTTCTAGCATAGTTCTGGGGTGTTGTATTGTGTCTTGGCCTGTTTAAATAGTGCCCAGAAACGGAAGTTGATTGTTGTTTTCTTCTTCTCTTGTGAATTTAATCCCTGTGAATACGCTGTTGATGACGTGGTGGGTCTCTTCTAATTTATTGCATTTAATAATCCATTTCTGGATGTTAAAGTTGAACGTATGACAAACGGGGCGTTCCAAACCTCAACATACAGAAAAGTAACCTACGCTGACCAAATCCTCAACTTCCACAGCAACCACCCAACGCCCACAAACAAAACTGCATTAGGACACTAGTTAAATGGGCCGGGACACACTGCATCGCCCCAGAACTACACAGGAAAGAGGAAGAGCACCTATACAAAATCCTCACTATAAACGGATATCCCCAAACATTCATCTGCAGGTGCCTATTAAACAGACAACAACAGGCCACACTGTCCTACATCAGGAACATATCAGAACTGACAACAAGACTCCTAAGACCACTAGGAATCATGGTGGCCCACAAGCCCACAGCCACTCTCCGACAAACAAATAGAAGGATTAAAGACCCCATTCCCACTACATGCAGAACCAGAACAGTTTACAAAATACCATACAATGACTGCAACAAACATTACATCGGACTGGCAGGAAAGAACCTAACCATCAGAACATGGGAATATCAACTAGCAGCACTCAGTACATATCGGTACACTCAGGCAGTGAAGGCCATTGGTTTAAGATGGACAAGGTAACCATAGTAGCTCAAGCCAAACAAAGACACGCATGGGAATTCCTGGAGGCATGGTTCTCCACCCATAACGCAATCAATAAGCACATAGAATTGGACTTCACATACAAACCCATACAGATCAAAACCAGATATGACACTGCTCACCATAACAGACCAGACAGTATAACTTCCACGTGGAGTAGAACAACATTGCTTCACTGGAGGCTCCACTGATGATGTCACCTAGCATGGTGACAAAATGTCTGAACGAGCAGCTAGGGGAGCATGTCTAACTATGCAACATGCTAAGTACCTTAAATTGAACAAACTTTTACATTAAGGATACAAATAACTTATGAATTAGTGCTAGACATGTTCCACTGATGAACAGTTGAAGTTAGATGATATAAAAACAAAAAATGCTGAAAATACTCTGGACCTGGCAGTGTCTGTAGGGAGAGAAACAGGGTTAATGTTTTAAGTTTAATGAGTCTCATCTTCAGAGCTGAAGGCTGATACTCTGTAAATATGAGGGAGAAAATTGGGGATGGATATGAGTCTGCAGCTGCAAGAATATATTAGTCCATTGCTGAAAGGACATGTGAGGCTCTGAGTTCATGTAGAAGAGCACCTGAATCCATATCCTTCACTGCTCTTGCTCCAGATAGTCTCCCACAAAGCTGTACCAGCCTGAATTTTTAACTGCCATTTTTAACATTTCTTTTCTGTTTATTTACCAGTATAATCTCTTCTGCTGTCTCTCTTTCATTCAGTTGTTGTCCTCGCTAATGCCATGAACTGTGCTTCTCCATTCCAGGCAGCGCAGCAACAAATGTCAGATCCACCACACTCTCTGTCCTATTTTAGTCTCCATGGAAACTGATCAAACTGTAACTGGAATCACTCCATACAGACTTTCCAATATTCACTGTAGACTGGTCTGCTAAGCTATGCGTAGCCATTCAATGCCCTCAAATAGGCCTTAGTCACCCTGCCATCAATCTCACAATTCCTTCAGCCCAGTTCCCTCCTTGTCTCCAATGAGTCTGCCCTGGTCACTGCCCTAATTAATGCACCCTGGAATAATGTCAACATCTCCTTCCCTACAGCTTACAACAGTTCTAACCTCTTTCTTCATACCCTCTCCACATTCTCCTTTTCACTGTCATCCTTCTCCATGTGGCTGCATTCTCGTGTTTTGCCCTCCTGACTTGAAATTAATCTCTCCCACACCCCCAGTCCTCCACACAGTCGACTATGTGTAACACAGGGTTCCATCCTTGATCCAGCTCTTTTCCCCCAAACACAGCCCTTATCTAAACTTGGCTGTTTGTAGTATAGAGATAGTGATGGGTGAAGGAGATTATGATCAATCCTGTCAAATCCCAGCTGCTGGTGATCATCTCCTTATGATTGGAGCAAAAATAATAAAGATCCTGAACAATATATGCCTCTTGTTTCCATTCTTTCTAACTCTCTCTTTTCTGTGTGCATACCTGTTTGCCATCTCCATTTTCTTTATTCTCTGCCTTGTATTGATTCTCTTTGTCATTCTGTATTTCTGTTTGTTTTTCTCTATCAGTTACTGCTTCCTTATTCAGTTTCTGTGCTTCTTCCTGGCTGTCTTTCTTCACTCAATTTCTGCTTCTTTCTTGGTTTCCCTTTCTTTCTCTGTTCCTTTCTGTCTGAGCAACACATTCAATTGTTTCAGTCAGCACTTTCCTCTCATCATCCCATATAAGACCCCACTTTAAATTACAGTCTGCAATTGTTCCAGCACCTTAAATACTAATGCCACAACCTGTCTGCTCATTAAAATCATTTGTCTTCATCTAACCTTCAGATAATAGTTTCTTATGTGATTGCAGATCATTAATTTCCTGGTATTCATGCCTATTTTTGTCATAAACAATTGTCTGTCCAATTTCTTTTAATTGATGGTGCTTTTTATTCAATTGATTGTAAAATTTCAGGTATATTGTCTGCTGGAGAAATCAACTGGGTGTAATTTCCACAAAGAATTGATTGTTTGCCTGACCTTTAATGAAGTGGGAGTGTGGCTGGCAGTGGTCCAGTTACTCACAGTCCACGATCCACACAGGTCTATTGCTGGTCCAATGCCTAGAACATTTCACTTGCCATCTTTTGAATTGGAAACTGCATTCCACGTTGTTAAACTTGAGAGGCTGCAGAAAAGATGTACAGGGATGTTTACATGATTGGAGGGCTTGAGTTATAGGAAAAGGCTGAATAGGATGGGGCTTTCTTCCCTGGAGCATTGGAGGCTGAGGGGTGTCCTTATAGAGGTTTATAAAATCATGAGGAGCATGGATGGTAACATTTTCATGCAGAGAATGGTGCGTGTATGATATGATCTGCCAGAGGAAGTGGTGGAGGCAGGTACAATTACAACATTTAAAAGGCAGCTGGATGGGTATATGAATAGGAAGGGCTTAGAGAAATATGGACAAAATGCTGGCAAAAAGGACTAGGTTAGGTTGGGACATCTGGTCGATGCAAATGATTTGGACCAAAGAGTCTGTTTCCGCTGTATATGACCTATGATTCTATCTATGTTGCTTCTTGGCGACACCTTCCAAAAACACAACATCTATTTTCACATTATCTCTGACCACATCTACATCTACCTCACTACCATTTCCCTCACTTTCTCCACTATTGTCAAAATATTAGAATGCTTGTTTGATATCCAGGCCCGAAACATCAGCTTTTGTGCTCCTGAGATGCTGCTTGGCCTGCTGTGTTCATCCAGCTTCACACTTTGTTATCTTAAACATAAGATGGTGTTGGCTTTTGTTTTTGGTTAATGGTTAAGATAATGATATGATGGTCACTCTTGTAGAGAAGGTACGGAGACTGATAAATGAGGAATTGGGTTTCAGTTACTAGTTTTGTTGTTTCTGCGTGTACAATCTGGGCAGAAAGGGGCTGTCTGGTTTGCAGGTTCCCTTTGTCATTCTCTTTTTCTTCATGGTGTTGCTCCTCAGCTTCTTGCTCTATAGATAACGACAATAGTTTTGTCTTTGAGATAACAATGTTGTACAGCATGCAACAGACCATAACAAATCCTGAGACCCACACTGGCAAACTGCACTGTTGCTCCAGAGTGGTCATGGCAGTAGAATTGATGTTGGCAGCATGCCAATGGTACACTCTGTCACATTTATTGGATCAGCATGGCTTTCATTGTATGTATCATTAACTCAAGTACATGGATTGTGATTGCAAGTCATCATCCATATGGTCAACAAATAGCCCTTATCATCCAGTAGTCATATTCTGGTTTGTGATAGTGTCTCAAATGCAGCCAACACAGTGGGTTCCTAAAGAACGAAGGCATCGTGTCTACTACCAGAATACCAAGCATTGACATGGAAGATTTGTAGCTCTGGTCACACACCATTGAGGGAATGCAATCTCTTAGTTCTGCAAGATGACAGAATGGACATGTGGCAGCTGCAATGAGATTTATACACAGTCAATAAGTCCCTGCACCATGGGAAGGCTGCAATCCTTGTAAAGTGACATAATTGTTCTGCAAGCAGGCATGACATGAAATTACTATTCATTACATAAAGAGCCTCAGTGACCTCACTGTTACAGCAGTGCACTGCAAACTGTGAAATGTTTCCAACAGCAATCTGAAACAGTCACATAAAAGTTCATGCCCACAGCCACTGATAGTGAGGTCCCTCCCTGCTCCGAGGTTGGAGTTGTAGCTGCAGCAGGCAGGTTTCACTGAAGGTGTGCTCATTGAATTACGCACATTTTGCATATTGCACTTGACTGAGGTTTGAGTAGAAGGATTTGCACCAAAACATCTATTACGGAAATGGGTCTGGCTGAAAGCCCTTCTCCCATCAACCCATCTTCAACCTCCTCTCCCAGCAGCTTGATCTGTCCTGTATGACCACTCTGTATTCTTCTACCCATGCTCAGTTCCAAAAGAAAGGCTTCCCAGGCTGCCATGTCCGAAAGCAACCTGATTCAGCACAGATCTTTAAAATATGTAATAAACTATTTCAGCAACAGCCAGATGACGCAATGAAGCCTATTGAAGCTTAAGTGTAGAAAAGGTCCAACAATGTGTAGAATTGCACCTGCAGCCAGAGGAAATATGCAAGAAATTAAACTCTGAGCATTTCATGGCCCTCCTAAAACATATTGAATGGGGTATCAGTCCTAGTATTGAATTTATGCTCAACATGTGAACTTAAAGTGGCTGGTAGACTGGAGCATGGAAAGCATAAATATGACTCTGGGACTTTGCTGTGTGTAAATTGGTGAGAGATGTGAAAATGCAAATACAAAATGGGTGAAGTGGATAAATGTGAGATTATCCACTTTAGTAGCAAAAACAGGGAGGCAGAATATTACCTGAATGGCAACAGATTGAGAAAGGTTGAGGTGCACATTTGCGGGATGCAACGAGACCTGGGTGTCCTTGTACACCAGTCACTGAAGCAGGCAGTTAAGAACAGATGTCATGAGCCAATTTGTCATCTGATAAGAAAGTGTGGAGCTGGATGAACGCAGCAGGCCAAGCAGCATCTTAGGAGCACAAAAGCTTTTGCTGCTTGGCCTGCTGTGTTCATCCAGCTCCACACTTTCTTATCTTGGATTCTCCAGCATCTGCAGTTCCCATTATCTCTTGTCATCTGATAATTCTACTCACCCAGAAGCCACTTTTTGGTTCAATATGATGACCACTGTCGATTGAAGGCATCATGATTCCGTTCATAATACCAGACTTCCAGGATTTTGGAAAAAGATGTGGTGCCATGGTCACACACCAGCTGGAAGTTGAACAGATGAAATTCTTTTTGGCTCAGGTAGGTGGCAGAGTTGACATCCTTGACACTTCCTGTAGATATTTGGAAGTTTAAATAACAATGGAAAACACTAAATCTCTGTAGAATTGTAGCAACAATTGAAATATATCAACTAGCAACCTGAAAGCAGTTGATTCTTTAAAGGCTACTTTGGGTGTGGAAGGGCTTTCACGCTACATAACTCATGTTCAGCTGTGTGAGGCTAAGTGAAGGCATTGGCTGGAGCTTTAAACTACTGTCTAGCAGACTTTGACATCATGTGATAATGGGAAATGCAGATGCTGGAGAATCCAAGATAATAACATGTGAGGCTGGATGAACACAGCAGGCCCAGCAGCATCTCAGGAGCACAAAAGCTGACGTTTCGGGCCTAGACCCTTCATCTGAGAGGGGGATGGGGTGAGGGTTCTGGAATAAATAGGAAGAGAGGGGGAGGCAGACCGAAGATGGAGAGAAAAGAAGATAGGTGGAGAGGAGAGTATAGGTGGGGAGGTAGGGAGGGGATAGGTCAGTCCAGGGAAGACGGACAGGTCAAGGAGGTGGGATGAGGTTAGTAGGTAGGAGATGGAGGTGCGGCTTGGGGTGGGAGAAAGGGATGGGTGAGAGGAAGAACAGGTTAGGGAGGCAGAGACAGGTTGGACTGGTTTTGGGATGCAGTGGATGGAGGGCAAGAGCTGGGCTGGTTGTGTGGTGCAGTGGGGGGAGGGGACAAACTGAGCTGGTTTTGGGATGCGGTGGGGGAAGGGGAGATTTTGAAGCTGGTGAGGTCCACATTGATAGCATTGGGCTGCAGGGTTCCCAAGAGGAATATGAGTTGCTGTTCCTGCAACCTTCGGGTGGCATCATTGTGGCACTGCAGGAGCCCCATGACGGACATGTCATCTAAAGAATGGGAGGGGGAGTGGAAATGGTTTGCGACTGGGAGGTGCAGTTGTTTATTGCGAACCGAGCGGAGGTGTTCTGCAAAGCGGTCCCCGAGCCTCCGCTTGGTTTCCCCAATGTAGAGGAAGCCACACCGGGTACAGTGGATGCAGTATACCACATTGGCAGATGTGCAGGTGAACCTCTGCTTAATATGGGAAGTCATCTTGGGGCATGGGATGGGGGTGAGGGAGGAGGGGTGGGGGCAAGTGTAGCACTTCCTGCGGTTGCAGGGGAAGGTGCCGGGTGTGGTGGGGTTGGAAGGCAGTGTGGAGTGAACAAGGGAGTCACAGAGAGAGTGGTCTCTCCAGAAAGCAGACAAGGATGGGGATGGAAAAATGTCTTGGGTGGTGGGGTCGGATTGTAGATGGCGGAAGTGTTGGAGGATGATACGTTGTATCCGGAGGTTGGTGGGGTGGTGTGTGAGAACGAGGGGTATCCTCTTTGGGCGGTTGTGGCGGGGGCAGGGTGTGAGGGATGTGTTGCAGGAAATGCGGGAGACGCGGTCAAGGGCGTTCTTGACCACTTTGGGGGGAAAGTTGCGGTCCTTGAAGAACTTGGACATCTGAGATGTGCGGGAGTGGAATGCCTCATCGTAGGAGCAGATGCAGCGAAGGTGGAGGAATTGGGAATAGGGCATGGAATTTTTGCAGGAGGATGGGTGGGACAAGGTCTATTCTAGGTAGCTGTGGGAGTCGGTGGGCTTGAAATGGACATCAGTTACAAGCTGGTTGCCTGAGATGGAGACTGAGAGGTCCAGGATGGTGATGGATGTGCTGGGGATGGCCCAGGTGAACCGAAGGTTGGGGTGGAAGGTGTTGGTGAAGTGGATGAACTGTTCGAGCTCCTCTGGGGAGCAAGAGGCAGCGCCGATACAGTCATCAATGTACCGGAGGAAGAGGTGGGGTTTGGGGCCTGTGTAGGTGTGGAAGAGGCACTGTTCCACGTAACCTACAAAGAGGCAGGCATAGCTGGGGCCCATGCGGGTGCTCATGGCCACCCCCTTAGTCTGTAGGAAGTGGGAGGAATCGAAAGAGAAGTTGTTGAGGGTGAGGACGAGTTCGGCTCAAGCCCACCGACTCCCACAGCTACCTAGAATACACCTGTTCATCCAGCCTCACATTTTATTATCTTCGACATCATGTTCTGCCTGCTTTGTAACTAACTGCATGTATGCCAACATTTTTACCAAGAAGAAACTCGGATGCTTGTCACCAGAAGTGTGCACACACATCACAGACACTACCTTGCAACTCCAAGGATACTTGCAGCGGTCAAGGAATCGGTGCTATTAAGCCCAATTCCAGACCCCAACCTTGGGTTTTTACACCATTATCAACTTTCATTTTATGTCTCTCTGAACCTCCTTCTCAATATGTACTCTGTTGTTCCTTTTAGAATTTTACTGTTTAATGTATATTATCTCTCTTTAATCTTCCTCAAAAACTCACTTTTCACAGCCTTACATTTATCTGGCATCAGCCTAATTTACTAGCCTGACCTGAAATTCTTACAATCTTTTTCACGTTTAGCCATTTACCAACCCTGCACTCTACTCCCAAACCCCAGGTTCTGTGTTGTCTGCAAACTCTGATAGTGAACACTTTATGCCTGAGTGGGTGCACCTTTCAACAACAAGGTTGTTCTGCAAAGTATATACCCAATTATTCACTACAATAAACATTAGCTTGTGAAGGCTGTAATGAAGGTTGATTTGAGAGATGATCGCAATAAATGTGGGAAATAAAACAAAGGACTGCAGATGCTAAAGATCTGAAACAAATCAGAACTGAAGAAGGGACACTGGATTAATAAGTCAACTCTATTTCTATTTCCACAGATGCTGCCAGACCTGCTGAGTTTCTCCAGTCATTTCTGGTTTTTTGCAATAAATGCAGGTTTGGGCATAAATGTAATATATGTAAGTTTTATAGCTGGACTGCAAAATTTGAATTGTAATAAATGTTGGTGAGAACAGATTCTGTCATAGATGCTGAAATACAAGCACTGGAGATCTGAAATCAAAATTCAAAGTTGCTGGATTAACTGAAAGCACATTATAGGGGGATGGTTGTGGGTGGGATGCTTCAAGGGGTGGTGTGGACTTGTTGGGCCAAAGGACCCATTTCCACACTGTAGGGAATCTAATCTAATCTAATCTGAAGAGAAAATGTTTACCTTTTGAGCTCAGTATGAATCTTCTAGAACTTCTGTTGGACTGAAAACTTTATCGATTTCTTTCTCCACCCATACTGTCACAACTGCGAAGCTTCTCCAGCCCATTCTGTTTTTATAATCAACGCAGGTAGGGATGGGACCATAATAAACATGTCAATTTCTTCCAGGGCTTAACAAGGAGGAAGCCATCAACTCAGGTTGAGGAGTCTAGAACATGGGCCATAGATTCAGGACAAGGGGCTAGTGCTGTGGATAAGAGACCTAGCGAAGAACCTTCACGCAGTGGATTGTGAATTTTTGGATTCTCTACCCTAGATTTCTCACTCCTTGAATATCGAAATCGATACAGTTTAGGCCAATATGGGGATCGTGGTGGGAAATTGAGTTTAGATGATCAACTTTAATGAATGATGGAGCGGGGTCTATTCGAAGGGACATGTGCCGTTCTCCTGTTCCTGGAAGTTCCGCGCGTTCCTGAATTTAGATGAGACTGCAAGGAATGTAGTTTAGGACGGGTTTGTAAACATTGCTGGTTTGGGACAAGACTAGTTAACGCAGCTTTTGGGCTGGTCTGTACTAATTGTACAGTGAATTAGGAAAGAAGATTGATCACCTTGGATCATACGTCTGTAATTTTTGGTCGGGCAACTTCAGCTCCACCCCCCCATGCAACCGATTGATCAACTCGCATGAATTCTGATTGGGTTGTTCCAGGTTAGTAGGTGGTCTCTCCATTCCCAGCGCGATGTTGCCTGGAGCTGTCAGTGTGCAGTGGGCTAAGGACGGCAGCAACAGGTAAGGACCCTGGGCTAAGGACGGCAGCAACAGGAGAGGAGCCCGGGCTAAGGACTGCAGCAACAGGTAAGGAGCCTGTAGCAAACGCAGTCAGTGTCACTGCCTGTGACAGTAATGTTAGCAACATCGGGTTTTCAGTCTCGTCGTGTTTCTGCTTCGACGGTAGAGGATAATAGTCCCGTACTGTCTCTCCCACTCACTTTCCTTCTCTGTTCCTCTCTCACTTTCTCCCCTGGCCTGTGCCTCTCATTTTGTTTGCATGCACCTCAAGCTTCTCCCCACCCCCCGCCCCCACACTCTTCCTCTCCGTCCTTCCTGACCAGTCCCGGGTACGGTCTGTTTCTGATGCCCAAGTGCCGGGGAGATAACCGCACAGAATACACTGACGAAATGTCCGACACCGACGCGGAACAGTGTCCCATTCCTGACGTCGGTGTCTCTGTCTGTCTGTCTCTCCGCCTCGTTTTCTCGTTCTTTCTGTACTTTCCTATTCTCCTTTCTGTTTTTGCCTTTGTTAGTTTTGTTTTTTTTTAATTTAATCTCTCTCTTTCTCTCTATGTTGTGTCAGTCTGTCTCACTGGTTTAATTCCTCCCTCCCTCCCTGTTTGCAGGTTTCAGTGCTGTTTACAGTGGCGAGGACAGTTGACCCGCTCTGCTCTAACTGTACATTCAGCCTCCATGCCCATTTCACTGCGCCTTCTCAGGCTTTTCCATTCGGCCCCTTTTTCCCGGTTCTAACAGGTGTCATATCCCCACTGCGTGCCACTTCCGATTATTTATTCCTGTCCTCTCCTCGTTATTTTTAGTTTCCCCCCCACCCCCCTTTGGATTGTTTAATTTGCATCTTGTTTGCTGAATTTCTCTTCATTTCCACATTCCGTTCTGCCTTTACTTGTGACGGGCTGCGCTGGATCCGCGGGCGGCGAAGCGAGGGCAGCGGTGGCTGGGCGGTGAGAAACGGTGGAAATCAACCGACATATTCCCCCCACCCACCTCACCCCACCTCACACACTGAGGGCCGGCGACAGAGCTGGCGAACGGAAGGTAGCCTCCAGCTGTCCCTCCTCCGGGTACCAGTATTAAGTGACTCCAAACCGGGAGGGGGGGGTGCTACATTCATAGGCATGGTTAAAGCTTTCCTGAGGAATTATTTCTTCTTTATCAGAACCCACCCCCTCCCCCTCCACCGGTCAGGGTTTATTTTTGTTAAGCAATTAATTGATAGAAATGTTTCCTGCTGACTAAAGGACGAGGGAGGGGTTGGGGGGGGAGGTGGTGCTGTGTTAGGTGTTATTTCCTCAAGACCTGTGGCTACCGGAGACTGGAACTGTTTACTCCGCCGCCCCCAAGCTCTCACCCATCTCCTCCCACCCCGCCCCCCAAAGACCCGAGGTCCGGGCTCCGTTAATCATTTTCAAACAAAGAATTAAAAGGGGGCCTGCCAGCTAATTGTTTACTCAGAACTAGAGCTGGAGTAGCCTCATTGCATGGTGGCTGGGTTGGAGGGGACGGGCTGAACGGTCTCTTGCTGGCCCTGTGTTCATGTGAAGGTGACAGACTTGCTACGTCGTGCTTCCTGTCTCCTGGTAGTCTCATTAGCAATTGTTGATCCTTTCCCAGTTCCAGCTGGTGCTCCTGATGTAGCTCTGGTTAGCTTCGTGTCCTGAGTCTAGGAAACCGGAGATAACTACAATGCCAGCACACAGCTTCCTGCATCATATCAACCCCACGGAGGCAGGGGGCGGGAAGGGTGAACCTCTGAGCGGGCCGGGCTGGGGCTGGAAATTACAACATTAAACTAAACACATTGGAATATTTTATTTGGTTAAAACAGAAATAAATGATCAATGTGAGACACTTCGCATAAAATCATTGGAATTAATTATTTAAATCGGCAACGACAACGTAGTGAGGATAGTAAGAACTGCTGATGCTGGAGTGAGGAGATAGGTAATTGTTGAAAACGTAGAGCTCCAATGAACACAATACGCCTCAGCTGGAATCCAGTACAGCCCCAGTCAGTTACTGTCGCCCATTCAACCTGACCCTCCTCTCTGTTCCATTTACACTAAGCATGCTGTCTACCCCTCGTACTGTTGTCTCTTGTCCAGTTGCAGAACAATGCCTTTGAGTCTCTTTCTCTCTCTCACTCTCTCGAAACTGTCCCTCCAACAACTTCTCTTCATTCCGCTCGGTTAATCTGACCCAGTCTCCCTTGAGACTCCCCTCTGATATGTTACACTGGAACCATGTCCCATCGAGTGGGAAAAGAAAATTCGAGATGTTTTACCTTTTTCAAATAAACTCGGTTTGGCTACAGTGGACGGTTACACGTTAACGAGTTAACCTTCCAAACACACCAATCAGGCATTTTTTTTTGTTCAGTGACCACAATGTTCTGCTGCCATACAAAGTTTCCACTTCAATCCGACCTAGAAAAGGCGAGCTGCCGGAGAGCTGGGCACTGGGAGCCTTGCTGCCGGAGAGCTGGGCACTGGGAGCCTTGCTGCCGGAGAGCTGGGCACTGGGATACTGACCGTTAATGAATTGAACGCCCGATAAACGGGTGATCACTGTCAGAAAAGTGCGATACTTGTTGCGATTAAGAATTGTTTTCATCTACACAAATTGTGAAGAAGATGCGGGGCGGGCGGCATTGGTACTGTAAAATATTTTGAAAGACCGCGCAGTTTGGTAATCCAGTATGAAATTCAGATAACCAACATCTGAATCCAAATCATCCTGCACCTCCGTTTGATGGAACAAACGTACTTGGTGAGATGCGTTGCAGAAAGCGTGCGGTGTTTTAATCATATTGGCGAGCTGGTACAATGTGGTGATTCTCCAGGTGTATGCATTGTTGGTGCGCGTTAGGGGTGGACGGAGTGAGCATTCAATTTCCGAGATTCTCCTTAACGAACGGGATAGACTCACGGGGAAAAGGCAGGAGATGAGCCCGAACAGCTTTGTAATAACGCGGTAAATACGCAGCCAAACCCATACGGACAGCTGTATATTGCAGCTTCCCTTTCTCATTGTCATTTACTGCCGCTATATTCCGATAATTTTCTGAACAATGTATTGAGAATTTAACATGCGGCATCTCAAAATTCCACAGGCTATAGACTTCTTTATTGCATCAACATTTCTCATCAGTAATCCCCCCGTAACTGCAATCTCATCAATATCTGTGCATGTCAGTTATTCAATGTAGAAACCCACCGCCACCAACTGTTTGTGTTTATTTAGTTCCAGACTGTAATTCCTTCTCGGTACCTGCTATTCTGCAGTATAGCGACAGCCTTGTTTGCAATTTTCAGTACATGGGGAAAGTTCTGGAGGACTTACAGAATACAATCGGCCTCCGCGTGTGTACCTCTCTCTCTCTCTCTCTCACACACACACACACACACACACACACACAGAGCTTGGACTGATGGCTAAAGGCGCTGTAACGCTACAAACCCTGTAATCTGGGCAGCAGTAAATGTCACACAAGCTGTCACCAATAATGAAATGCTGCGTGGGCTCTTTGAAGGGGACAATGTTTTGAGAGGCCCAAACAGAGAGATTAAGAAAAGTGATGTTTTCCTTCGAACTTCGTGGTAGTTTTCGTTCCTGGGAGGACGGATCCGAGCTCCAATCCAGCCAGAGACTGGAAGACAAGGAGGCGCTGTGACCCTTTGCGGCTGAGAGTGATCGCTGGTCTGGCTGGAGGGTGGTGGGTGGATGGAGGGGGGCGGGACGCAAGAGGGACACAGCATCCTTCAAGTAAGACGGTGTGGGGGCGAGGTTACACCTAAAATATCTCCCTCCACGTCATTTCGCGTCACTGTTGATATTTTGTTGAAAAGAAATGAAGCCGTCGTCAAGGGAATTAATTGAGGTGAAAAATGAGGCGGAAAATCTTCGTGACACCCCAGCCCGCCTCAGCCACGGGGTTAATGATACCCCGTCTCATGGCAGCGCACAAGCACGCTGCTTGTATCTTTATTGGAGAGGGCGTGTCAGTGAGATTTGTTCTGCCCACAAAATCTATGAAGCCCACAAGCTGCTGTTTACAGAAAGATAACTCTCTCAAACAGGCTAGTGAGCGTTCTCAGTCTCAGAGGGTCAAGCCCGGAACAGAATTCTTCCTTAGCCGCTATTAACAGGACAAGACTTGCTTTCAGATCTGAATTCTCATACAGTAATTCTTCGTCTCGTTACAGAACCCGACGATGCCGTTGAGAAGGGGCAACTGACTGAGGCAAGAATAATTGACAGATTTTGCCCGTCCCACCTCCTCGCCAACTTTTGTCTCACATTGTAAGTTTCAAAGGATCGATTCCTAGCCTGCCTACCTGGCAGGAAGAGGCAGCCCGGGGATTAAAGTGCTGGTTTGGGCCCACCACTGCTTTCCCAGTACACCATCCAACAATTCCATCACAGAGAGGAGAGTACTCACTTCAATTTCAAACTTCATCTCCCCACTGCATTTTAGGGAGAGATGGCGCTGTCAATGGACTAGTAATTCAGAAGCCCAGATTCAAATCCTGTAGGGACAGGGGGTCAAAACCTCAACATGATAGCCAGTCGAATTTAAAATTCAGCCAGTAAAATTTGGAATTGGAAGAAAAGTTTCAATTTTTTAAAAAATCTGCTTCACTAGAGCCTTCTAGGGCAGGAAACCTGCAGTCACTACCTGGTTTGGCCTGTTTGTTTGCAATATCCCAGCAATGAGTTTGATTCCTAACCGACCTCTGAAATGGCTAAGCAAGCCATTTAGTTCAAGGGCAATTAGAGATCAACGTTTTAGTGACACATTGCACCATAAATTTAAACATTCTATATTCCCTATGGAATTCTTTTGAGCTTTTGCCTCAGGTAAGTGAATAGCATTCTTGTCCCTCACTCATAAGGTTTTGAGTTCAAGTCCTGCTTCAGGACTTCGGCACCAAAATTTAGACTAACAACCTATCATAAGTTTAACCAAGACCTTGTCCACCCTCTAAAGTGGATTTAAAAGACCCCATGGTACCATTTTGAAGAAAAGCAGAGGAATTATCCCTGGTGTCTTGGACAATGCATATTCATCAATTAATATCACATATTTATACATTTTATAATATATCCTATAGATTGTTGTGTGTAAATTAGTTACTGAGTTGCCAACATTACAATAAACATTACATTTCAGAAGTACATCCCTGGCTGTAACACAATTTGAGATGACTGACGGTTGTGAAAAACACTATAAAAGTGCAATTTGTTTTGATTGATTTTAACCTTTTAACTCATGCAATAACCCTACATTTTTCACATTACAGGAAAGCATTTATCTTGAGGTCTATACATCTCATATTTGAACATATTCCACTGTAGAGTTACCACTTTTGATAACCTTTCTGCCCAGTCAGTTTGGATTGAATCCTTTCTGAACTCCATGAACTCTGCCATTTCCCAAACTAACGTTTGATTCACTGCTGAACGTGAAATTAGTTTGACAACAATCACTGAATACAGAATTTGCTTACTGCCCTGTTCCCTGCCTAATTTCCTCCTAGCTCTCTTCTCTCCCTTGTCTCCAGGTGCAGCTTTGACACTTTCAAGCTGCTGTCTGCCTTGGTGAACTGACCTCTCTCCTTAGTTTACCATTGCTGGGCCCTTTCTGACTGGATAGGATTGAGCCTGTCTCTGTGGGGTCCCCTCCATCACCATCTGGTGGTATTTCCTCCCTTTTGCAGACAAAGGTTTTGATGAGAAAAACGTCTGCCAAACTCAATATGATATCGAAAGCTTTGTCTGCATAGGCTTGATCCCAGACTAAAACTCACTGAGGTTCCTCCAACAGCACCGTCCAAACACATGATATCTACCACCTCTATGGATAAGAGCAGCTGATAGATGGAACACCATCATCTGGAGGTTCACCTCCAAACCACACTCCATTTGACAGAACTATATTTCCTTCACTATCACCAAATCAAAATCCTCCCTAACAGCATTACGATTGTACTTACAATGGTTCAGGAAGATACCTTATACTATGTCACCTAGTAAAGGATATTCCAATGATCAGATAGATAATGCTAGCAATACTTCTCAACAGCAAATATTTTTTAGAATTATTTGGGATCTTGCTTTGAAGGTTTGCAGACTGCAGGTCTACAAGGTTCAGAATCTTTTGTGTTGCTTGAGAACTGTGTGAGTCTTCCAGATGCAGAGAAGGCAACAGTATTGCTGCTTTATACATTTCTGAAATTGACCTTGATTTTTCAAACCTATCCACTCCAAGTACATTTCTAGTTGCTGAAAGATTGATTCATCAGATCTGAACTCATGGTCAGGTAAGTAAACTGCTAAACTGTACTCAATGCGTTTTACTCCACACTTTTTTTAAAACAAGTCTTCTCTTTTTTAATCTTTGTTATTTTAAATCTACACTGTATTTTAGTCCACACTTTTCTTTTTAAATTCCACTTTAAATTCTAAAACCAGTAATCTAAGTTTTAATTAATCTCTTTTTCTTAATTTGTGCTCAGTCTAAAAAAAAATTCTAAGCTCTCTTTAATCTGAATTTTCTATTTATGTCCAGGAAGATACTGTGCTGCTATCTAATGCTACGGTTGCCTGAACCTTCAGGGAAGTAGTTATCTGACATTGGATTAAAGCAACTTGTTTGAGGCAAGTTTTTGAGGGTTGCCCTTTAGTGCACCCTCACTTGACATGGTGCAAAGGGAGGCAATAATAATTAATGGTGTCAATGACAAACCTACTGTGAATTGAAATGTTGTGACCCCCTAGAAGAACGGCAAGATTGACAACAAACTTGTGCCTGTCCTTTAGAAGGGTGTATACACACCACACTGTGGTGAATTGATTTTTGTCCACTGATAAATGGTGTTATTGAAGGTAGTTATGGTAGTTTATTGAGCAATATCAGCATTTGGGGCAGAATCATTTCTCCCACCATCACTAGGACGGCCCTGTTCTTAAGGGCAGGGGAATTACAAAGCCCCTCAAGCCCGTTCTAATTTAATGATCTCTGACCTAACTCAATCTTTGCTCCATTTCGTGTGATGCCTTTGGTTCATTAAAATCTATCAATCCTAGTTATAAAATTAATAATAGCCTGACATCCACTTAAGTTTGTAGATAAGAGATCCACATTTCTATAACCCTTTGTGTGAAGAGGTGTTTCTTAACTTCATTCTTTAAAGGACTAATTGTAATTGTTTGTGGATTTGAATTAGGTAACACAATTGAAATTTGATGCACTGTGACAGGCTTGGAAAACTATAAGGATTTCAGGAATAGGGCAATATCAGTGAAATAGAGTGAGAGATGGCAAATGCAATTTAATATGCATTAGTGTGACATAAAACATAGCAAGTGCAACAACGAGGAACGAGATTAAAGACTCAGTGGGAAGAAACTGGAGGAGAAAGGAACTGATTCTGGAAGTGCTCCATTTACTCAATGCCATTAAACAGTATATTAGACACACGCAGTGGATCTATCAGCACCAGTAAAGATAAATCAATCTTAGGAGAGTCAGTCTAGGTGGTAAATGGCTTGTCTCTGTTAAGCATTGACTGAGTTGTGAAATGTTTGCAGCATGTTCTGCACTTTGTTTTGGATTTCCAATTCTGTCTGCAAGTAAAATTGCTGGCTAATGAAGAGTTTAAAAGACTGGGGTTAACCTCCAACAGAGATTTTCAGTTCATGCCTAACTTCTGGATGTGAGCACATCTTGCCCTATAAATCTGCTCTTAATCATCAGCAAAGTGGTAGAAGGAGTCACCACAATGCTACCAAGTGGCACATGTTCAGTCAAAACCTATCGCTGATGATCAGTTTGGGTTCATCCATGATCACTGAGTTCTTACCCTCATGATAACCTTGATCCAAACATGGACGAAAGAGCTGACCTCCATAGGTGAGGTGACAGTGATTATGCTCGACATCAAGAAAGCATTTGACCAAGCTTGACATCAAGACTGGAGTCAATGGGAATATCTCTCTATTGATTTCAATCATACCTATCACAAAGAGTGTTACAGAGTCACAGAGTTATACTGTACAGAAACAGACCCTTTGGTCCTGCACATCCATGTTGGCCAAGTTTCCCAAACTAAACTAGCCCCAATTCTCTGCGTTTGGCCCTTATCCCTCTAAAGCTTTCCTATTTATGTACCTGTCCAATTATTTTTTAAATATTGTAACTATACCTGCATCTACCACTTCCTCTGGTAGTTTATTCCACATATGAACCATCCTCTGTGTGAAAAATTTGCCCCTTGATCCCCTGTTAAATCTTTCTTCTCTCACCTTAAAAATATACTGCCTAGTTTTGAATTCCCCAACCGTCAGGAAAAGACCTTTGCTATCCATCTTATCTGTGCTCCTCATGATTTTAGAAAGCTCTATAAGTTCACCATCAACCTTTTATTCCCCATTGATAAAGGTCCCAGCCCGTGTGGCCTCTCCTTGTAACTCAAATCCTCCAGTTCTGGCAATATCCTGGTAAATCTCCTTGCCCCAGGATATCACTGCAGGAGTTCTTCAGTGTCGATATATTCTAATCAACCTGTTCAAAGATTTTATTACACATCTCTGGAGCAGGTCGGACTTAAAGCTGGGCCTCCTGGTTCAGAGGTAGGATATTTCCACTGCACCACAAAAGTGCTTATAAAAGCTCTTCAGGGTAGTGTCCCAGGCTCAACTGTCTTCAGGTATTTCATCATGACTTTCTTTCCATCATGAGGTCAGAAGTAGGGATTGTCACTGATGATTGCACAATGTTCAGCACCATTCACAACTCCTCAAATACTAAGCAATTCATATCCACATTTAGCAAGACAACGTTCAGGCTTGGGCTGATAAGTGGCTAGTAGCTTTCATGCCGCATAATTTCCAGAACCAAATGGCCTTCCCAAGACATTCAATGGCATTACCATCACTGAACCCCCACTATCAATATCCTGTTGTTTACAATTGACCAGAACTAAGCTGGATTAGCCACTCAAATACTAAGACTACAGAGCAGGTTAGAGGTTGAGTATTCGGTGGCAAATAACTCCCCTTCTGCCTTCCCAATACCTGTCCACTATCTGCAAGGCAAAAGCCAGGAGACTACTGTAATACCCTCCACTGATTTGGTGAGTGAGCCCAAGCAAATCTTAAGAAGCTGGACATCATTCAGGACAGAACAGTCAGCTTGATTGGTACCCCATTTACACTGTTGTAAGGACAGTACTGAGAGATGCTGCATTGTTGGAGCAATTATACTGAGGAACACTACCCTGTTGAAGAGACAATACTAAAGAAGCACTGATAATAAAATGTGAGGCTGGATGAACACAGCAGGCCAAGCAGCATCCCAGGAGCACAAAAGCTGACGTTTCGGGCCTAGACCCTTCATCAGAGAGGGGGATGGGGGGAGGGAACTGGAATAAATAGGGAGAGAGGGAGGGGCGGACCGAAGATGGAGAGCAAAGAAGATAGGTGGAGAGGGTGTAGGTGGGGAGGTAGGGAGGGGATAGGTCAGTCCAGGGAAGACGGACAGGTCAAGGAGGTGGGATGAGGTTAGTAGGTAGCTGGGGGTGCGGCTTGGGGTGGGAGGAAGGGATGGGTGAGAGGAAGAACCGGTTAGGGAGGCAGAGACAGGTTGGACTGGTTTTGGGATGCAGTGGGTGGGGGGGAAGAGCTGGGCTGGTTGTGTGGTGCAGTGGGGGGAGGGGATGAACTGGGCTGGTTTAGGGATGCAGTGGGGGAAGGGGAGATTTTGAAACTGGTGAAGTCCACATTGATACCATATGGCTGCAGGGTTCCCAGGCGGAATATGAGTTGCTGTTCCTGCAACCTTCGGGTTGATGCCACCCGAAGGTTGCAGGAACAGCAACTCATATTCCGCCTGGGAACCCTGCAGCCATATGGTATCAATGTGGACTTCACCAGTTTCAAAATCTCCCCTTCCCCCACTGCATCCCTAAACCAGCCCAGTTCATCCCCTCCCCCCACTGCACCACACAACCAGCCCAGCTCTTCCCCCCCACCCACTGCATCCCAAAACCAGTCCAACCTGTCTCTGCCTCCCTAACCGGTTCTTCCTCTCACCCATCCCTTCCTCCCACCCCAAGCCGCACCCCCAGCTACCTACTAACCTCATCCCACCTCCTTGACCTGTCCGTCTTCCCTGGACTGACCTATCCCCTCCCTACCTCCCCACCTACACCCTCTCCACCTATCTTCTTTGCTCTCCATCTTCGGTCCGCCCCTCCCTCTCTCCCTATTTATTCCAGCTCCCTCCCCCCATCCCCCTCTCTGATGAAGGGTCTAGGCCCGAAACGTCAGCTTTTGTGCTCCTGGGATGCTGCTTGGCCTGCTGTGTTCATCCAGCCTCACATTTTATTATCTTGGAATCTCCAGCATCTGCAGTTCCCATTATCTCTGATACTAAAGAAGCACTGTCATGTTGAAGGAACAATACTGAGGAGGCACTGAACTGTTGCAGGAGGAATACTGAGGGTGTGCTGGACTGTCAAAGCGGCTGTATCAGGGGGTCATGTGCTGCTGGAAGGGTAAATCGTGTGGCATAAATGTCACTTGCCATTTATCAGCCCAAGCCTGAATGTTGTCCAGGTCTTGCTAAAGTCAACGTTCAACATTCACTTCCTTCACAACTGATTTACCGACAATGGCAGCAATGTGCACCATCACTGAGATGTACTCCATCACAAAGACTTCTTTGACAACAACTTCTAAATCTTCAACCTCTACCAAGTAGATGGACAAGAGCAGAACCACCTGTAGGTTCCCCTCTAAACCACTCACCTGACTTGAAAATGTATTGCCATTTCTTCACAGCCAGTGGATTAAAATCCTGAAACCACATTCCTAACAGCACTGTGAGTATAACTAGAGTACAAAGATCTCTGTGATTCAGCAAGACAGCTCACCACAATATTCTGAAGGGCAAATACAACTAGCCAGTGACAGACACACATATCCCTTAAATGAATAATGGAAAAAAATCAGAAATTCCAGAATAGTACTGAGGGATTACTGAATTGCTGGAGGAGCAGTACTGAGGGACTACTGAATTGCTGGAGGGGCAGTACTGAGGGAGCACTGAATTGCTGGAGGGGCAGTACTGAGGGATTACTGATTTGCTGGAGGGGCAGTCCTGAGGGATTACTGAATTGCTGGAGGGGCAGTCCTGAGGGAGCGCTGAATTGCTGGAGGGGCAGTCCTGAGGGAGCGCTGAATTGCTGGAGGGGCAGTCCTGAGGGAGCGCTGAATTGCTGGAGGGGCAGTCCTGAGGGAGCGCTGAATTGCTGGAGGGGCAGTCCTGAGGGATTACTGAATTGCTGGAGGGGCAGTCCTGAGGGATTACTGAATTGCTGGAGGGGCAGTCCTGAGGGATTACTGAATTGCTGGAGGGGCAGTATTGAGGGATTACTGAATTGCTGGAGGGGCAGTACTGAGGGAGCACTGAATTGCTGGAGGGGCAGTACTGAAGGATTACTGAATTGCTGGAGGAGCAGTACTGAGCGAGCGCTGAAATGCTAGAAGGACAGTACCAAGGAAGTGCTGCACTATTGGAGGGATAGAACTGAGGAAGCACTGCACTGTCAGAGATTCAATACGTAGGAGCATTGCATGTTTGGAAGGACAACAGTCAGATGGTGCTGCAATGTTAAAGTGTACCAGGCACCAACTACAGAAAAGTTGCACTTTCGAAGAGGGGCAGTACTGAGGCAGCACTGAATTCTCGGAGGGACTGTACTGAGACAGTACTGCACTGTTGGATGGGTGCTACAGAGAGCACTTCTGGAGTGCTATACAGAAGCATCAATATACTATTGGAGGTATTGTCTTTCAAAAGGAATGTTGAACCCTAGTGACTGTGATGCCTGATAGCCAACACTAACCTGCATGCATTCTGGATCCAACCTGACATTTTAAAAGTTGGGAAATATATGGGGCAATGGTTATATTCTTAAATCTTTAAAATGTCTCCACAGTTTCTCAGTCTGCCCTTTTGGTTAACGTCAGTCTGCACATATTCTGGGAGTGGATACTTTATGCAAATTGCTTTGGCAGTAGGTGGTGCTCAATGGGCACGGAACAACGTGATGACAGGAAAGAAAGCAACTATCACCACGAGATCCTATTGCAAACACTCGTGCTCTTTGTATTTTGAGCATTTCATAATAAGAGTCAGTAATAACGGAGGATATGATAGGATTTGCATGAATTTGTTAGTGGATTAGATAGCTGGTAAACAGTAAACCTTGTGTTCAACATTGCGATAAACTAAGCAAGTGGAAAATAACCTGTGTCATGCACATTGAGAGAGGTCCCATCTATTCATGTAGTGAATTCCGGGAAAGGTACTCTATACCAGTGTAGCCTATACTAGGAGAGGTTCAGTGACTGGTAGTGTACGTCAGGAAATGTTCTGTGTACCCGCATAGCGTACATGAGGAGAGGTTCTGTGTCCCTGTGTAGTGTACACCAGGAAACGTCCTACATATCTATGTAGCATAGCGTACACCAAGAAATGTTTTGTATACCTGTGTAGTGTACATCAGGGAATGTTGTCGGCAGCCATGTAATGTAATGCAGGAAATATTGTGTGCATAGGCAGTATACACCAGGAGAAGTTCTGTATATCTGTGCAGTGTACAGCGGGAGATGTGTGATATAACTGTGTGTACACCAAAAGAGATCCTTTGGACCAGTGTAGCATAAACCTGGAGAGGTTATGTACACCTGTGTAGTGTGCACCAGGAAAAGATTTGCAGAATACTACCAGGAGAGGTTGTATGTACCTTTGCAGGAATCTGGAAGATTAGTTTTCAGGTACAACAAGTAATTAGGAAAGCTAATAGCAGGTTGTGTTTTTATTGCAATGGTGATTGAATGCAAGTGTAGGGAGGTTATGGAGTAATAAAGGGCTGTGGAAAGTAAGTAATATCAGGAATAGGCAGGTTGCTTATGAGGAAGTGATAGAGTAATGAGGCCTGTATCTTCTTGAGTTCAGAAGAGTTGGAGGTAACTTAATTAAAATATATAAGATCTGAGGGGACTTGACTGGGTGGATGTTGAAAGCATGTTTCCTCTCGTGGGACAATCAACACCTAGGGGTCATCCTATAAAAATAAGGATTTGCCCTGTTAAAACAGAGATGCTGAAACATTTTTTTTCTCTGGGATTTGAGAGTCATAATCATACAGCAGGGAAACAATCCCTCCAGTCCAATTAGTGCATGAGAACCAAGTTGCCCAAATTAAACAAGTCCCACTTATCTGCATTTGCCCCATATCCCTC
Source organism: Stegostoma tigrinum (assembly GCF_030684315.1). Taxonomy (NCBI): domain Eukaryota; kingdom Metazoa; phylum Chordata; class Chondrichthyes; order Orectolobiformes; family Stegostomatidae; genus Stegostoma; species Stegostoma tigrinum. The sequence goes on from NC_081376.1 coordinate 24,877,962, forward strand.
TAAACCTCTCCTATTCATGTACCTGTCTAAGTGTCTCTTAAATGTTGTAACTGTACCTTCACCAATACTTCCTCAGGTATTTTATTGCATAAGACCATAAGACATAGGAGCAGAAATTAGGCCATTTGGCCCATTCAATCATGGCTAATAAGTTCCTCAATCCCATTTTCTCACTTTCTCCCTGTAACTGTTGATCCTCTTGATAAGCAGGAACCTATCTAACTCAGACTTAAATATACTCAATAACTTGACCTCCACAGCCTTCTGTGGCAGTGAATTCCGTAGATTCACCACTCTCTGGCTGAAGAAGTTTCTCCTTATCTTTGTTCTAAAAGGCCTTCCCTTTACCCTAAGGCTGTGCCCTTGGCCCTAGTCTCTCCTACCACTGAAAGCATCTTCCCAACATCTGCTTAGTCCAGCCATTCAGCACTCTGTAAGTTTCACTTAGATACCCTCTCATCCTTCTAAATTTGAATGACTATATTCCCAGAGTCCTCAAATGTTCCACATATGTTAAGCTTCTCATTCCTGGGACTATTCTCGTGAACCTCCTCTGAACCCGCTCTAGGGCCAGTACATCCTTCCTGAGATATGGGGCCCAAAACTGCACACAATACTCCAAATATGGCCTGACCAGGGTCTTGTATAGCCTCAGTGGTACATCCCTGCTTTTATATTCAAGTCCTCTCAAAATAAATGCCAACATTGCATTGCCTTCCTGACTACTGTCTCAACCTACAAGTTTACCTTGAGAGAATCCTGGACGAGAACTCACAAGTCTCTTTGGACATCAGACTTCTGAATTCTCTCCCCATTTAGAAAATAGTTCATGCTTTTATTCTTCTTACCAAAGTGCATGATCTCACACATTCCCACATTGTACTCTATCAGCCACTTTTCCCCACTCTTCTAATCTGTCCAAATCCTTCTGCCGCCTCTCCACCTCCTCAATACTACCCGTCCCTCCATCTATCTTTATATGGTCTGCAAACTTAGCCAGAATGCCCACAGTTCATCTAGATCATTAAAGCTTAAATTGAAAAGTTGTGGTCCTAACACTAACCCTTGTGGAATACCACTTGTCACCGGCTGCTATCCTGATAAACACCTTTCTATCCCCACTCTCTGCTTTCTGCCAGACAGACAATCTTCTAATCATGCTAGTACCTTGACTCTAACACCATGGGCCCTTATCTTACTCAGCAGCCTCCTGCGTGGCGCCTTGTCAAAGGCCTTCTTGAAGTCCAGGTGGATAACATCCATTGCTCTCCTTGGTCTACCCTGCTCATTACTTCCTCAAAGAATTCTAGCAGATTTGTCAGGCATGACCTCCCCTTGATGAAACCATGCCAACTTTTCCCTTTTAACCATACACTTCCAAATATTCAGAAATCTCATCCTTCACAATGGACTCCAAAATCTTACCCACGACTGAGGTTAGGCTAATTAACCTGTAATTTTCCATCTTTTGCCTTACTCCCTTTTTAAACAGGAGTGTCACATTAGTGATTTTTCAGTCCTCTGGGACCCTCCCTGACTCGAGCGATTCCTGAAAGGTCACCATTAACACTTACACTATCTCTTCAGCTATCTCCTTTAGAACTCTGGGGTGTAGTCTGTCTGGTCCAAGTGATTTATCCACCTTCAGGCCAATCAGTTTTATAGCACCTTTTCCTTGGTGATGGCACCATACTCAGCTCTGCCCCCGACTCTCTTGAATTTTTGGGATTTTACTCATATATTCCACCGTGAAGACTGACGTGAAGTAATTATTCAGTTCATCAGCCATTCCCTTGTTCCCCACTACTACCTCTCCAGCGTCATTTTCCGATGTCCACTTTTGCCTCTCATTTGCCCTGTATATATCTAAAGAAACTCTTAAAGACTTCAATTATATTAACGGCTAGCTTACCCTCATATTTAATCTCGTTTGTCCTTATTTATTTTTTTGTTGCCCTTTGTTGGTCTTTTTAAACTTCCAAATCTTCCAGTTTCCCACTGCTCTTCCCCACGTAATATGCTTTTTTTTTGCTTTTATGCTATCCCTGACTTCCTTAGTCATAGTACCATGCTTCTTTTTCCTAGGGATGAATTTTTGCTGTGTCTCCTGATTTACTCCCAGAAACTCCTGCCCTTGCTGTTCCATTGTCTTTCCTGCTAGGCTCCTGTTCCGGTCAATTGTGCCCAGCTCCCACATACCTCTGCAGTCACCTTTATTCAGCTGTAACACGGTTACCTCCCCAAAGTGAGCCACCCCCATGTGTAAACGTTGCCCCTCGGGTCCCTTTTAAATCTTTCTCGTCTCCCCTTAAAAATATGCCCCCTAGTTTTGAACTCCCGCACAACCTAGAGTAAAGACCTTTGCTATTCATCTTATCTAGGCCCCTCATGATTATTATAAATCTCTACAAGGCCACCCCACAACCTCCTGTGCTCCAATAAAGTCACAGCTTCTCCTTATAATGCAAACCCAGCACCGTCCTGGTAATTCTTTCCTCAAAATGCACTGAATGCAAAATGTTTAAATATTTTCTAGGTTGAAATGGAAGGAAAGATTCTTGATGGCCAAGGTGATGAAAGATTATTCAGGGTGTCCAGGAATCTAGTGTTGAGATTAAAATCAAATGAGCTATTGAATAGAACAGCAGGCTCAAAGGGCAGAGTCTTGTTCCTTGTTCATGTCGTTATAAGTATCAAGAAAATCATGGTGTCCCTGTGTAGTGGTTGGATTGGAGAAGTTAATGCAAATACCATTTATACTTTTTAAATAGAAAAAGAGGAACAAATTTTGAAAAATCCAAAAATTTGTACCATTTGGGTTTGTTATTCTGCTCCGTTAGTGCAGTCTGTTGGAGGATGTTGAATGAGACATCCTGAGAGTTACAGCCATGATTTTTGATTCTCAAGCCTCAGAACTGACAAGTTATATTTGTTTGGGAATGGACACACTACGAACCCTCAACACACGGCAAGTGCTGCAGATCACTAAGCCAGTCTGCAATGACACAGTGGGTGGGTCACAGCTGTAAACATAGAACATAGAACATAGAACATTACAGCACAGTACAGGCCCTTCGGCCCTCGATGTTGTGCCGACCTGTCATACCGATCTGAAGCCCATCTAACCTACACTATTCCATGTACGTCCATATGCTTATCCAATGACGACTTAAATGTACCTAAAATTAACAAATCTACTACCGTTGCAGGCAAAGCATTCCATTCCCTTACTACTCTGAGTAAAGAAACCACCTCTGACATCTGTCCTATATCTTTCACCCCTCAGTTTAAAGCTATATCACCCCTCAATTTAATCTCCCACAATGAAGACTGATGCAAAGTACCTATTCAGTACCTCTGCCATCCTTTGATCCCCATTACTACTTCTCCACCCTCATTTTTCACCAGTCCAATGTTCACTCTTGTCTCTCTCTCTCACATTTTTTTATTTAGGCATCTTAAAAAAATTCTTCCAATTTACTGTTTTATTACTAGCTAGCTCATCCTGAGATTTCATCATCTCTCTCTTATTGCTTTTTAGTTGTCCTCTGGTGGTTTTTAAAGGCTTTTCAATCTTTTGGGTTCCTATTAACCTTCACCGCATTGCATGCATTTTATGTTATTCCTGACTTCCCGTGGCATGCTTATTCTTCCTTGGGATAAATTTCTGTGGTGCCTCACAAATTACCCCAAGAAACTTGTTTACTAATTACTTGGTGTGGTGTCAAGGGCACTCAACCAATTCTGGTTTCTTAACTGTTTTTATTTCGGTTATTCTGCCTTCAGATTTGCATCACTTCCTGTAGTTCACTGAACTTTTCCACCGTCGAGGTGGTTTGCAATTGTAATGCATCAGTTGCAGAGCCGCCAGTCTGTCCGCAGGACAACAGCACGACCTGTGACTCCAGTAGAGGAAGCCCATTCTACTGCTGATGAACTCAGGTAAGGGGGATCCATTACCCAGTCATCGCAGCCTTTCCCACAACTCCAAGTTCCTTTGTTACTAATTATTAATTGTAGGAATTGAAACACTCAGAGATTGACACTGGCTGCTCAGACTCTCTTTTTATTCCTGTGAAACATAAGCCTTACAATATCAATGTCAGGCACAGAGTTCCTGCATGACGAGAGTGAACCAGGGAAAGTCCATACTCACTTACAGCAGTTACGCAGTTTCCTGTACACCAGCTTCTGATCCCAAAGGCAGAGAATTGGAAAGTCAACCCTTAATCAGTCTTTGGGGAAGTGGTTCTTTATCCCCAGACTGTAGGTGTGATGAAGGGTATGTAGGGGTAGTATGTATTCTGGAAAGGGGATGGGCACAGTGCACCTTTACAGTGCCCTGCATGCCTGACCAAGGACAGCGGGATTTTGTGGGTGGTGGAAGGTTTGTGTCTGGTTATGCTCAGGAGATGGAAGGGGACTAAGTGGACCCTCCAGTTCAGTTTTCTCTTGGTGAATTTAGTGCTCAAGAATAAAAGTTGGTAAATGGGTTTGTGTTCTAGACTTAAAGTTCAAAAATGTTACTAGGCTGGCTGCAGGTAGACTGGCAGCTTCAGCTTATTAAAGACAGTCCATGTCGGAATGATCCATCTATTAAGTATCCAGGGTGGAAGGGAGTCAAATTGTCTCAACACATCCTGCATAGTACTTCCTAATGTTTGCCTCCCTGGACAGCCTCCCGTTTCATTTTCTGGTGAAAATTTATCCAGATCCTTTTTTAAAGGTAGTGACTAGCTCAATAATAACTACTTCTGATGACTGCCAGTTCTCCATTGGGTTGGAGTTGAGGTGTGAACGTCAGTGTGTATTTTCACTCTGAATGTGAGTGTCCTTCCTGGGAATGTTTTATGTGAAAGAGACTTTACGTAAATGCTTATTGTTATTGTATCTGACTTCACCCGTAAACAAAATAGCTTCCTGAGACACAAATATCCTTCAAGGGAGGGAACAATCTGACCTTCCTGTAACTCCAGATCCAGGTGAGATGATTAAATATTAGGAATGGGTAATGAATGGACAGTCAAATGTTATCAAGCAAACACAGCCAGAGGTCATTCAGAGTCTAATTATTATCTTATCAGGAATCAATTTGATTGAAATTGCCAGTAACATTAAGTTGGGTAGCTCAGTTAGCTGGACAGTTAGTTTGCAATGCAGAACAATGTCCTAAATATGGGTTCAATTCCTGTTACCATGAAGAGCTCTCCCTTTCAAACTCTCCCTCACCTGAGATGTGGTGACCCTCAGGTTAAACCTTGGACAGTTGACCCTCTGGAATGAGAATCCTATGGTCCAGTCAGACTATAATGACTTTATGTCCCAAGAGGAAGAATATATTTTGAAAAATCACCTATTCCTCAAGATTTTAAAGCCAGGAGCCTCATTCTCCCTTAATTTTCAATTAGCACCAGTTAAGTTGTGTGAATTTCTACGAACAAGTTTATTCTAAACTCATTGAATTCCAGTCTCTTTCCCCAGATTAGTTAAATACTTGTAGCTCTTAACATGTTATTTGCATCATAGCCACAAGACTGAAAAGTCAGTATTCTGGTTTCTCAATACTGAGCCCTCTGTACTCATTCCTGCCACCGCCCCTGTACTTTCTTTGCAATTCAGCTTCTCTTTCCTCATCACCCAGAATAATACTTCCTGTTTTTCAAATTTCCTTTTTTCTCACTCTCTAATTAAGTCAAAGAGATAAATGGATTGAATAAATGCTCAAAGAGATCTTACAGATCAATGGAATGAGCCAGAGTAACCCAATTCTGGGGGAAAAAACCTGGAAATGAGCAGTGTGAGATATCAGGCCAGTTGTAATGGGAAGTCAATCTGATTCAGCATGGGACAGGAATGGACAAAGGGACTGAAATGCCAGGAGCTAGGAAAAAATATACTGGACACGCAGACACAGAAAGTTATACAGACAGGGGCTGCATTTGCATTTACAGGTGGCATGGGAGCTCAGTGGTTAATACTGCTGCCTCATAGAGCCAGGGACCCAGGTTTGACTCCAGTGTTGAATGATTGTCTGTGTAGAGTTTGCGCTCTCCCTCTGTCTGTGTGGATTTCCCCTGTGTGTTCTGGTTTCTTCCCATGGTCCAAAGATGTGCAGGTTAGGTGGATTGGCCACACTAAATTCCCCGTAGTGTCCAGGAATGTGCACATTGGGTGGGTTTGTCATGGAAATGCAGGGTACAAGGATAGTGTAGGAGGGTCGGTCTGGGTGGGATGGTCTTGGAGGGGCAGTGTGGATTCGATGGGACAAATGGCCTGCTCTCATACTGTAGGGATTCTGTTCTTGAACTGTAAGATTCTGTGGGATGCTCCTAACTTTTTGGAAAATTCATATTCTGAGGCAGAATGAGTAACTGGAAATCTGGTATTTGAAACAATAGAAGAAGAAATTAGTGGGGGAATTTTTGAAGCAAAGGGGTTTGGGATAACTGAGGCAGGCTCCATCAAAACTAATGATGGACTAAGAAACTTGTGACTATCACTGAGGCATTGATTTGAATCATTGGAAACAGGCACATGAAGGGGAAAAATTTTGATCACAGGCGACAAAGATCACAAATTCAATAGTGGACTGGACTCTGAAACAAAGGCACCAGAAGAACTGAAACTGAGGTGACAGTTGGGAGCTATGACATTGTTAGAGAATCAAAAACACAATTTGATGTAGTGAATGAATATAAATCAAACATCTAGGTGACAAATTGTTCAGAAGAGATGGAGTAGTTGGAATCCAACAACAACTAGTTGTTTTACAGCACCATTGAGAAGTTTCATAATCTAATGTTTTATACCATTGAGCAGATGGGCAAAAAACTGTCAAAACAGTAGGCTCTACTGATCTTAAAGAAGGAAAAAGAGGTAGAAAGGCTGAAATGTTTGGGGGTGGGGTTAATGGAATTCTGGAGCTTAGGGTGAGACAGTATCAATAGGGACACCTGAATAGAGTGACAATAAGAGGCCAAAATTAGAGGATGACAGAGGTCTGAAAGGGTTGTGGGGTTGGAGGTGGTAACAGAAGTTGAAAAAGTTGAAGCCATAATATGATTTGAAAATAACAAGAGAATTTTAAAAGTGGGACATTGTTTAACTGGGAAAGGGGGTGATATGTGAACAGACTGTGTTATAGAGAGATTCCAGGATCGGTTCTGCCTGTGAAATCCAAATTCTATCACTAAAATAAAATAATTAACTGTAGATGTTGGAGATTTGAAACAAAATACTGAAATTGCTGGAGTTCTGAAGAAGGGTCACTGGTCTCAAAACAGTAACTCTGATTTCTCTCCACAGATGCTACTAGATCTGCTGAGTTTCTCCAACAATTTCTGCTTTTGCTTGTTTTGAATTCCATCCCTGTTCACTCTATCCCCATGTTTCTGCCTTTGTCTTTCTCTCTGTTCTGGCCCATTTTCACTTTATTCCCTTCTCTTCCTCTTGTCTTTTTCTCCCTTCCATTTACCCCTGCACTTTCAGTGTGTCTGTTTTTCCCTCTGTACCTGTTTCTGTCTCTGTTTTTCTCTTTTTGCCATCTCCAGCAGTAGCAATTAAATTGATTTTTTTTTCCTGCAAATCTTTGCTGACTTTATTGTTGAGAATTCATTTAAAACTCAAGTCTGCTTCTGAATAACTGTCTCTTACAAAGCTTATGAGTCTGACCATCAGGATGAGCTATAAGTGATGGTCTCCTAGCAACAGATCAAGGTCCATGACAATGGAAATTTTCCAAAGCAGAATCCCCTTTGGTCTATATCAGCTGCCCCCTTGCCGCTTCTCAGACCCTCTACCTTGTGTGTACCAGTACATTGTTAGAATTAAATAATTTTACACCTCAACACTGCTGCCTGTCAATGTGCCTAGTGATCCTCAGGCACTATCAGAAAATAACAACCCATTTCTTCACTGGGGGAAGTGGGCCAGTATTCATTATTGGGGGAGGAGGCCGTTTCTATATGAGGGTCGGAATTCAGTATGGGAGATGCTGTATCTAAACGTGGGGAGCTGCTGTGTCTCTGTTATGCCCCAGAGTTACAAATACTCTTGCATTGTAACCCCAGAGTTATATGAGGGTTTCACACTAATCCAGGATTGTTCCAGGAAGCACTGCAACTGCAGAATCTATGGGCAAAATCTTACAGGGACCTGAATAACATGAGTTAAGGTGAGAAATATGACTTCAGTACAGGAGGGTGGGTGTAGCGGGGTATCACTGTATGGGGGGGGAGGGGCGGGTGCTGTGTCCATTTGGGAGAAGCTGTGTTTAGGTGGGGAGGGGTCTATGTCTATATGGGTGGAAGGTATCTATATGGGGATGGTGAATATTCAGTGTGGGGGGAAGCTGTGGGAGCTGTGTCTATATGGTGAGGTCGGTATAGAGCTATGGCTATATATGGGTGCTGTGTCTGTATTGAGTGCGTTTCTCTAAATGGGCTGTTGTGTCTGTAGGGGGATCATGAATCAGTATGATGTACTGTATCTAGATGAGGTTCTGTATTCAGTACTTTAGGCTATATTGAGTGTGGGGCTGCTATAGCTTTGTGAAGGGGCCTGTTATTAGTAATACGTACATTGGGGCAGAGTCTATATGTGGGGTGGCTGTGTCTACATGGGAGCATTAGTATTCAGTATGTGGGAGCTGTGTGTAGATATGGAGTAAGTCAGTTTTCAGTACGAAAGCAGGTGCTGTGTCTAAAAAATGGTCTGTGTCTAAATGGGGGGGAGGTGCAATCAGTATTCAGTAAGGGAGGGCCATGCCTGTGTGGGGTGTGTGCTATATTAGTGGAATTGTGTCTATCTGGGGGTGTCCTAATTGAGGGGTGTTTGTCGGGAGCTGTGTCCATGGTGGGGGTGGTTGTCAATACTGGGGTGTGTACCCATATGGGAAGAGCTGCGTTGATATTGAAGGGGATGTGTCTGTATGGAGCAGGTGCTGATATCGGGGATGAGGTGTCAGTATTCAGTACCAGTGTGTTTTATGTTGGGGTCCCTCGAGCTGTGCTTTGTTGCTGAAGCCCTTTCCTGCTTAGACAGGTTAATAAAGTCAATTTTCTCTCTTCAACAGGACTGGAGAAGAAGGTGATGGGGATTTTTTTGAGAAACTGATTGCCATTCAGCAGAAGCAGGAAAATATGCAGCATCTGGACTATACACAGGTACACTGCTGTCATTGTTCCTCACATAGCTCCAGAGCACCTGAGGAAAGCATTCAGCTGCTTGTCTCAATTCACTGATCTCAGCTTGCAGGACCTCCACTGTCACAGATCCCCAGCGTGGCTTCTCTGTGATCACATTGTTCCCAGGGTGACAGCGGTACTGTGATGGGGTGTAGAGTTTCTGTGTAAGACGCTGGGAGTCAGAGCCAGTGGTCAGAATCTGTGGTCAGTCGTTGTAACCAGTGTCTGCGGCTAGTGACTGAGATTGATGTTTGGGGTAAATGTCCAGGTGTCTGTGATCAGAGACCACAGATCTCTGACAGCATGTTTGAATTCCAAGTGAAATGAAATTGTGTTGTTTTCCTGTTTGCCACAGACTTTGGGAGATGTAACTGAGTCCCTCCTGTTTCAAACGGCTAGACACAAAGATAAGCTGAAGATACCACATGGAGAGGTAACATTCACCTTCATCTTCAAGGAATGATGAGGGGGAGGAAGAACAATTGGGGTGGCTGATAACCAGGATTATGGGATAGTCGTTAGGGACGCGTTGACGGCCAGAGTGCGTTAGTTGGTGACTACTGTTAATGGGGTGATGTGACATATAGGCATTTGACAATGGGACAACAGCAATACAATATTCTCAATAATTATGCTGTCTCTGTCCCCATAGCTGCTGTTGCTGTGTGAGAATGTGCTGTACACAGTTATCCACCGAACTGGTGTCCCCTCTGAAACGCACATCACAGACCAAGATGAGATGCTTCACTATTTGCAGAAGGTAATTCAACAGTCCCGTACTGTAACTCCAGGGATATGGACAATCCCACATTATGAGTGCCTAGAGTAAGGGAAGTTTCGTGCTGTAACTCTGGTAGTACAGGCAGTGTCTCACTGCAATGTCAGGAACAGAGAGGGTCTCACTTTGTAATCCTAGAGATACAGACCGTGCTGCACTATAAGCCAGCAGTACAAACAGTCCCATGATTTATTTGTAGAGGTACAGGCGATCCCATACTATCCAAGAAAACAGTGTCACTTGTAACCTCAGGGGTTAGATAATCTCACACTATAACACCAAGAGTACAGGCAAACTCACACTGTAGCCCCGGAGAGAAAGGTACACCCCAGAATTACAGGCACTCTTACATTGTAACCCCAGAGTTATGTGCAGATTTCACACTAATCCAGGATTGTTCCAGGAAGCACTGCAACTGCAGAATCTATGGGCAAAATCTTACAGGGACCTGAATAACATGGGTTAAGGTGAGAAATATGACAAAATTGCACATAACATCCAGTGAGGTCTATCTCAATGTCTTTTAACTAAGTTAAGGCTAGATTCTTGCTAGGCAGCGGGGAGTTCTCTATTAAGGGGGTGTAATATGCCTGAAATAGGCTGTTCAAAATCTACACACCAAGTGAAAACTCTGCTCAACATATCCATGTTTACAGAGCGAGGGGTGTACAGGCTAATCATTCAAACTTGCAACAGACTCATCCTTTTTCACATATTCCGACATATCCAGCATCCTGTTGCAAGAACATGTTTCCTGAATTGAATGGACTGGCAATTCTGAAGCATTATTCCTTTGGGGCAGGGAGTAGGATAACGCTTACAAGGGTTTCTGCTCCTGACTCCTTTAAAAGGACAGCAATCTCAGTGGAAATGTGTAATGGTAGACAATCATGATGCCCCTTGTGTTTGAGGATGCTCACTGCCTAGATTTACACCTGAAGAGTGGCTGTCTGTAAGGGAAAGTGATTCAGCACTCAACATGAGTAACAAAGACAGAAGTTGCTGGAAAAGCTCAGCAGGTCTGGCAGGATCTGTGAGGAAGGGTCACCGGACCCAAAACATTAATACCGATTTTTTTTTTTTTTTCTTCACAGATGCTGCCAGACCTGCTGAGCTTTTCCACCAACTTCTGTTTTTGTTCCTGATTTACAGCATCCGCAGCTCTCTTGGTTTTTGCTCCACATGAGTATATTCAGAGTGAGAGAGGCTGATGTGATTTTACATTTTACAGGTCTTCAAGCTTGATGAGAATGAATATGAGGCTGTGATGCACCGAGTGAGAGAAGCAAAGGTAAAGATGTCACTAATTTATAGAACTCAACATTGTGGTGTGCTCACACAGTGAATCTACTACTTCAATGCAATCAGGAAACACATTTCCAATAAATCTTTCCCAAACACTCCACAGTAAACTTGTTCTGTGACGTTTACAGGAACTCAACCCAGTTTGTCTGCTACAAAGCTAGCTTTTTCTAACAAACAATATGCATCCTTGATTTATACTCCACCCAACTGATTTGCACCCTCTGAATGACATCTCCCCAATATACAACCCCTGAATTACACACTGATTTACACACCTCAGTTAACATCCCTCGATTTATACCCCCCAATTACCACCCATGATCGATACCTTGCTGATTCAACTCCAACATCGCTGAACTGAACTCAGATTTACACTCTGCAGTTTACACCCTCTGATTTAATCCCCTGAATTCTTCACCCCTAATTTAAACGCTCCCAATTTACACATCCAATTAAAACTCCCGTAATTTACACACCCCCAATTTACACATCCAATTAAAACTCCCCCAGTTTACACACCCAATTTAAAATCCCCAATTTACATCCCTACTGTTTCACCCCTGATTTATACCCCTGTCTGATTTACGCTCTCAAATTTACATCCTAATTTACTCCCACCTCATCTACAACCTCAAATTAGACTTCTCGATTTATACCCTACAAATTTACACCCCACTGCCAATTTACACCCCAGATCTGCAGACATTATATCTTCCCAAGATCCACCCCTACTGATTTGCTTGTCCAATTTACACCCATTGACTTGCAATTTGCCGTTTATAACTTCCCTTCTTGTGATCAGCGCTGTTCTTGGCTCGAACGTGTGCGTTACAATCATCCTAACCTAGTTATTTTTGACCACAAACCCGTCCTATTCTTTACAGTTCCTGCTCAATAGAGAAGTTCAGGCAATGATTTATAAACTGTTCATGTTGAACAGCAGGAAGCTGGAACTGATATATGGTTCAGGTTTCCAATTCACAACTGAATTTCTTTCTATATTAAATTTGCTTTTCATTGTACCAAAATGTGACACATTAATGTGTGATGCCAAGGAGTATGGTGTCCGAGTGTTGGCATGCGCGCTTAGTAAGACTTGGGTGTGATGCTGGGGACAATGAGCTGCAATACCCAGCGTTTGAGGCTGCAGTGTCTGAGGTGTGATGTTTGAGGTCCAATGCCCAGGCTGTCAGGGCGCATTGCCCAATGTAGATGTCTGATTGTGATGGATACTGGATGGGTCTACACTTTTGAAACAAGTACAAAGGCAGAGCTGAAGCTTAATTCCATGAGCCTGCTTGTTGCAGTTTCTGGAGTTGAGGGTAAAGAAAATCACATATTAATTTTTTTCATTTTCTTTTCCTGAGATGGATGAATGCAAATCTAGAATGACACAAATCTAAGCTCAAAAGAAGCCAATTTGCCCATTGTGCCTCAACATCAGAACCCTCTGTTCTGGTCCTGTTTCCCTGCCAATTTGCTAAGCCTTGCATATTTTTTGTCTGTCAGTGATTCCCTAACACTCTCTGTGACTGACTTGGTTTCCATCTACTCCTGTGGTAATCTTAACCACTTGCTGTGTAAACTTATGCTGCCTCTGCCTGTTTTGTTCATCACCTTAAATCAATATCCTCTGGTGCTCTATTTTCTTGCCTCAATCTTCTAGTATTTTAAACTTCTCTGCATTAAATTTCATTGCCTATAATTCTAACCAACTTAACAATCTTTCCAAATCCTCCCATAATCGAAACTAGACTGCCTTCCTCATTGCTTACGCAATTTCTTTGTTTTGTAACATCTGAAAACTTTATATACCCAATTCCGGCTTATTGATACAAATCTGACAAAAGATGTTTAAGTAATGACAACATCTCAGAACAGTATCACTTAGGCAGCAGGATCCTACAGCAGTTACATAACTCTTTGAAAAGTTCTCAGCACTAGACATTCGCTGTATCAGAGATAATGGGAACTGCAGATGCTGGAGAATCCAAGATAACAAAGTGTGGAGCTGGATGAACACAGCAGGCCAAGCAGCACCTCAGGAGCACAGAAGCTGACGTTTCGGGCCTAGACCCTGTCGCAGGGCCTAGGCCCGAAACGTCAGCTTTTGTGCTCCTGAGATGCTGGTTGGCCTGCTGAGTTCATCCAGCTCCACACTTTGTTATCTTAGACATTCGCTGTGTTGTCTGCCTACTGATGGGCCATTTGAATACAAGTATTAGCTTCTGCTTTTAATAACAGTCAAATTAAACTGTTGGAAAGCACAATTTATTTTGATTGACAGTTTGGTTTGTACACTGGCTGTTGATTTCCTCTTAGGCAGATGTTGAATGGGGAGGTGATGTTACCATTTTCCTGTGGTCAGTATTAAATCCTATACGCAACTAATACTTCTTTCATCATGTCACCCGCAGGTGCCCTCCTGGACCCTGAAAGTGACCGTTGTGGAGGCAAGAAACCTGCTGGCCAAGGATGCCAATGGTGAGGAACCCGAACTTTCCTGTGTGGGAATGATTCTGTGAAGTGGCACTTGTCTTCTATGTTCATGTGTCTGCTGCAATTCTATACCAACCTTCAAGAGGGATGAGATACTGAGTCTGTATAGTGAGGAGCTTATATGTGGATCAAGTTTCACACTTGCTATGTATTGGTTACTGATAGATTTGCTTCGATTTGATTTGCTTTACTGTCACATGTACCTAAGTGCAGTGAAAAGCTTTGTTTATGAGCAATACAGGCTGATCGTAGGGTGAAAAACAATTTGGACAAAAGCATATAGGGTACATCGCACAGGGTGTGTGCTAGGCAAGATCAACATTATATGAAGTTACAGATACATTCAACCATCTGATAATTACAGGGAAGAACCTGTTCTTCAACCTTCTGGTGTGTGTATTCAAGCTTCTGTATCTTCTGCCCGATGGAAGAGGTTGTAGGAGAGCGTCACTGGGTTGGGATGGGTCTTTGATGATGTTGGCAGACCTTCCGCGGCAGCGAGCCATGTAAATGGAGTTCATGGATGGAAATTTAGCTTCCGCGATGGTCTGGACTATGCATACAACCTTCTGTAATTTCTCATGGTCCTGAGCAGAGCAGTTGCTATAACAGGCCATTATGGACCTGGACAGTATGCTTTCAATAGTGCATCTATAGAAGCTGTTTAGGGTCCTTGTGGAGGTGCCAAATTTCCTGAGCATCCTGAGGAAGGAGAGGTGTTACTGTGCCTTCATGACTGTTGCATTTACATGGCAAGTCCAGGACAGTTTGTCGGTTATTGTCACCTTCAGGAACCCTCTCAACCTCAGCTCAGTTGGTGTAGATGGGAGCGTGCTCTCCTCCTTTCTTTCTGAAGTCAGTGATCAGTTCTTTTGTTTTGCTGACACTGAGAAAGAGGTTGTTATCTTTGCACCACGTCATCAAGCCTTTATCTCCTTTCTGTATTCCGCCTCATTGTTGTTTGATATCTGGCCTACCATGGTGATGTCATCAGCAAGTTTGTAGATTATGTTCAGAATTTGGCAATATAGCCGTGGGTGTAGATCGAGTACAGTTGAGGGCTGAGAATGCATCCCTGGGGGGCTCCAGTGTTGAGAGGTTATTGTGGAGGAGGTGCAGTTGTCTATCTTCACTGATTTGCAGTCTGTGGGTCAGAAAGCTGAGGATCCAGTTGCAGAGGGCAGAGACGATACCAAGGTCTCGGAGTTTTGAGATCAATCTGAAGGGGATAATCGTGTTGAAGGCGGATCTGTAGTCGATGAGCAGGAGTCTGATGAAGGTGCCCTTGTTGTTCACATGTTCCAGGGCCAGTGACAGATGAAACAGGTGTGCCCAGGCCTTGTCGGGGCTGGTGACACTGTGGCGCTGGCATTCTGCTCAAACCGAGCATAGAAAACATTGAGTGCATCAGGGAAGGATGTGTCTTTGTCCATTATCTTGATCTGGTTCATTTTGTATCCCGTTGTGTTGCTTAGGTCTTGCCACAGGTGGCGGGTTTCAAGGACTGTAACACCCCCCTCTGGTGATCAAAAATGCTCTCAACCGCATCGTTTGCATTTTTTGCACTCCTGCCTCACATCCCCTCCCCCTGACAAAAATAAAGTCAGAATCCCGCTTGTCCTCGCGTATCTGCCCAGGACCATGAGAAATTACAGACGGTTGTGCTCTGTATGTGACAAATGGCAACAGCTTCCGGTCGCCAGCAATTTTAATTCCCCTCCCACTGCCTAGGTGACAAGTCCATTCTAAGCCTCCTCCAATGTCACAATGACACCACCCACAAACTGGACGAGCAGCGCCTCAAATTCTGCCTCAGGAACCTACAGCCCGTGGCATGAACATAGAACTTACCAGTTTTAAAATCTCCCCACCCCCAGCCTCATCCTATGACCAACCCTCCTTCTCAATCCTGCCTCCTTGACCTGACACAACCTGTCCATCTTCTCTCTCACCTATCTGCCCCTCCCACCTCACTGTCCAATCAATCCCCAACCACTCCCTACCTGCACTCACCTATCACCATCCCACCTACCTTCCCCAGCCCCACCACTCTTCTATTTATTTCTGATCTCCCTTCCCCCTCCCCATTTCTGAGGAAGGGTCCTGACCCAAAACATCAACTTTCCTTCACCTCTGATGCTGCCTGGCTTGCTGTGTTCCTCCAGCTACACACTGTATTATTCTCAGACTCCAGCATCTCCAGTTCTTGATATCTCCGGGAGTCTGTATGGATGGTTTGAGCCTCTGACTTGGTCTGGTACTGCCACTTGTCATCACTCTTGGTTTTGTGCAGGTCATATCTGGATTTTCTGTATAGGCCTGGGCCATCCCGACGAATGCTGCATGCCCTGGTATTCAGTAGGCAGTGAATTTCCTGGTTCATCCAACTCTTCTGGTTGGGGAACACCCAGATTGACTTCTGTGATAAACAGACCCTGCTAATGAAGTCCTTGATGGTGGTGGCATACTCATTGAGGTTTCCCGCTGAGTCCTGGATCAGTCCACTGATTCCAAGCAGTCCTGGAGATGCTCTTCCATTGCCTCAGAACAGCGTTGTATTCCTTTCGGTGAAGGATCCTCCTGTTTCTGCTTGCAAGCTGGGAGGAGGAAACACACACTGTGGTCGGATTTTCCAAAGTGTGAGCGGGGTGGGGGTGGAGCGGTAGGCGTCTTTGATGGTTGTGTAGCAATGGTCCAGAATGTTTGTCCTATGGTGGGGCAGGAGATGTGTTGGTGGTACTTTGGCAGCACCCTCCTGAGGTTGGCTTGGTTGAAGTCACCAGTCACAATGAATAGGGCATTGGGGAATTTCATCTCAAGAGTCTTTGTGGCGTTGTAAATTTCATCCAGGGCATTCTTCATGTCCGCATGGGGTGGTGTGAGGTCAAAAGTGGGGACATGGCAGTTTCTTTTACACAACAAGGAACATTGAACAAAGGGTCCATGTAAATGTAACCATTACTCAGTGTATTAACACAGCTTTTCACCCCAGCCTTCTTTTCCTCATTGATTAACACCCCACACACGATCAAGTCCATCCAGCACAGTCAATATAGCAGTTTCTAGCTCAGGCACTGACTGTTAACAAATTATTCATTCATTGGTGAAGGCATCTACGAAGGTGGGGTAAGGTTTAAAACTTTACAGCATTAACAATGCTTTTGGCATTCCATTGTTTATCATCACACAGAATCCAGAGTCAGGAAACATGGCAGGCAATCAGTCCACTTCTCCACCATGAAGATCTGTGGGCTTGAGTCAGAATCCCAGATTCACCTCACACCAGCTTCATTTACCGCACTCTTCCTTTAGCTGAATGATTGGCATTTGTTGTCTGGTAGCTTCACTTGGCAAATTGGCAGACCACAAATCATTCACTCTCTGATTCTGTGGGTCGGTGTAGGTTTCAGCGATCCCTACTGTATGCTGGGAATCACGATGGGGCAGACCATGCGGGAGACGGAAGAGAAGAAGGAGCGGAAATTCAGCTTTAGGAAAAAAAAGGACAGAATGGAAAAGAAGTCAAGCCTCAGAGAAGTACTTCCTGCCAAGTACATTCAGGTCACAGATGTCAAATCAAATACTCTGAATCCAGTGTGGAATGAGAGCCACATGTTGTGAGTATTATGAATGCTGCATGTCAGCTGCAGTATTGACAGAGTAATAACAAGTGCTATAGTTCAATACTCAGGACTACCACCCTGTCAGAGGGTTAATGCTCAGGGAGTACCACTGTCAGATGGTCAGTATTCAAGGAGTACCACACTGTCACCACACTGTCAGAGTCTCAGTACCCTTTTTTAATCATTCATGGGATGGCGGCATTGCTAGCAAGGCCAGCACTTACTGCCCAGAGAACTGTTAAGAGTCCAACCACATTGCTGTGGGTCTGGAGTCACATGTCGGCCAGGCCAGGTACAGATGGCAGTTTCCTTCCCTAAAGGACATTAGTGAATCGGATGGGTCTTTCTGACAATCAACATTGGATTCATAGTCATCATTAGACTCTTAATTCCAGAAATTTTTTTGCATTCAATTTATTAAACTTGGACTTATTATTTATGAGAGTGTGGAACTCCCCGCAAGTTCAATAATACATTTTGTTGAATTTATTATTGAACCTGTGGGGAGCACCACACTGACAGGGGATCAAGACTCAGTGAGTACCACACTGTCAGAGGATCAGGATTTTGTGTGGGGTGGGGTGGGGTGGTTAGTACCACACTGTCAAAGGGCCAAGACTCAGCGAGTACCACACTGTCAGAGGGTCAAGACTCAGCGAGTACCACACTGTCAGAGGATCAGGACTTTGTGTGGGGTGGGGTGGGGTGGGGTGGGGGTGGTTAGTACCATACTGTCAGAGAGTCCAGACTCAGTGAGTACCACACTGTCAGAAGGTTAGTACTTGGGGTTGAGTGCCACACTGTCAGACCGTCCTTATCTGTGGGGGGCACCACACTGTCAGACCTATGGTACTGAGGGAATGCTTCATTACTGAGAGGATTGACCTCAGAACGTGATGCATTATTAGATGGTCACATTAG
Organism: Stegostoma tigrinum; assembly: GCF_030684315.1. Classification (NCBI taxonomy): domain Eukaryota; kingdom Metazoa; phylum Chordata; class Chondrichthyes; order Orectolobiformes; family Stegostomatidae; genus Stegostoma; species Stegostoma tigrinum. Next base: position 24,896,273 of record NC_081376.1, read on the forward strand.
AAGAAGTGATATACTGTCAGAGGGGCAGCACTATGGGATCACTCCACAGTTGGAATGAAATTACTGAGGTGTCAGAGCATTAGCACTGAAGGAACGTTGCATTTTTTGAGGATAGTATGGAGGGAATGCTACATTTGTAGAAGGGCAATATTGGGGAATCATGTTCTATTGGAGCAGTATGCTAATCAAGTGCTACACTGTTGGATGGATAGTCAGATTTAGTTGGATGACACTTTTGAGATGTTATCCTTTTGCTGAGATGTCAGGTAGATGTAACAAACTTCATGGTTCTAGTTAAAGAAGAACAACTGAGTTATTGGTATCCAAGCAAATACTTACCCATTATTCAACATCATTAACTCAGAAAGCATTGTGGCAGGAGAAACGGAGTTAACACTTTTCGAGAAGATTTGTAGCTCGGGTCGTGGATGAGGTTGTAGATGTGCTTGCCACGCCAGTGTGCTTGGTTATGTGAGAAAGAGAGAGAGTGTGTGTGTGTGTGTGTGCGCGCAGAAGAGAGAGAGAATGTGTGTGTGTGGTTGAGAGAGAGTGTGTGTGTGTGTGTGTGTGTGTGTGTGTGTGTGTGTGTGTGTGTGTGAGTGTATTGTGTGGTGGGGTCACCTGTAGTGTGACATGAACCCAATGTCACAGTTGAGGCCGTCCTCATGAGTACCAAACATGCCTACCTGCCTCTGCTCAGTGTCTCTGCGTTGTTGTGTATCCCAAAGTCTGCCTTGAAGGACATTTAACCGAAAATCCGAGGCCGCATGTCCTTGTCCGCTGAAGTGCTCGCCCACTGGGAGGGAACACCCCTGCCTGGCGATTGTTGCATGGTGTCCATTCATCAATCTCCCCTGCACTCACACACACTCTCTCTCAAACACACACACACACACACACACACACACACACTCCCTCTATCTCTCATTCTCCCTCACACAGACAGACGGACATGCACACGCATACACATATACACAAATTTATGGGGCCAGTCTGCATTTGCAGATTTGTATTTGCAGACACATTTTATTTTGTTCAAAAAACACACAACTTGTAGACACAGTCAGTCAATGGGGCATTTTATAAATGTTTGCGTTGGAAATAAAACCAATCTGACTCCAGGTTAAAACACAGACAAGTTCTAAACAAGGCATCATACCTAAAATGCATTGTTGACCTAAGATGTTGCCTCTTGTATACATTGATAAAGCCTTCAATTATCTCATGGCGGTGACTTGAAAGAAGTTCTGGGATTTGCATTTTAATCAATCAAAATCTGCATCTCCTTTCTAACTGATTAATGATTTAATAGCAGGGAGTCAGTCAGCCATTTTAGGCTTATTCAATGCATTTGGATCAGTAGGCTGATCTTTTGATCTTTTACTAATAAATTCTGTGTCTTGATGCCTCTCTCACTACCCCTGATGAAGGAATGATGCTCCAAAAGCTAGTGTTTTCAAATAAACCTGATGTCATGTAATTTTTGATCTTGTCCAACCCAGACCAACACCGGTACCTACACATCATTGTAAAACGCTTAGTTGTTTCTGAAGTCATGAAATATCTTCTGATGCCCTTTGTTGTTAGTGTATATTGAATTGCTGAATATCCCTGTTCCACAGTGATCTGGACGATCTTCATAGCGACCAGCTCCACCTTGATATTTGGTAAGTGTTACTGCCCTGTTATTTACTATTGCATTTTTCATCTTCTGTTTTCAATTTTTGGTTCCTTAGGTTTAGGAACTCTTGCTTTGTTTGTTTATCAGTCTTCCTTATCGGAATGTACATCAACTGTACCTGGACTATCTCCCCTTTTAAAAGCAGTCAGTTTTTCAGCTACAATTTTGCCTGTTAAGTCCCTGATTCTAGTTTATCTGAGCCAGACAGATTCTCACCTTATTGAAATTGGCTCTCCCCTAATTAACTATTTGCCTTTGTACAAAACGAACCTAAGTCTTATGATGTTATGGTGTCTACCCTCTAAAAACCCAACTGACACTTGATCCACTTGGTTCACCTAGAACTATATGCAGTAATGCCTCCTCCACCATTGAAACGTCCTGATGTAGAAAGCTCTCCTGAACAAATTTCAAGACGTCTTTCCCATCTTTGCCCTTTTACATTATTTCCCTTGTGTGAGTAAAATGTGTGAGCAAGAAAGGAGTGACTGAGCACAGTGATGATACTGAACTTCCATTCCATTGGCTGTCCTGACCTTTTCCCATATGACCATGCTTCATGCATAAGCCCAGAGTTATGCGCAGACATTTAAAAGAATATTTTGGAAAACACGGAATAGATACATTCAATTGAAGTAGAAAAAAAATCTGAGGGGAGGACTGGTTAATTTAAAAAGTTAAAGGCAGGATCAAGCTTAAAGAAAAGCATTCAATTGTGCAAATATGGGTGGCAAGTCAGAAGATTTGACAAAATATAAAAACAATAAAAGAAGTCTAAAAGATGAATAGGGGAGAAAGATTTAGAGTATGAGAAGAAACTAGTTAGAAATACAAAAACAGAGTATTTAGAAAATACATAAAAAAGAAACAAGTAACTTCCATCAGTTTTTACTATGGAAGATACAAGTAACATCCCAGAAGTAGTTGTAAATCAGGAAATGAAATTGAAGGAGCAACTGAAGAAAATAGCAGTCACCAGAGGAGATACTCACCAAATGGTTAGAGCTATGAGCGGACTCATCTTGATGGACATCATCCAAGGGGTTTTAAAATAAATGGTTAATGAGATTGGTTTGAAGTTTCCAAAATTCCCTAGATTCAGGGAATGTTTCACTAGATTAGAAAATAGCAAATACAAACACTTTTATTCCAAAACAGAAAGAGAAAGTTGAAAATGACAGCCCAGTCAGTTTAATTTACGTTACAAGAAAAATGTCAGAAGTTAGTTTATTAAAACCCGTACAATAGGATTCTTCAAGTGGTTCGAGATAATAAGGCAGTCAACATGGTTTTATGAATGGGAAATCATGTTTAAACAACTTATTGGAGTTCTTTGAAGAAGTAATGCATGATATGGGAAACCAGTGGATATACTATACATAAGAGCTCCAACTTCCAACTGACAGGAATAAATTAGCTAGTTGCTAGCTAACAAGAAACAGAGAAGGCATGAATGGGTCAATTTCTGGTTGGCAAAACGTAACAAGTGGTGCAGTAACGAGTGCTCTTTTTTTTCTGCCATTTATATAAATGAAAGTGACCAAAAGTATAATTGCTAATTTTGTTGATGTTACAAAGATAGGTAAGAAAGTAAGTTATGAAGTAGAGATAAATAGGCTACAAAGGATATAAATTAGTGTTGGCAAACAGATGGCAAATGGAGTACAATGTGCGAAAATGGGAAATTGTCCATCTTGGCAGGAAGAATTTAAAAGCAATTTATCTAAACATGAGAGGTTGAAGAACTCTGCCTTGCGGTGGATAAAAATGTCCTAGTGCACAAGTCAAAGAAGGTTAATAAACTGCTACAACAAGCAGTTAGGAAAGTTAATAGATTATTATTTATTTCAAGGGAATTTAATAGACAAATAAGGAAGTCATGTTTCTGTTATATAGAGCATTGTTAAGATCACACCTAAAGTACTGTGTGGAGTATTGGTCTTCTTATTTAAGGGAGGATGTAAATACACTAGAAGCCATTTAGATATTTACACCATATCTGGGATGGGCAGGTTATTTTATGAAGAACAGGTGGATGAGCTAGGCTGGTTTAGAAGAGTAAACAGTGACTTGATTGAAACATGTGACCCTGAGGGATCTCAGCCAGTGGATGTGGAGGTGATGATGCTGTTGTGGGAGAATCTAAAATGAGCAGTCACTGTTTAAAATATAAGGGGTTTCTTATTTAATTCAGACACAAAGAGACATCTCTTTTCTTAGAAGGTCATAAGTCTTTGGAACTCTTCATGGAAAGGTGGTGGAAACAGAGTCTTGAAACCTTTTAATGGCAGATCTAGACAGATTTTAGCTAAGTAAAGTGCGAATGTTTATCAACGGTGGTCAGGAATGTGCTTCAATGAGACTGGCCTTGATTATATTGAATGGTGGAGCTCGTTCAATAGGCCATTGTTCTATTCCTGCTCCTAATTCCTATCATTGTGTGTAAATGATCTGATAAAGTGGGACACCGCAGTTGACCCTAATCTATTTGAATTGAAGACTACAGCCTGGCTCTCAATAATCCAGAGCTGCCAGCAGCTCATGAATCCAGCACCAGGGCCATTTGTACACTCCCACTCACCATGCAAGAGGTCTGTATCCCTGTACAGAAGTATGGCCATATAATCATTGTCATTGTGTCACTTCACAGGGACCATGATGATGAAGTCTCAGTGGTAGAGGCTTGCAAAAATCTAAATCAGATCAGTGGATTCAAAGGAATGGGAAGGTAAGTTAATAACCTGAGTGGATTGGCTGATCAAGTCCTATCAAACTGTCCAACGGTAGGAAAACAGCAGCTTGAGGCCATATCTAACCTTTCCTACACTTGCCATAGGAGCATTTTATTGGCATAATGTTAAAGGAAGCTTTATCCTATATTGATTCCATACTGTACCAGCTCCAAGTATGCTTGATGGGATAGTGGAAAGGGAGCTTTACTACGTATCTAGCCCATGCTGCCCTTGCCCGAGGAATATTTCATGTGCTGTTGGAAACTCTCCTGCTCAGAATATTCTACTGCCTTTAGTTAAAATTTATACTCCATGTTTGTTTGCTAAGATATATCAGTGTTTAATTGCCATGACTGAATGTAAAGAGGCATTTAAATGAAAAAGGAAATGTTTAATTTAGGCTTAGATGAACTTTCTACTCAACCGTGCACTGTTAGCTTTCTAACTCTGTCTTGCAGACTACTTCTCTTTTGTAAATGTTAGCATTGATACCAGCTCTACTGTTGCTAAGGAAAACTCCAGATTTTCACATGAAGACTGACAGCAGTAATAACAGGAAGTGAGGAGTTTTCCCTTCGTGCCCCTCACCCCCCCCCATGCTTTCTATCCACCCTGTCCATGTTCTCCCATAATCCAGGGAATCTCAAACAAGCCTTCTCTCCTCAATAGAGACCTCCTAAGCTTATCCAACCTCTCTTCAAAGCTAAACTGCTCCATCCCAGGCAACAAACTGGTGAATCGTCTCTGCGCTGCCTAGTTTAACAGCACCATACTGCATCTAATATTCCTTTTCTCAGTTCTGATCCATTTTGCTGACTATTATTCTGATTGTAAAGATACTTCAAACAGATCGTAAAGTCGGCTCGAACTAATGGGGCCACGGGATCACAGGAAGAAAACGATGATTTCCTCGGTTGCCTGGATATTCCAATCAGTGTAAGTCTGACCTTCAAAAGAGGGAACGGGGCATGGGATACCAGAGCATTTAAAACCAACCCTCTTTCCCAAACATAGCCTTTGCCATAGTCTCAAGTCTGGGGTATTTCAAGTGATGCAGATGCATATGAGACACAAGTAGAAACCGTGTCATGAAGGCAAGACAGCCAATAAACTTACTACAATTGCCCTTCTCCATGCATGTCATAACAAAAAACAAAATGCACACACTATCAATATAGTATTAAATTTCCCAAGTTACCCAATCTACATATAACTATTGTTTGTGATGTATATAAACAATGTAGATGAGCATATGGGAGGAGTGGGAAGTACATTTGCAGATGACACAAATGTTAGGCATTGACAGTATGTAGGCGATTGGTCAGATGGACAGATCAGTAGCAGGTAGAATATAACCCTGATAAGTGTGAGGTGACGCACTTTGTCTTGTCTTGTTACACCTTTTCTTGTTACTGCTTCCAATGTATGGCAGAACATTAGGAAGCTCAGAGGAACAGTAGATCTTGGAGTGCTAGTCTACAGATGCTTGAAGGTGTCAGAACAGATGAATAGGGTAATTAAGAAGGCCTATGGGACACTGCCCTTATCAGTCATGGCATAGATTATAAGAGCAGGGAGGTTATGTTGGAATTGTACAAAATGTTAGTTAGACCACAGCTGGTGTACTGCATACAGTTCTGGTCACTGCTGTAGAGGAAGGATGTGATTGTACTGGAGGCAGTGCAATGAAGATTCACCAGGATATTGCCCGAGAGGAGCAGTTTAACGATGAAGAGAGACTGGATAAGCTTGGGTACTTTCTGTGGAGCAGAGAAGACCAGATTGAGGTGTATAAGATTATGAGGGACATGGACAGGGTGGATAGAAAGAAGCTGTTCCCTTAGTTGTATGGTCAAAAACAAGGGAACATAATTTTAAGGTGAAGGCAGAATGTCTAGATGCGATTTGAGGAAAGGTTCTTTCACCCAGAGGCTGGTGGAATTTGGAATACACTTCCTGGGAGGTTAGTTGAGGCAGGAAACCTCACAACCTTTAAAAAGTATATGAATGAGCCAGAAAGTGGAGCTAGTGTAAAGTTAGAGTCTTTTTTTTTTGTTGGTGCAAGCTTGATAGGCCAAAGGGCCTCTTCTGTACTATATGTTTCCATGATACAATTTTAAAAAAAGGCTCTCATTCATTTGCAGAACTGTGCATTAACTCTAGTCAGTTCCCTACTGTCAATCTCTGCACATACATTACATACATAGTCTTTTAAATCATGCACATTTCCTTATGGCATGGATGCACATTGTCATTGATTATTCATCTGTGTCTGCTCAGTTGATAGAGTAATGTTCCTTATCTGGGGAGTGTTATTCCCATGGTGATAACTGTGATAACTATTCTTCCTGATCCATTTCTGCTGCTAGGAAATGATGGACCTCTGGAACTAATGGCCATTCTGTACTCTGTGCAAGTGTTGCAATTATACCTTGCTGGTCAGCTGACTGTCGTGAAGGCACACAATTGCTTTATGTAGATGTCTCAGTTGCAGTGATACAGCTGGAATATTCATGTTCACTGTGTTAGATCAAGATGACAAGTGCTGTACTCAATTCCAATTTGTTGTGTGGGCTGACTCTTGTTGAAAGCCCTCTGACTGGCTTTCCAGTGGTGAGCTTTGGCGATGACTTGGCTGCTTTTTCAAGTGAAATTTGGATTTCTGTCATTTCACCATGAATCTATCACTCATGCTTGTTCTAATTCTGGCTTCAATTATTGGTTCACTCTTGGAAGAGCAGCTTTTGGTGTGACAATACATTAGACTTGGGATTGGACACTTAAGAATTGCCCTATACAAATTTCTGTTGGGTTTGCTTTGTTTCCTTTGTGATTTTCACTGTTACTTCAGCTTTTCCATTTTACTTTTGATAGTGTGTAGTTGATGTATAGTTTTGAATTTCCAAATTCTTTATAAATCCTTTACTTGTAAATTGAGGGCCATTGTCACGCTTCTAGATTTTTTTCAGTGCTACCCAGCTGTTGCTATCCAGTCTATAGGAATTATCACTTTTTTAATTACTCTTCATTTCCAAATCATCTGTCTTGTCTTTCAGGCTGGATTTGAGGGTGTCTGGAACTCTCCTTGACAGGTGTTAAATTGATCTCGTGCTTTAATCCACTCCAAGATGATATTCACCAGGAAGATATCTGAGACTTGTAAAGATATCTTTGTAATCTTTTAGGATTTGTTCAGCGGTCAATGACTTAGTGGCCTGTAAAAAACCTGCAGATCTCTTCTGGCATGTTTAGAGATACAGTTCTAAGCTCTGGGCTTGCTTCAACTGAGAAGTATCGATTTTGCTTAATATTAATCTTTGTTCTTCCTGTTGCATTGGCCTCTCACCTTAATTTGTGCTTACTTAGTTAGTACTGTTCTGTCAACATTACTTTTTAGGGCTTCATTTTTGGGCCGTCACCTTGCGCCACTTTGCATAGGTTGGCACAGCTAATTGTGTTGCACAAAACAGCTATAGTCATCATTCGAATAGTCACATAACTTTCCAATATGTTGTTCTAATTCCACCTAGAATGCGTCTCAGCTGAATACCAAGTCTCATCTACTCTCCTATTAACATGCTGTAGCTGATGATAGACAAATTCAGAGCTTCTGCACATATTGATCACGAGGTACAGAGCTGGGTGAACACAGCAGGTCAAGCAGCATCAGAGGGGCAGGAAAGCTGATGTTCCGCATCTGGACCCTTCTTCAGAAATAGGGGAGGGGAAGGGGATTCTGAAATAAATAGGGAGAGAGGGAGAGGTGGATAGAAGATGGATAAAGGAGAAGATAGGTGGAGAGGAGACAGACAGGTCAAAGAGGTGGGGTTGGAGCCAGTAAAGGTGAGTGTAGGTGGGGAGTTAGGGAGGGGATAGGTCAGTCCAGGGATGACGTACAGGTCAAGGAGGCGGCATGAGGCTAGTAGGTAGGAGATGAGGTGGGAGAAGTGGATAGGCGGGAGGGAGGACAGGCTAGGGAGGTGAGGATTAGCTGGGCTGTTTTTGGGATGCGGTAGGGGGAAGGGAGGACCGAAACGTCAGCTATCCTGCTCCTCTGATGCTGCTTGGCCTGCTGTGTTCATCCAGCTCTACACCTTGTTATCTCAGGTTCTCCAGCAATGGCAGTTCCTACCATCTCTGCACATGTTGATAGTTTCCTTGAGAGTAAGTTTCTCCTCTTTGAGCAGACATATTGTCACTGCACAAACTTTTGTGTGCTAAGACAATTCTGTCTCTGATGAAGTCACCTTTCCATTATCCAAGCTCTCAGGATCCAGCCAGATGTGTCTGTTTGGTCATATACTGATCAATAGTCATCCACTCCCCTTGAATTCTGATGATAACTTAATACTATGTTTAAGTATCATATGGGGTTCCAAGAGTGTTTACAAAACCTTCAACATAATTTCTGTGTGGTTTTTCTGCTCCTCAGGGAGATCTGAGCTAGAATACACCTTGTTACCCTCTTTGACCAGCACCGATAGCAGGGTCACTGATCTGATCTGCTCAGTCATTTGTATTTCACTCGGTAGCTATTTGGTAGCTTTGCTACTGACTATGGAAAAAAAAACTGATTCTGATGAAGGATCTAGGCCCGAAACGTCAGCTTTTGTGCTCCTCTGATGCTGCTTGGCCTGCTGTGTTCATCCAGCTCCACACTTTGTTCATCCAGCTCCACACTTTGTTATCCATGATTCTGTGGGGGGTCTTTTCGAACTCTAAAAGACACACCATGAGGACAAGAGTCTTGCATCAGCAGTAGCACTTCTTTATTCGAGCTTGCAATCGGTTACAGCAGGGAGAGCTCCAAGACACAGTCACACAGGATGGTCATGGAGGCTCTGAACATTGTCAGACTATCCCTGACTTTTTCTGGCTTTACAAAGCATAAGTAATTTCTACCTACACGTCTGTCTCTATCTTTGTTCCCCATTTGTCTGTTTTTTCTGACCCTTGATCCTGATATGGCCAAATGTTATTATGTTATCAGGTTAACAGGGTTAGAGAGCTCCATCCTTGGTTAATCATACCTTTGTTCCTGTTTCGTTAGCTAACAGTGGGCATTGTTTTCATGTGAGGTCGAGTGCCGTTACGTGCTTGTGGATATCAACTTCCCTGTTATTTTGTTATACTTGTGTAACAATCTTGTTGCTATGTCAGCCCAAGTGAGTGTACTATCTTAGTCTCGTGGTTTGTAATTTATTTAACAAATGCTGATGAGTTCATTTGAGCCTGTTTAGCTGACTTCTTTCCTATCTTCTTTCATTTTTAAAGCAGCAGAGAGCAGAAAATGCATAGCCATTTTGACTCGCCCAGTAATTCAAAGTTGCAGACTGCTTTTTGTTTAACTTCTTCCTTGTTGTTTTGTTCAGTAGCTGGTTCTCCCTTCATCGATATCTTGTTGCTCCCTGTGAGACCGTAAATTTAACAATTCGGTCTTGAACATCACAGATGGAACACAGAATTGAAAAAATTTTAAACCACTTGAGTGAATAATTTCTCTCAACTGCAGCTCTAAATGATTGAAGCCTCATCATGAGACTGTATACTTGTGTTCTACATTCCCAAGTTCAGGGGAGACAATCTCTGCATTTACCCTTAAGAGTCTTTCTATGTTTCATTTCTCTAAAATCCTTCTAAACTTAGACAGATTGGTTTAGTTTGCTCAGGGTCTCGTCTTTGGACAAGCCTCTCATCAAAGGAACCAATCTAGTGAACCTTGACTGTACTGCCTTTGAGCCAAGCTTATCTTTCTTAGATATAATTGGAGTCTTTTTCCCAGTGTAGAAATGTCAAGGGCACACAGGTTTAAGGTAAAAGGGGCAAAGTTTAAAAGAGATGTGAGAGAAAAGACTTTTTGCATGAGAGCCTGGAATGTGCTGCTGTAGGAAGCCGTAGAAGTAAATACAATAGCAACATTTAAGAGGCATCTTGACACATACATAAATAGGCAGGGAATAGAGGGAAACAGATCACACAGAAGCAAAAAATTTTTAGTTTAGAAAGCTGTCAGGTGTCAGAGCAGACTTGATGGGCCAAAGGGCCTGTTACTATGCTGTACTGTTCTTTGTAAATGGAGATTGAAACTCTTCACAATATTTCAACCAAAGTCCTATTAAATTGTAGCAAGATTTTCTTATTCTTGTATCCCAATCTCCTTGCCATAGTGTTCAGTGTGCAATTTGCCTTCTTAAATGATTACTGTGGTCACAAGCTAAATTTCTCTATTCCTTGTAGATGGCCATCTGAATATTAACTTTTAAAAGTTTCATGCCTTTCTAAAAAATTCTGTTTTTCCATTCTTACTATTAAAGCACATAACCTCACACTTGCCCACATTTAACTCAATATGCCAGCTTGTGGTCTACTCACTTAAACTTGCCAATACTTCTTTTATAGTCTCTGTACCTCCTCCTCGATGCTAGTATTTCCACCAAGTTTTGTATCAGTTGTAAATTTAGGCACAGTCTTTTTCTCTAAATTATTGATATATTTTCTCAAAAGCTGACCACCTAGCACCAATCCTTGCAGGTCTATTCTAGTCACAGCCTTGATGACATGACATTACCTTGCACACTAACATTTTGCGTGACATATTATAAAATCATGGAATGCTTACAGTGCAGAAAGAAGCCATTCGGTCCATTAGATCTGCACCAAACCTCCCATGAGCCTCCCACTCAGACCCCTACCCCATCCCCATAGCCCCACATGGGCTTTTATTCATGGATAACTCATTTAATCTGCTCAACCCTGGATAGTATAAATTAATTTTTAAGCATTGCCAATCCACCTAAACTACACATCTTTGGACTGTGAAAGGAAACCATCACACCCAGAAGAAACCATACAGACACAGTGAGAACATGCAAACTTCACACAGTCACCCAAGGCTGGAATTGAACCTAGGTCTCTGGTGATGTGAGGCAGAAGTGGTAACCACTGTGCCACCCCTTATCTCATGCCTTTTGCAAATCCAAATATATTACATCTGCTGGTTCCCCTTTATTTGTTTTTAAAATGATACCTTCAAAAAAACTCTAATAAGTTTGTCAAACATTATTCTCATTTTGTGAAACTATGTTGTCTTTGATAATACTAAGATTTTCTAAATGCATTGTCAAGATTTCCTTAATAATATTAATGAAGTAATTAATGTAATTAATGAAAAATCATCAGGACGCATTTGTTATCTCTCCAGCTATTTCTATATAATTCTAGATATAAGCCATCAGGTCCTAATGATTTCTTAGCTTTTATTTCCTTATATTTCTCCAGGACATTTTCCTATGCCACCACTAATTATCTTAAGTTCCTCAATCTTATTATCTCCTTAGTTACCCTCTGTTTTGGATGTTCACTGCAGAGAAACCAGATTTCACGTCAGTGAGGTACCAATGAAATTTTAGGTTGAAGGGTCTGGGGAGTGTCAGATGATCCAACCCCTGTAAATCTACCCAGTGTCTCTGCAATGCCATTTAGATCTAAACAAATTTATAATGTGGGGTCATCTATGCTATTATCAATGCTTTATGCAGTCAACTAAAGAACCTTGTTTTTTTTTAACTATTCTACTACTTCCAATCTGACTGCTCACTTGGTTAGCTCAGTTGGCTGAATGACTGGTTTATAATACAGATTGATGCCAACAGTCTAGGTTCAATTCCTGTATCGACTGAGGTTATCATGAAAGACTTTCCTTCTTCATCTCTCCCCTTCCCTGACGTGTTGTGACACTCAGGTTAAACCACCACCAGTTGCCTCTCTCTGGTGAGAGAGTAGATTATGGTAACTTTATATTTGGTTTTTATCCTAAGGCCAGACTGTGACTCGGGCTTCACCTTAGGTTCTGGGCTGCAGTTGGAATTTTCACATGACCATTGTGGGTACCTTGTGGCACATGCCAGCTCTACCAGTATGTGGTACTGGGTAACAGGTATTAAAGTAGTTAACTGCCACCAGTCCTACTTTGTCTTGGGCCTATCCAGTGATTAGTGATAGAGGGTATACCAGCCTAGAATATCTACAGATGAGGCACCATTCTTAGGTAAGAAGAGCATTTATAGTGTTTATTTATAAGTATAACTATATTTTGTCAGCTGTAGTTGCTCAGGCCTTAGGGAGCTGGTACAGATACATTTGCTCCCTCCAAAAGCTGGAGTAGAACTTCTGGTCTCCACCGACAGACTCTGTATAACATCAGTAGAATGGGTGGAGCCAATGCATTATGAACATTTACCTTTTCAGAACCATTACCTTGTTAGAAATGTTTGAATTCTTTCTATTCCATTGTCAGGACATTCCTGTCGGAGGGATCGATGGCTGGTTTAAACTGGAGCCTCGATCAAGCTCATCTCGAGTGCAAGGAGACTGCCACCTCATCTTGACACTGATCATGTCACAGGTAATGGGCTGGTCAAGACATACACACAGTTATATTTAGGGAGGCAGAGGAAGAGGGTTAAATTGAGTTATTGAAGTATTGTCAAGCCTTCTTAATAAGAGTATTCAAGTCAGCTAAGACCGAAACCCAACAGAAACCAGTCAGCAGGCCTTCCGCCCCACAGCAAGGACAGGAAATTACACTGGAATGTCTTGCCAGAACCTAATGTCTGTATTCACCTGTCAAACAAAGTCACTTGGCTGAAATAAGAGATTGCCAGATCCTGCCAATTGAAAAGTTCCCCAAATGTCAAAGAGGCCTTTACCCTAGTAGGAGTCAGCACCTTTAGGAATGGATACGACCTGTACCTCAGTGTGAACTAATGCCTTCATGAGAAAAGAGACCCGTACCCTTGTAAGAGTCAGTACTTTCAGAAGACAAAGGGACCTGTACCATAATAAGAATTAACACCTTCAGGAGAAGGTCCTGTACCCTAGTGAGAGTCAGGACCTTTAGGAGACAAGAGAATATATACCACAAAGAAAGTCAGTATTTCAGAAGAAGAGGAAAGTAGAATAAACTGAGTTGTGAAGACTGCTGTCACAGTTGCCTGTTTTACAGAAAGATACAGAGCTGTGCAAGATGATGTGTGGTGTGAGAATCCATGAGTTGTTGCTGAGGCAACTGTTGGAGGTGGAGCACTCTGATTTCCAGGTATGTATTACTTCATTATAACAGAGTAGAACAGTGGAGGTGTGACTAGCTTAGGTGGATGTTTATTTGGTATCTTTGGCATCTTTGACACTCCTATACCATATTTATAATTAAATCCTTTGTGCAATCATCATGTGTAAAAATCTTTGGTAGTTTCACATGATATTTATAATTAAAGCACTATAGTTAATGGGTGGTCCAAGATTCAATCAGTGCTGAATGAGTTGATATCTGTTATATATTGCTTTATGCCCTTGACTGTGGAGACAGGACCGATGGGGGCGTGTGTGAGTTGCAGAGGGAATCAGAATTGCCTGTGGTTCTATTGACTTGGAGAAGCCTCCTTCCACTCACTGACTTCATTTACATCTTTCAAATGGACACAGGATGAGTGGCCACAGAGTTTCTGGCATCCAGGAACTGCAAGGGAACTCCACTGGCTTGGAATGGCACCATCATCACAGTGAAAACCATCTTGTCACCACAGTAAGCTTGAGACAGCCCAACAACTAATTTTGTCACCTCTCCTTCACCACAGGATGACCAAAACATTTGGTCTGGCAAACTCAGCAAACATGCTGTGACCATTCTAGCCCACCATGCCATGCAATTTGACCTCTCACCTCTACAGAAGGCAGCTGTGTGAGTACAACTCCTGTATTAACTTTCACCATGTTGGTGTTCAGAAATTTTTAACAAATAGTTTAGCAGCAAAGACAGCTGAGGAACACTGGAAGAAGTTTTTAATAAAATCATTCATGGCTCTCAGCAGGTATATTCCAGTGAGAAAGAAGGATTCCATAAAGGGTATAAGCCAACCATGGTTAACCATGGAAGTTAAGGATATCATCAAATTAAAACATACAATGTGGCAAAGATTAATTGTAAGCCAGAGAATTGGGAAAGTTTTAGAAAACAACATAAGATGACCAAAAAGTTCTAAAGAGGGAGAAAATAAACTTGAAGGCAAACTTGCAAGTTTAACCAAGTCAGGCAGCAAGAGCTTTTTTAAATATATAAACAGCAAGAGAGAGGCCAAAGTGAACATCTCTTAGAGAATGAGTTTGGGGAAATAATAGTGTGGAATGAGGAAATGGCAGAGGAGTTGAATAAATACTTTGATTAGTCTTCATAGTGGAAGACACTATTAACATTCCAAAAGTGTTAAATAATCAAGGGCAAAAGGAAAAGAGGCATAAACACAGCAATTGTCACAAGAGAAAATATGGTAGGGAAACTAATGAGGCTAAAGACCAAATAAGTCCCTAGACCTGATGGGATGCATCCAAGGACATTAAAAGAAGTAGCCATAGAGATAATGGATGCACTGGTAGTAATTTTTCAAGCATTCTTAGATTCTGAAAAAGTCCAGATGATTGGAAAACATCTTATTTTATGTGAGCCTCCTTATCCACTATTAAGGCTGCTAAAGCTGTTGTTACCTCCTGTCTCTGCGTCATCTAATATTTCAAAGTCCTCTACCTTGATATCTATATCCATGTTGTTCTATTCCATTATGAAGAACAATCCATATTATTCATTGATGATGGTGTGTCCATGTCTTTCAGCTTCACACAAGTTACTTCCATGCCTCACATGGGTCCTATACTTTCCCTAGATATTCTGTTGTTCTTTATATGTTGAAAAGAAAATCCCTTTGGGCTTTCCTTTTCTACCTGCCAATACTTTCTCATGCTTTTTCTTTGTTTTCCTAATCTCCTTTTTATCAGGTACACCCCTCACCCCACCGCGCCCCCCCCCCTTCCAAAACCACCACCACAACCCTTCAGCTGCACCTTTTAATAGTCCCGTAGTGACTTTGCATATTGAGCCCTTGGTATCTGTCATAAGCATTTTTTTTCTTAGTCCTATCCTTTATATTCTTTAAACGGAATTATTTGGTTTTGGTTCCACTCTTTGTCTTTATGGGAACATTTTTGCTGTTTTCTCCTTGAATGCCTCCTACTACTCTGACATAGTTTTGTCTGTAAATAATTCCTGCCGAATCGTATCAATAACGTCAGCCTTTCACCAATTTATTACGTATATTCCCAACCCATCCTTGTACTGTTCATTACTGTCCTAAATTTAACCAGGATATGGCTACTAATTCCAAAATGCTCCCCTACTGAGATGCTTTCCATTGCCTGGGCTCATTTCTGAATATTAGAACCAGAATTGTGATTTTTACTTTCTAATGATCAGGCCTCATTTGATGGTTCTGCCAAGATATCATCCCTCTTGACTGCTCGAATTAATTCCTCAATCAATTTTGTGTCTCTTTCTCCTTTTCTAATGCCATTCTGCCTTGCCTTATTGCTCTATAATCAGGAATGTTCAACTGACAATCTTGCCCATCTTTCAGCCGAATCTCAGGCATTGCTATATATTATACACCCATGTGCATATCTGTGCCCTCAATCTGACTAATGTATTTTTCAGACACTTTGTATCAAATTATATTCAATCTAGACTTACTAAACTCACTTTTTTTCTTATTTAGTCTGAATCATCTGTCTTTGGACTTATTTGCATTTCAACTTCTTCCACATATAGTCGCAAAGGCTGTAAAACAGTTTGCAACTGAGATGCACTCAGGGGTTCCCTCACTAGCTGCGTGGTACCCTTTCCCTGCCTGGGACATGGTTCCCTCTTCTCCCCTGTCAGCATTCTGTCTTCTGTGACACTCTATTCCACTCCCCTGTCATTTCTAACACTTCCTAATTCTTCCCTGGTACATTCCCATACCGTCACTGAAGGTGTGAGATCTACATTTTTTTTTTCACCTTCCATTCTCACTATCTGAAGCCACAAAAACACGTTCAAGGTGAAGTGGCAATTTAATAAAATGTGAGGCTGGATGAACACAGCAGGCCAAGCAGCATCTCAGGAGCACAAAAGCTGACGTTTCGGGCCTAGACCCTTCATCAGAGAGGGGGATGGGGGGAGGGAACTGGAATAAATAGGGAGAGAGGGGGAGGCGGACCGAAGATGGAGAGTAAAGAAGATAGGTGGAGAGGGTGTAGGTGGAGAGGTAGGGAGGGGATAGGTCAGTCCAGGGAAGACGGACAGGTCAAGGAGGTGGGATGAGGTTAGTAGGTAGCTGGGGGTGCGGCTTGGGGTGGGAGGAAGGGATGGGTGAGAGGAAGAACCGGTTAGGGAGGCAGAGACAGGTTGGACTGGTTTTGGGATGCAGTGGGTGGGGGGGAAGAGCTGGGCTGGTTGTGTGGTGCAGTGGGGGGAGGGGATGAACTGGCCCGGCACCTTCCCCTGCAACCGCAGGAAATGCTACACTTGTCCCCACACCTCCTCCCTCACCCCCATCCCAGGCCCCAAGATGACATTCCACATTAAGCAGAGGTTCACCTGCACATCTGCCAATGTGGTATACTGCATCCACTGTACCCGGTGCGGCTTCCTCTACATTGGGGAAACCAAGCGGAGGCTTGGGGACCGCTTTGCAGAACACCTCCGCTCAGTTCGCAACAAACAACTGCACCTCCCAGTCGCAAACCATTTCCACTCCCCCTCCCATTCTCTTGATGACATGTCCATCATGGGCCTCCTGCACTGCCACAATGATGCCACCCGAAGGTTGCAGGAACAGCAACTCATATTCCGCCTGGGAACCCTGCAGCCATATGGCATCAATGTGGACTTCACCAGTTTCAAAATCTCCCCTTCCCCTACTGCATCCCTAAACCAGCCCAGTTCGTCCCCTCCCCCCACTGCACCACACAACCAGCCCAGCTCTTCCCCCCCACCCACTGCATCCCAAAACCAGTCCAACCTGTCTCTGCCTCCCTTACCGGTTCTTCCTCTCACCCATCCCTTCCTCCCACCCCAAGCCGCACCCCCAGCTACCTACTAACTTCATCCCACCTCCTTGACCTGTCCGTCTTCCCTGGACTGACCTATCCCCTCCCTACCTCTCCACCTACACCCTCTCCACCTATCTTCTTTACTCTCCATCTTCGGTCCGCCTCCCCCTCTCTCCCTATTTATTCCAGTTCCCTCCCCCCATCCCCCTCTCTGATGAAGGGTCTAGGCCCGAAACGTCAGCTTTTGTGCTCCTGAGATGCTGCTTGGCCTGCTGTGTTCATCCAGCCTCACATTTTATTATCTTGGAATCTCCAGCATCTGCAGTTCCCATTATCTCTGAAGTGGCAATTTACTTGTATTTCTTTCAATCCAGTCCACTGCTCACAGTGAGGCCTCCTCCACATTGGCAAGGTCAAGCACAGACTGGGTGACTGTGTTGTGGAGTATCTTGACTGTGCTATAAAAGCAATCCCAATCTTCCAGTTGCCTGGCAGTTCAATACACCATCTTGTTCCAAGCTAACATTTCCATCTTAGGCCTGCTACAGTGTTCCAACAAAGACCAAAGTGGGTTGGAGAAACAGAACCTCACATTTTGCTTTGGCAGTTTACAGCCCTCAGGGCACAACATTGTGCTCAAAAACATGACCTTTGTCCTCCATTTCGATTACACTGCTACCTAGCCCCACACCCAGAATCTTGCCCCCACTTCCAACTAATATCTTGTTTCTGTGGGCTTGCTCTCAACAAAACTAACTAATTTGAATTATCCACAACTATCATGAATATCTTTTTTATATCAAAACACACACCTCCTTTACTACCCTTTTGCTCTACACATCCTCAAGACCTGTTACACTCACTTTTCCTCCTGGTTGTCCTTTGTGCACCAGTCGCAGAAGGTAAGCATGCAGGCGGTAAAGAAGGCAAATGGTATCTTGGCCTTTATTGCAAGAGGTTTCAAGCACAAGTGCAGGGATGTTTTGTTGCAGTTGTACAGGACCTTGGTGAGACCACACCTGGAATATTGTATGCAGCTTTGGTTTCCTTTTCTGAGGAAGGATGCTCTTGTTCTCAAGGGAGTGTAGTGACGGTTTACCAGGCTGATTCTGGGGATGGCAGGTGTGACGTATGAGGAGAGACTGACCAGGTTAGGATTGTTTTCGCAAGAGTTCAGACAAATGAGGGGGGATCTCAAAGAGACTTGTAAAATTCTAACAGGACTGGACAGGGTAGATGCAGGGAGGATGGTAGGTATGTCCAGAACAAGGGGTCACAGTCAGAGGATTTAGGGTAGGTTATTTAGGATGGAGCTGAGGAGACATTTCTTCACCCAGAGAGGGGTGAGCCTGGGGAATTCATTATCACAGGAAGCAGTTGATACCAAAACATTGAATATATTCAAGAGGCAGCCAAATATAGCACTTGGGGCGAACGGGGGCCAAAGGTTATGGGGAGAAAGCAGGACTAGTCTATTGAGTTGGACGGTCGTAAAGAATGGCAGAGCAGGCTTGAATGGCCGAATGGCCCCCTCCTCCTCCTATCTTCTATGTTTCTATGTTTCCAGCACTGTTGAGTTCTTCAGAGGATTCATGGCACTTGAAACAACGACTGTTTCACTCTCCACAGTTGCTAGCAGACCTGCTGACTTTTTCCAGTGTGTTCTGCTTACATTTCAGATACAATATGTGTGAAGGGATAAAATTAGATTTAGTTAGTTAAGAGTTAAAGCTTTAGTCATATTGAATGAATGAATAACAAATGATGTATATAAAGAGTCAAGGCTGGTAGTATATAAGCTGTACTATCAGTAGCATTGTGCTGGTTTTGTGTGAAATACAGACCAAAGCCTGTGTAAAATAAGGCACAACAGTAGAACAGTTCTGAAGAAGGGTCACTGGACTCAAAATGTTAACTCTGATTTCTCTCCACAGATGCTGCCAGACATGCTGAGAATTTTCAGCAATTTCTGTTTTTGTTTCTGATTTCCAGCATCTGCTTTTTTTTTCGGTTTAGTAGATAACATAAGACACCTGGATGAAGAAACTAGGGAAATGGAACATGTAATGTTTTGTATAAAACTGGAGGTGTCAGAAGCCAGACAAAGTTGGTTTTGCATTGTTCTAAAACAAACGCAGACAGCCAAATCAAATCAGCCTGCCTATACCTGTACTTAAACAAAGGAGACGATGATGGGATGAGGGAGGAGTTAGCTAAGGTAGAATGGGAGCAAAAACTGCATGGTATGTCAATGGAGGAACAGTGGAGGACTTTCACAATGATTGTTCACAGTGCTCAGCAGAAGTATATTCTAGTGATAAGTAAGAACTGTAGAAGAGAGAGCCAGCCATGGATGTCTAAGGAAATAAAGGAAAGTATCAGATTGAAAAAAAACGCACACAGAAAAGCAAACTAGTGGACTGGGAAATCTTTAAAGCCCAACAGAGAGCCACAAAAAAGTTATAAAGAAAAGTAAGATGGATTATGAGAGTAAACTAGCTCAGAATATAAAAACAGGCAGCAAAGGTTTTTATAAATATGTAAATCCTAAAAGAGTGGCGAAGATAAACATTGGTCCTTTAGAGAATGAGAAGGCCAATTTAGTGATAATAAAATGTGAGGCTGGATGAACACAGCAGGCCAAGCAGCATCTCAGGAGCACAAAAGCTGACGTTTCGGGCCTACACCCTTCATCAGAGAGGGGGATGGGGAGAGGGAACTGGAATAAATAGGGAGAGAGGGGGAGGCGGACCGAAGATGGAGAGAAAAGAAGATAGGTGGAGAGAGTATAGGTGGGGAGGTAGGGAGGGGATAGGTCAGTCCAGGGAAGACGGACAGGTCAAGGAGGTGGGATGAGGTTAGTAGGTAGATGGGGGTGCGGCTTGGGGTGGGAGGAAGGGATGGGTGAGAGGAAGAACCGGTTAGGGAGGCAGAGACAGGTTGGACTGGTTTTGGGATGCAGTGGGTGGGGGGGAAGAGCTGGGCTGGTTGTGTGGTGCAGTGGGGGGAGGGGACGAACTGGGCTGGTTTAGGGATGCAGTAGGGGAAGGGGAGATTTTGAAACTGGTGAAGTCCCCATTGATACCATTAGGCTGCAGGGTTCCCAGGCGGAATATGAGTTGCTGTTCCTGCAACCTTCGGGTGGCATCATTGTGGCACTGCAGGAGGCCCATGACGGACATGTCATCTAGAGAATGGGAGGGGGAGTGGAAATGGTTTGCGACTGGGAGGTGCAGTTGTTTGTTGCGAACTGAGCGGAGGTGTTCTGCAAAGCGGTCTCCAAGCGTCCGCTTGGTTTCCCCAATGTAGAGGAAGCCACACCGGGTACAGTGGATGCAGTATACCACATTGGCAGATGTGCAGGTGAACCTCTGCTTCATGTGGAATGTCATCTTGGGGCATGGGATAGGGGTGAGGGAGGAGGTGTGGGGGCAAGTGTAGCATTTCCTGCGGTTGCAGGGGAAGGTGCCGGGTGTGGTGGGGTTGGAGGGCAGTGTGGAGCGAACAAGGGAGTCACAGAGAGAGTGGTCTCTCCGGAAAGCAGACAGGGGTGGGGATGGAAAACTGTCTTGGGTGGTGGGGTCGGATTGTAAATGGCGGAAGTGTTGGAGGATGATACGTTGTATCCGGAGGTTGGTGGGGTGGTGTGTGAGAATGAGGGGGATCCTCTTTGGGCGGATGTGGCGGGGGCGGGGTGTGAGGGATGTGTTGCGGGAAATACGGAAGACGCGGTCAAGGGCGTTCTTGATCACTGTGGGGGGAAAGTTGCGGTCCTTGAAGAACTTGGACATCTGGGATGTGCGGGAGTGGAATGTCTTATCGTGGGAGCAGATGCGGCGGAGGCGGAGGAATTGGGAATAGGGGATGGAGTTTTTGCAGGATGTTGGGTGGGAGGAGGTGTATTCTAGGTAGCTGTGGGAGTCGGTGGGCTTGAAATGGACATCAGTTACAAGCTGGTTGCCTGAGATGGAGACTGAGAGGTCCAGGAAGGTGAGGGATGTGCTGGAGATGGCCCAGGTGAACTGAAGGTTGGGGTGGAAGGTGTTGGTGAAGTGGATGAACTGCTCGAGCTCCTCTGGGGAGCAAGAGGCGGCGCCGATACAGTCATCAATGTAACGGAGGAAGAGGTGGGGTTTGGGGCCTGTGTAGGTGCGGAAGAGGGACTGTTCCACATAACCTACAAAGAGGCAGGCATAGCTGGGGCCCATGCGGGCGCCCATGGCCACCCCCTTAGTCTGTAGGAAGTGGGAGGAGTCAAAAGAGAAGTTGTTGAGGGTGAGGACGAGTTCAGCTAGGTGGATGAGGGTGTTGGTGGAGGCGGACTGGTCGGTCCTGCGGGACAGGAAGAAGCGGAGGGCCTTGAGTCCATCTGCATGCAGAATGCAGGTGTATAGGGACTGGATGTCCATGGTGAAGATGAGGTGTTGGGGGCCAGGGAATTGGAAGTCCTGGAGGAGGTGGAGGGCGTAGGAGGTGTCACGGACGTAGGTAGGGAGTTCCTGGACCAAAGGGGAGAAAATGGAGTCCAGATAGGTGGAGATGAGTTCGGTGGGGCAGGAGCAGGCTGAGACGATGGGTCGACCAGGGCAGGCAGGTTTGTGGATTTTGGGAAGGAGATAGAAACGGGCCATGCGGGGTTGGGGAACAATGAGGTTGGAGGCTATGGGTGGGAGGTCCCCTGAGGTGATGAGGTCATGAATGGTGTTAGAGATGATGGTTTGGTGCTCGGGTGTGGGGTCATGATCGAGGGGGCGGTAGGAGGTCGTGTCCGAGAGTTGGCGTCTGGCCTCGGTGATGTAGAGGTCAGTGCGCCATACTACCACTGCGCCACCCTTGTCTGCGGGTTTGATGGTGAGGTGGGGGTTGCAGCAGAGGGAGCGGAGGGCTGCCCGTTCTGCGGGGGAGAGGTTGGAGTGGGTGAGAGGGGTGGAGAGGGTGAGGCGGTTAATGTCTCGACGGCAGTTGGAGATAAAGAGGTCGAGGGAGGGTAGGAGGCCTGGGGGTGTGTCCAGGAGGAAGACTTGTGTTGGAAGTGGGTGAAGGGGTCAGTGGAGGGAGGGTTAGGTTCCCGGTTGAAGTCGGCATGGAGGCGAAGACGGCGGAAAAACTGCTCTATGTCCAACCGTGACTGGTATTCGTTGATGTGTGGTTGTAGGGGGACAAAGGTGAGCCCCTTCCTAAGGACTGACCGTTCGTCCTCAGTCAGTGGGAGGTCTGGGGGGATGGTGAAGATGCGGCAGGGCTCAGTGTGACTGTCTTCTCTGGGGTTGCTGGCTGTGGAGGTTGTGGGCGGAGCGATGATGTCGTCGGCCGTGGGTGGGGTTCCGTCGGCGTCGGCTGTGGGTGGGGTGCCATCGGCCGTCCGGCGGGGTTCCGTCGGTGTCGGCCGTGGGCGGGGTTCCGTCGGCGGTTGGAGGATCCGGGTGGGCGGCAGCAGCTGCGGTGAGGGTGGTGTGTGGGGTGTTGTACCTGGACGTGGAGGTGGTGACTGCAGCAGCGGTTCCGGAAGTTCTGTGGCCGGTGGAGGCGGATGTGACGTCATCGGTGGGGTCTCCGGCCGTGTCCTCATGGTCAATGGCGGCGGGTGCATGGTGGGGGAGGGGCAGGGACAGACTCGGGATTTGGGAGGCGCAGGAATCCTCTTGTGGGTGGCAGGGGCCCGTGAGTTGGTTGTACTTACGATTTTTGGTGTCCAATAAAGCTGAGTGAAACTGGGTGTTCAGTCTGTGGATCCTGCGGAGGATAAAAAACAGCAGGGGTCCTTTGCAGGTCTGGGAGAGGGAGGCTGTGAGCTGGGGCAGGCTGGATTGCAGTGTGTGGAGGTGCCGGCGCATGGCTGCGAGTGTCTGTTTCAGGACTCGCAGGGAGAAACACTTCTGAAGGGTCTGAATATTCTGGGTGTAGAGGTGGTCACGGTTGGGGCCAAATTGGGAAGGCTGAAATGTAGACTGTAGTCCCTTGGGGATGATCTGGTTCCGTAGGCAGGTGCTGAGGAAGGTGATGTGGCTGTGGTACCTGGTTTGCTTCAGGACATGGTCGAGCAGTTTCAAGGCCGAAGAGATTACAAGAGAGTTGCAATGGGAGAGAGATTCCCTGAGGTTGGTCCGGAGGGAGGAGGGTAACTTCTTCAGGTTAGGCATCCCTGGAAGAGGCTTCGCAGTGAAGTTAAAATAGTATCAGAGATAATGGGAACTGCAGATGCTGGAGAATTCCAAGATAATAAAATGTGAGGCTGGATGAACACAGCAGGCCAAGCAGCATCTCAGGAGCACAAAAGCTGACGTTTCGGGCCTAGACCCTTCTTCGGAGAGGGGGATGGGGAGAGGGAACTGGAATAAATAGGGAGAGAGGGGGAGGTGGACCGAATATGGAGAGAAAAGAACATAGGTGGAGAGAGTATAGGTGGGGAGGTAGGGAGCCCTCCGCTCCAACCCCCACCTCACCATCAAACCCGCAGACAAGGGTGGCGCAGTGGTAGTATGGCGCACTGACCTCTACATCGCCGAGGCCAGACGCCAGCTCTCCGACACCACCCCCTACCGCCCCCTCGATCATGACCCCACACCCGAGCACCAAACCATCATCTCCAACACCATTCATGACCTCATCACCTCAGGGGAACTCCCACCCACAGCCTCCAACCTCATTGGTCCCCAATCCCGCACGGCCTGTTTCTATCTCCTTCCCAAAATCCACAAACCTGCCTGCCCTGGTCGACCCATCGTCTCAGCCTGCTTCTGCCCCACCGAACTCATCTCCACCTATCTGGACTCCATTTTCTCCCCTTTGGTCCAGGAACTCCCCACCTACGTCCGTGACACCACCCACGCCCTCCACCTCCTCCAGGACTTCCAATTCCCTGGCCCCCAACACCTCATCTTCACCATGGACGTCCAGTCCCTATACACCTGCATTCCGCATGCAGATGGCCTCAAGGCCCTCCGCTTCTTCCTGTCCCGCAGGCCCGACCAGTCCCCCTCCACCGACACCCTCATCCGCCTAGCTGAATTCGTCCTCACCCTCAACAACTTCTCTTTTGACTCCTCCCACTTCCTACAGACTAAGGGGGTGGCCATGGGCACCCGCATGGGCCCCAGCTATGCCTGCCTCTTTGTCGGTTACGTGGAACAGTCCCTCTTCCGCACCTACACAGGCCCCAAACCCCACCTCTTCCTCCGTTACATTGATGACTGTATCGGCGCCGCCTCTTGCTCCCCACAGGAGCTCGAACAGTTCATCCACTTCACCAACACCTTCCACCCCAACCTTCAGTTCACCTGGGCCATCTCCAGCACATCCCTCACCTTCCTGGACCTCTCAGTCTCCATCTCAGGCAACCAGCTTGTAACTGATGTCCATTTCAAGCCCACCGACTCCCACAGCTACCTAGAATACACCTCCTCCCACCCAACATCCTGCAAAAATTCCATCCCCTATTCCCAATTCCTCCGCCTCCGCCGCATCTGCTCCCACGATAAGACATTCCACTCCCGCACATCCCAGATGTCCAAGTTCTTCAAGAACCGCAACTTTCCCCCCACAGTGATCGAGAACGCCCTTGACCGCGTCTCCCGTATTTCTCGCAAAACATCCCTCACACGCCGCCCCCGCCACAACCGCCCAAAGAGGATCCCCCTCATTCTCACACACCACCCTACCAACCTCCGGATACAACGCATCATCCTCCGACACTTCCGCCATTTACAATCCGACCCCACCACCCAAGACAGTTTTCCATCCCCACCCCTGTCTGCTTTCCGGAGAGACCACTCTCTCTGTGACTCCCTTGTTCACTCCACACTGCCCTCCAATCCCACCACACCCGGCACCTTCCCCTGCAACCGCAGGAAATGCTACACTTGCCCCCACACCTCCTCCCTCACCCCTATCCCAGGCCCCAAGATGACATTCCACATTAAGCAGAGGTTCACCTGCACATCTGCCAGTGTGGTATACTGCATCCACTGTACCCGGTGTGGCTTCCTCTACATTGGGGAAACCAAGCGGAGGCTTGGGAACCGCTTTGCAGAACACCTCCGCTCAGTTCGCAACAAACAACTGCACCTCCAGTCCCAAACCATTTCCACTCCCCCTCCCATTCTCTAGATGACATGTCCGTCATGGGCCTCCTGCAGTGCCACAATGATGCCACCCGAAGGTTGCAGGAACAGCAACTCATATTCCGCCTGGGAACCCTGCAGCCTAATGGTATCAATGGGGACTTCACCAGTTTCAAAATCTCCCCTTCCCCTACTGCATCCCTAAACCAGCCCAGTTCGTCCCCTCCCCCCACTGCACCACACAACCAGCCCAGCTCTTCCCCCCCACCCACTGCATCCCAAAACCAGTCCAACCTGTCTCTGCCTCCCTAACCGGTTCTTCCTCTCACCCATCCCTTCCTCCCACCCCAAGCCGCACCCCCATCTACCTACTAACCTCATCCCACCTCCTTGACCTGTCCGTCTTGCCTGGACTGACCTATCCCCTCCCTACCTCCCCACCTCTTCTCTCTCCACCTATCTTCTTTTCTCTCCATCTTCGGTCCGCCTCCCCCTCTCTCCCTATTTATTCCAGTTCCCTCTCCCCATCCCCCTCTCTGATGAAGGGTCTAGGCCCGAAACGTCACCTTTTGTGCTCCTGAGATGCTGCTGGGCCTGCTGTGTTCATCCAGCCTCACATTTTATTATCTTGGTATTCTCCAGCATCTGCAGTTCCCATTATCTCTGAGGCCAATTTAGTAACTGGGAATGAGGAAATAGCTGAGACATTAAACAGTTATTTCGTGTTGGTCATCACAGTGGAAGACACAAATAACATGCTGAAAACTAATGGCAAGAAGGTTATAGCAGGTGAGGACCTAGAAACTGTCATTATCATGAAGGAAGCTGTGCTGGGCAAGGTGGGTAGACAAGTCTCCTGGCCCTAATGAAATGCATCCTAAAGTACTAAAAGAGGTGATGGGGGAAATAGCAAATGCACTAGTAATTATTTACCAAAATTCACTGGACTCTGGGGTGATTCCTGCAGATTGGAAAACAGCCAGTGTTACGCCACTGTTTAAAAAAGGATGTAGACAAAAAGCAGGGAACTATAGGCCAGTTAGCTTAACTTCGGTAGTGGGGGAAATGTTTGAATCTATCATTTAAGGAAGAAATAGCAAGACATCTGGATACAAACTGTCCCATTGGGAACACCCAGCATGGGTTCATGTAGGGTTGGACATGTTTAACTAATTTTGTGGAATTCATTGAGGACATTATTTGCATGGTGGACAATGGGGAACCTGTGGATGTGGTGTATCTGGATTTCCAGAAGGCATTTGACAAGGTGCCACACCAAAGGACGCTACTTAAGATAATGTTGCACGGTATTACAGGTAATGTATGGCATGGATAGAGGATTGGTTGACCATTAGAAAGCAAAGAGTAGGGGGAAATGGGTGTTTTCCTGAATGGCGGTCAGTGGCTAGTGGTGTGTCTCAGGGATCAATGTTGGGACCACAATTGTTTACAATTGACAGAGATGATTTGGAGTTGGGGACTAAGTGTGGTCTGTCAAAATTTGCTGATGACACTAAGGTGAGTGGTAGAGCAAAGTGTGCAGAAGACAGTGAAAGTCTGCAGACGGACATAGATAGTCTAAGTTAGTGGGCAAAGGTCTAGCAGAAGGAGTACAATGTTGATAAGTGTGAGGTCATCCATTTTGGTAGGAATAACAGAAAAATGGACTATGTTTTAAATGGTAAAAAAAATTGCAGCACACTGCTATGCAGGGGGACTTGGGTGTCCTTGTGCATGAATCACTGAAGGTGGGATTGCAGGTGCAGCAGGTGACTAAAACGGCAAATGGAATTCTGTCCATCATTGCTAAAGGGATGGAGTTTAAAAACAGGGAGGCTATGCTGCAGCTGTTTTGGGTCCTGGTGAGGACACACCTGGAGTACTGTGTGCAGTTTTGGTCTCCTCACTTGAGAATAGATATACTAGCACTAGGTGGAGGGGACGGGGAGGGGCAGAGGAGAGTCACTCCGTTGATTCCAGAGTTGAGAGAGTTAGATTATGAGGTGAGACTGAGTAGGCTAGGATTATACGCATAGGAATTCAGAAGAATGAGGGGAGATCTTATAGAAACATATAAGATTATGAAGGGAATAGATAAAGTGGAGGCAGGGAGGTTGTTTCTGCTCGCAGGTGAAGCTAGGACTAGAGGGCATCGCCTCAAAAAAAAAGGGAAGTAGATATAGAACTGAGGTCAGGAGGAACTTCTTCACCCAAAGGGTTGTAAATCTGTGGAATTCCCTGCCCAGTGAAGCGGTTGAAACTACCTCATTGAATGTTTTTAAGGCAAGGCTAGATAAATTTTTGAACTGTAAAGGAATTAAGGGTTATGGTGAGCGGGGTGGGGGGGTGCTGGTGGTAACTGGAGCTGAGTCTCAAAAAGATCAGCCATTTTCTTATTAAATGGCAGGGCAGACTCGAGGGGCTGGATGGCCTACTCCTGCTCCTTGTTCTTATGTTCTTGCAACACCGTAAAATTAAAACATTCAATGACCCTCAAAATTGACTCCAATGCTTCCTAACCAGACTTTTTGAATAGCCAATGCCAGACTTTTGTGGATAACTGCTACTAGGAGGTCTGTGAACAGCAGTGTGTCACAAGGATTGGTGC
This sequence comes from Stegostoma tigrinum, assembly GCF_030684315.1. Taxonomy (NCBI): domain Eukaryota; kingdom Metazoa; phylum Chordata; class Chondrichthyes; order Orectolobiformes; family Stegostomatidae; genus Stegostoma; species Stegostoma tigrinum. The sequence continues at coordinate 24,924,272 of NC_081376.1, forward strand.
TGGGTCCACTGCTTTTTGCCATTTATATAAATGATTTAAATGTGACTACAGGAGGTCTGGTTCGTAAGCTTGCAGATGACACCAAAACTGGTAGTGCAGTGGATGGCAAGAAAGGTTACTTCAGAATACAATGGGACCTTGATCAGATGGGCCAATGATGAGGAGTGCCAGATGGAGTTTAATTGAGATAAATGTGAGGTGCTGCATTTTGGAAAGGCAAATCAGGTTAGGACTTATACATTAATGGTAAGGTCCTGGGCAGTGTTGCTGAATAAAGAGACCTTGGAGTGCAGGTTCATTTTTTTTGAAAGTGGAGTTGCAGGTAGATAGGACAGTGAAGAAAGTGTTTGGTATGCTTGCCATTCTTGGTCACTGCATATAGCATAGGAGTTCGAAGGTCATGTTGTGGCTGTACAGGACATTGGTTAGGCCGCTTTTGGGATACTAGGTGCAAATTTGGTCTTCCTGCAATAGGAAGGATGTTGTAAAACTTGGAAGAGTTCAGAAAAGATTTTGAGTGTTTGAGCAATGCCGAGAGGTTGAATAGGCTGGGGCTATTTTCCCTGGAAAATAGGGCTGACCTTATAGATGTTAATAAAATCATGATAGGCATGGATAGGGTGAATAGCAAAAGTCTTTTTCCCAGACTGGGGGAGTTCAAAACTAGAGGGCATAAGTTTAAGGTGAGCGGGGAAAGATTTAAAAGGGACAAAAGGGGCAACTTGTCCATGCAGGGGGTGGTGTGTGTATGGGATGAGCTGCCAGTGGAAGTGGTGGAAGCTGGTACAATTACAACATTTAAAAGGCATTTGGATGGGTGTACGAATAGGAAGGGTTTGAAGGGATATGGTCAAAATGCTGGCAAATGGCACTAGACTAATTTGGGGTATCCAGCTGGCATGGACGAGTTGAACCAAAAAGTCTATTTCCATGCTTACAACTGTATGACTCTAATTTATTAATGTCACAGAAACTTTAGCACAGTGAAGTTGAACACCAAGACAATCAAATTAATGTCTATGATTTAAACCCAATTATCTTTGATTTTAGACTCCATTCACACAAAGATAGATAGACAAACAAACATATAGAAGAGAGATAAATCGAAAGGAAAATAAATAAGCTGTATCTGGCCCGTCAACTGAAGCAAAGTCCACAATGAATAATGTCACAGACACATGGGATTGTACCTTGCTTGGTTTCTGAAGATTCTGGTCAATGCAAACAGCTTCTAGTTGGTTCTGAGGAATATTTATCTAGTTCTTATCACTGAAATTCTATTCTCTGATCTCTCAATACATTGATAATGGGAGGACAACCAGAGAACAATCAGATCTCCTTCCTGTAGAGTTGGCAGCAACAAATCTTCTGAAAAAACACAGTTCAAAGCCAGTTCAAACTTTGGTTTCTCTTTCTGGTTTTGTTTCAACATTTTCTTTGTTAGTCTGATTGGCATATATTAACATTTAAACATCTGCCATCTGTTTGAGAATAATGCCTCTCTGGAGTCAAAACATCTAAAAATTACCTTTAACAAGCATCAACTAGCAATTAACCTTCAGGCCTAGCTTCATAAACAAATATCAGCTTGTCTGTTCTGCTCTTTTCTTAAAAATAGAAAAGCTGATGTTCACAGTCCAAAAGCGACCTTCAGCTTTCAGCTCATAGTTCACTCTTCCAAGCCAAAAATGGTACAAATAAAGAGATGTCAGTGAGAGTTGTAACAACACTTCACAATTATAAGACTAGCCTCCCTTGTATACATGTGAAAATAAACAACCATTTGACCCATCTCCTGAGTTTTCTATCAACTTTTCAAGTTATACACATGTAATGATAGAGTCAGATATAAGGTTCCTCTAACATCCCATCAAGCATTCTGTAGACTGAAGAGATTGAGAGGAAATGAACTGGAGCTGTTTCAAATAAAGTGTTTATTTCCTCCCCTTGCAGTGAGTGGCAGGCATACAGCAAGCACTACCAGTTCCACATTATGGACTGTGGTTTCCTTCTCCACCTCCTTGAGGACCTAGATCAGAGGTTCGAGACTAGTGTTCTGACCAAAGACCAGGTAAAACGTTCATGTCACTAAATATTGCCTGTGGCAACTATTACTCCCCTTACCCCAGTTCTGTTTACTCCCTGGAAATTGGTGACTTTTAATAGTTTCCAAGTGTTGGCCATTCTTCAGTATTTTACACAAGTTACCAACCTTCAACTGCGAATCTAAACAGTGTTATGACAGGCTGTGCGTCTGTTAAATAAAGCACAAGTTTTGACAATTTCATGCCACTAATTTTCTTTTTGAGTGTCTGCGAACATCTTTGTATATATGTGCATGTGTGTGAATCTTGTAAATGTGTGTGCAATGAGAGTGCATATGCACATATCTCTCTCACATACACTTCCACTTTGAATACATAAAATGTTAAGAATGCACCATGTGGCAGCTTTTATGTTCGGATCTCAAACCCATTCTTTTCAGTGAATTGGTCAAATTTTATTACTGTGTAATGTTATTCCGTTCCTGTATTTTTCAAATCACGCTTAGTTGGTGTTCGGAAGGTGAGAAATTTTATTAAATAAAATAGGAACAGGAGAAGACTATTTAGCCCCACCAGTCTTCCCCCATCCCTTACTTTTTTGTTTAGTTAACAAACAAAAATATATTAAACTCAGATTTAATCTTACCAATTGACAGTGGTGTAGTAATAACATAACTGGATATTAATCCAGAACTCTAGGCTAATGTGCTTGGGACATGAATCCATATCTAATCATGGCAGATGGTTATATCTGAATCCAATAATATTCAGGAATTAAAAGTTAGTCTGGTAACAGGGTAGCCATCATCCTAAAAAACCTATCTGCTTCAGTGACGTTCTTACCTGCTTCAGCCTACATGTGATTCCAGACCCACAGCAATCTGGCTCATTTTAACTGACTTCTAAAATGACCTAGCAAACCACTCAATTCAAGGGTAATAAATGGTGGCCTTGATAGTGACACTGACATCCCCTGAACAAAAAAAACAAAACAAAACCCTGCAAAGGGTGGAGTGCTACTCACTATATAACAACACCCATCTTAGCCTAAGTCACATCTATTTATTCCTGGTAAACACAGACTACAGCAGTCTCTAAGAGCTGAGGCCCCTTCTCACAGGCCAGTGTCTCCTTAGTCATTGTTATTGTGGTTATATTATTCCTTTAACTTTGTTTTGTTGCAGGAGGAGTTCCTGGGTGACAGTTTTGACCTTTTTATTGACTACAGCTGGGAGTTGCTCCAGAGGATGAAGCAGGTCTTTCCCGCCAATCATCCAATGGCATTACAACAGCTGGAACTGATGCTGAGGTAATACAGACCGAGCTGAGCCAAATTGAGTGAGGCTAGACCAGAGTGGATCCAGAGTCAGGTGAGGCCAGATCAGACTGAGTGAGGCCATACTACATCAAGTTGAGACAGGCAGAACAGGGCCCAGACTAGACCAAGTTTGGACAGGCCAACCTGAGCCAGGCAAGCTCAGACTCAGCTTGGTGAAACAAAACTGACCTACACTGAACTGGGACAGACTGAGACAACTGAGTTTCACTCAGGACATGAACATGTCGGTCCACGTGCAATCCACAGGAGAGTCTCCTAATTGTTCTCGACAGCATTGACTGTCATTGGATTTCAATTCCATTTGGTCGATGTCCAAGCAGACCTAAACTTTGAGTGTGTGCAGATTAGTCCAACTCTTGGGAGAGCTTCACAACTGAATCACATGCTGTTCCTTCTGGCATCACATGCTTTATCTTCCATCTCTTCACTAAATAGTGATCAGAAGAAAGAAATGCGGCAAATTGTAGTTTTATCTTCTGAGCTCAGGCATTACCATTAATTATCACCAACCCATTGTTAATCAGCTGAACCAAGCACAAACTGATGATTGAACCATAGCTCTTCCTGGTCTGAGTGCTTTAGCTACTTCTCTTGAGGTACTGTTGAAGAAACTGTTTCAGGTGTTGATAAGGTGCCACCTTGAAGATTATTGCAGAGAATAAAAGCTCATGGTTTTGGGCAGTAACGTTTGTACTGCTAGAATATTAGTTAGCTAACAAGAAGCAGTAAGTAGGTGCAAATCAGTCATTTTCTGTTTGGTAAGTTATAACAAGTAGCTGTGTCACAGGGATCAGTCCTAGGGCCTCAACATTTTACAATTTATATAAATGACCTAAGGCATGATTACTAAATTTGCTGATGATATAAAGTAAGGAGTAAAATTAAGTTATGAAGGGGACATAAGAGGCTGCAAAGGATTACGGATATTTGAAGTGAGTGAGGAAAGATTTGGCACATGGAGTATAATGTGGGAAAATCTGTCATTGTCCATTTTTGGCAGGAAGAATAGAAAACAAGCATATGATACAAATGGTGAGAGGTTGCAGAACTCAGAAGTGCAGATGGTTTTGGCTTCCTTTCACACGAATCATCAAAGATTAGAATGCAGGTATAGCGAGTAATGAGGAAACCTAATTGAATATACTGTGTGTTACAGGGGGAATTGAATACAAAAGTAGGGTTATGCTTCAGTTGTGCCAGGCATTTCTGAGACTATATCTGGGATACTGCGTACAGCTTTGGTCTTCTGATTTCATGAAGAATATAAGTCTACTTCGAGAAGTTTAGAAAAGGTTTACTGGACTTATACTGGGAAAGATCTGGTCGTCTTATCTGAAAAGGGTTAGACAGGCTAGGCTTGTATCTGCTGCAGTTTAGAAGAGTAAAAAGTAACTTGATTGGAACATAAGATCCTGAGGGCATTTTGACATTATTGTGGGGGAATGTAGATCTAGGGGTCTTGGTTAAAATTAAGGGATTGTCCATTTAAGACAGATGTTAAGGAATGTTTCTCTCACAGAGGGTCATGGGTCTTTGGAACTTTCTTCCTCAAAGGCAGTAGAAGCAGAATTTTTGAATGTTTTAAAGGAAGTGGTCGATAAGTAATGGAGCGAAAGGTTATTGTGGGGTAGGCAGGAATGATATTAGTTCAACCATAACCTTATTGAAAGGAAGAACAGGTTTGAGGGAGCAAGTGACTTACTCCTGCTTCTAGTTTGTGTATTCATGTGTTTGCAATGTTAATGTACGAAACACTGTTCAGTGAAGAATATCTTTGGAACTAAGGATTCTCTTTCTCTGTTTCTCTTTTTCTGTCTGTCTCTCTATTTCTGTCTCTGTCACTACTTTCTGTCTTACTCCTGTTCCTTATCTTTTTTACCCCTACTCCACATACATCACTTACCCCCATTGTCTTCCATCTTATCTTGCTTGATATCGCCTGTCTCGGGTTCTCTGTCTCCCTGTCTTGCTTCCAATTCCTGTTTTCCTCTTTCGGTTTTCTTGTTCTTTCCCTCTCTCTCTCTCTCTCTCTCTCTCTCTGTAACTCCTAATTTTTATTTCTCCCTAATTATCTATCTCGCTCTCTATTTCTGTTTCTCTCTCTCTATCTCTCATCTAATTTTCGTGTCTGCATTTGATTTAATATTTTTCAGGTGTTTATTGAAGATTTATTCCATGGAAGCCTTTAAAGTGGTCTGTCCTTTACACGACCAGCTCTATGTGGAGATTGTTGCCATGGTGAAGGTACAGAGAGGGCTTCATTGTCAATATTCAGAAATCATGCCAGAATCTGATGATAAATTGCATTGACAACCTTGAAGGGAGAATCTCGTCCAACCAATCTTTTTAACACCAGTTAATGAGGGGGAGGGCAAATTCCTTTGATGTAGTGAATCTCAACTTCCTAATGAGTTTTGAGAAAGCAGATGAGGAGACACTTCTCCATAAATTAAACTCAACAGGTTGACACTGGGTGACACAAATTAGTAACTGACGGACACAGAATTATAATAAAGGTAGAAAAGATACAGTTGAAGAATGGCCGAAGATCTGTGATCTGTATATATCCACTTATATATGAACAACATGGATTTGCTTTGTAACATTACTTAAATTCATTGATAAATCAGAACAGATTGGATTAGAGCAGGTCAAGATCATATCAAAACAACTCAGCAGTATTTGGAGATAGTAGGAACTGCCAATGCTGGAGTCTGAGATAACAAGATGCGGAGCTGGAGGAACACAGCAGACCAGGCAGCATCAGAGGAGCAGGAAAGCTGACGTTTCGGGTCTGGACCCTTCTTCAGAAATTTGCACTTGAACTGGTTAGAGGAAATGAATTTAATGTGAACAAATGCAGAATGTATGGAAGAAAAATAAAAGGGACATGGAACCTATGAGGAAATAGAAGTTATCAAAGGATAAGGAGATAAAATTCTCAGGCACTAATGAACTTCTCACTCAACATCTTCACTACAAAGAAATAAAACACTTTGCAGAATTTGTGCAAACCATGCAACCTTCATCTATCGACTTAAATGTCACCATCCACAAGAAACTCTGAGTGACACAACATCCTGACTTAGAAATACATGACTGTTCCTTTACTGCTGGAATAAAATCAGGGAACTCACTTTTTGGATGCATCCACACCAGATAGACAACAGCAGTTTTAGAAAGTGGGTCACCCCCAACTTCTCAAAGACAATTAGAGTTGGGGGAAAAATTGCCGGTAATGCCCTTATCCCTTGAAAGAATTTTTAAAAGTTAAATACAGGTCAGACCACGTGTGGAGGAATACTAAGTCCCAATGTCTCTTGGCAAACTGAACTGGGCAAACCAACTCCAGGACCAGTGTGTGTTGGACTTAAGACAAATTACTGTACAGTTTTAAGTCTTTATAAAATAAAGAGTATATTACATATTGGATTCAGTACAATCGGAAGACTCTCACTCATATTTAAAAATACCTTTAGTTACATTATGTTAAGTGGTATTGAATTGGAACATAGCTGCAAAAGTGGGTCATTCAGTCCCTCAAGCCTACTCTGCCATTCTAGATCATGGCTGATCATCTACCTGTTCAGCAAATTCCTGCAATCTCCCCATATCCATTGGTGATATTAGTACCTAGAAATCTATCAATTTCTGTCTTGGACTTAATGTCAAAGCTTCTACCACCTTCTGGAGTGGAGAGTTCCAAAGATTCACCAGTCTGAGTGAATTCCTCTCCATCTCAGTCCAGATGATCTACCCTTTTTATTCCAAGACTGTGTCCTTTGGTTCTAGACCCACAGCTAGGGAAAACTTCATGTACTGAATCAACTTTTTATTGCTTTAAGAATTTTGTATATTTTCATGAGATTGCCTCTTAGTGCATTTTAGAGGAATGAGTGACGTTACATCAAGTGGCATTGTGTCAAATAGCATTGCATAAAAAGACACTCTGTTGAATAACATTGTGGTTTGACATTTCAATGAGTGACATTGTGCTGATTTTCTGTTAATTTTACAGAAATCCACATGTGAATTGTATAAGAAAATGTGTGACACCGTCAAATCAAAACTTAAGGTATGTGTTACTGAATAATGTAATCTGAGCAGATCAGCAGAAATATCTGATTTTGTCATATTAGTATTGTTCTTGCTTCCTGTCTTTGTTCATTACTGAGTTCATGATCCATTGTGCAAAGTAATCTGTGTGAAAACAAGCAACACACAGAAGTTGTATCAGTGATAATGGGAACTGCAGATGCTGGAGAATCCAAGATAACAAAGTGTGGAGCTGGATGAACACAGCAGGCCAAGCAGCATCTCAGGAGCACAAAAGCTGACGTTTCGGGCCTAGACCTCTCTGATGAAGGGTCTAAGCCTGAAACCTCAGCTTTTGTGCTCCTGAGATGTTGCTTGGCCTGCTGTGTTCATCCAGCTCCACACTTGTTAACACACAGAAGTTCTCAAGTTGAACCACAAATCAGCTGAACTGAACAGTTATAGAAGCAATTTCATGTGTCTGAGTAATGAAAGAGAAAATTATCCAATGTTTCTACTCCTGATTACAGCGATTTGGGAGGCGATAGAGTTAATGGAACGTTGTGTTTTAGGACATTGCTTAAAGTGGTAGATGGGGTGCCAGTCAAGCAGGCTGCTTTGTCCTGAATGGTATTGTTATAGTAAGTTGGGTTTGGGGTATTGTTGATGACGAGCTGGGTTTGATGGGTTTTGTGATGATGAGTTGGATTTGGGGAGTATTGTTAATGATGTGTTGACTCTGTGAGGAGATTGCAGAGGCTGTATATGGTGAATTGAGTTTAGGCAATGTTATTGACAATGCGCTGAGTTCAGAGACACTGATGCATATTTCGGTTTTACTGACGTGTTGGGTTCGGTAGTGTTATTGATTACTAGGTTGGGTTTGTGTGAGTTTGTTGACAATGAGTTAGGTTTTGGTATGTTGTTGACCATGAATTGGGTTTTGGCATGTTATTGACTGTGTGTTGCGTCTTGTGGCATTGTTTACCGTGTGTTGTGTTTTGCAACATTGTTGACCTTGATTTGGATTTGGTGATGAAAGGTTCATTACTTTTTATCAAAACTGATCTCAGGCTGACTTTATTTTGCAGTGTGAATTGACTAAACTGATGAGATTGGTACAACTGGTTGATGCAGTTTGTACAGAGCTACGTAAAGATCGAAACAAGTACAACCAAATATTTGTCAGGTATTTGACATTTTTTTTGTTCCTACATTTTAGTAACAGTTATTTTGTTCAGATAGATTAAGGATATCGGTGCTAGGAAATAAAATCTTTCATTGCTCTGGATACCAAGTCTCTAATATTATTCCCAGGGCATGTACAGGAAGAGTTCGACATACAGTTTCGATTGTTCAACATTGTCCAATCAAACACACTGTGTCAGAGAGAGTAAATCACTTCTACACATTTGCTTATAAAACATTTCATGAGATCTATAACCTGTCAGTATTTTTAAACACTTGTCCAATGGGTGTAGTATTACTAGTCAGGTCAGCATTTATTTTCCATCCCTAATTGTCTTTGAAAATGTTACAGTTAGCCACCTTCTTGAAATGCTGCAATTTTGTTAAAGTGGCATAAACCCACAGTGATGTTTCAAAGTGGGTTCCAGAATTTTGATTCAAAAGGAGTGAATGAATGGTGGTACCATGTCAAGTCTGGGTGGTGTATAGCTTAGAGGGAATCTACAGATGTGTTTTTCTCATGTATCTACTGTCTTTGTCCTTCTAGATAGCTTGGCAAGTTCCTACAATACACCTTATAGCTTGTACACACTGCTGCCAGTGTGTTGCCTATGGTGGAGGGAGTGAATGTTTAAAGTGGGGTGTCAATTAGCAGGCTGCTTTGTCCTGGATGGTATTCATATACCCCACTGGTGTAGCATACTGGAAATCAAACCCACTATTTCTGGAATCATCATACAAGTTAAACAATTTAAAAGGGATATGGAATTCCCCAATTTTCCTGTCTTTTAGACCCACGCCCACAGAAAGCATGGACCAAGTTTCCTGTCTATAACAAGAATTACTATTTATTACAATAGATTATATGCAAACAGTTGTAAACCATCAGCATATAACTGTACTAGTTAAAATTTCAACCTCATTATAAACTCCCCTTCCACACATACACACAGACCGACACAGACAGGAAACAAAACATTTGAAGCAAGTTAAAAAAAAAAATCAGGCAGTTTAGTGGTCTCTCTAAAAATCCTGTCTGCAGGGTTTATAGAGAATATCCTTCTGCCAATCAGAATATTGCTTCTCAATCTTCCTTCTCCAGATACTTCCACTTGTTTGCAGGAAGAACAGGGTGACCAGATCCCACATATAAAAATGTTTGGCATATCAATTAGTCATACTTTGCAGGAACTGGAAAGGGAAATAAACTGGTTATCTTCAGGCTTATGTAGAAACATAGAAGATAGGAGGCCATTCAGCTCTTTGAGCCTGGTCTGCCATTCATCACAATCATGGCAAATGAGTCTTGAGATGCTTTTTACTGCAGAGAAAAGTGACAGCTCTGCCTTTGCAAAAATCTGATTGCTTTTGCCAAAACATTCAAGCCACCAAGCTATTCTGGTACCCCGGAGCTAATCACCTAATTGATGGCAGGTAGAAGGCAACCATCGTCGATAACTGGTTGCTAGTCCCAGACCAATTAGCTACTAGTTGCCAGCTAAATTTCAATTATACACATTCCTTGACCAAGATTGTCTGCAAACTAGGCTTTTGCTACTGCTTGAACAGTACCTGTAATAAGTGTTAGGTTACACACTTTCAAAAAGTGCAGCAATCCTTTCACATTCCTTGGTATTTAAAACAGTTAACAATCCAAGCCTGAATGTTGTCCTGGTCTTGCTGCATATACACATGAACTGCTTCAGTATCTAAAGAGTTACAAATGGTGCTGAAATTGTGGATCAGCAAACATTCTCGTTTATGAAAGAAAATCATTGATGAAACTGCTGAAAATGATTGGCTCTAGGACACAATACTTAGGAAAGGTTGTTTGAAGTCATAGGGATTTTCACAGACTAGGCATCACATTGGTGCTACACAAGAGCTGGGTTGCTCAGTCACTTGTTTGACAACCCCAGTGGGAGTCATCACTTAGGTTTGTGTGTGCTTCAGTTTGTAACTCATTGCAGGGGACAGAAGAGAGTATGTGAGAAGGTTGACAGGGCTGAGATTGGTGTAGTGGAAGACTGACCATGCCTCTGGCTGTACAAATTCTTGTGTTTTGATGGAATGGAAAATTGAGCTCAATGTTAAGTGTACTTCCACCCCACCACCACCCCACATCTCAGAAAGAGGTGGTGTAAGCCAGAGGGGCCATAAGAATACATTCTGTTGGTTGTGTTCTTGTCGTGTGTTGTAACTTCACTGAGCAGCTGTTCTTCATCCACTTGGAATGATTTCTGTCTTTTTCCAGTATTTTGAAGATTGATTACTTCAGCATCACCTACCTACTGCTGGAGAAACTGGTAAGGAGATTGTTTGTTTGTTTGTTTGTTTGTTTAACTCTGAGAGTGAGTTCTTGGAGCACCCTCTCCACCAAACCTAAATAACCAGAGACTCAACTCCAAAAACATCAAGCCTCCATTATGTTTGAGAATCTCCAATCCATTATGTGTAAGTCTTCAATTGCCAGAGCTTTTGAGTACCCTCATCATATGTAAGCCACTAAACCCTGAGCACATTTCCTGTGCTGTGTCCTTGCCCAACCCCTTTGCCATAACCCCAACCTCATGCTCATTGTCCAGCCACAACTGGGAACTCATTGTGTGCTGAATCAGGGCAATGGTCAGGTTTATTCTTCCTGGAATGTGGGGACTGGTCTCCCTCAATCAGCTTCTGAATGACCAGTTTAATTGCAGCACTTCATCAGAACATCTTAGTTGCTGATAGGTCTCTCCCTCATTGCAGTGTCCTCAATTTGGTGGTAAGAGTGAATCCAAGACTGTATGCAGGATTACCTACTTATCATGGATCTAAGTGGAATTGTCTTCTCCCCACTCCTGAACCCAGGATTTGTGATTGTTGCCTCAAACTATTTCCTTAAAACTGTCTGCTTGGTGCAGGTTGCAGATGATGTTCTCACGCTGATGGAGGAACTGGGGACAACCATGGAACTGGAGAGGTCACAAATGACCCAACAGATGGGGGAGACTCTGTTTGAGCTGTACTTATCACTTAAAGAGCTGAAACAATTCAAGGAGTACCTTCAATTAAAGTGAGTCAACAGAAGCTAGAATTACTCACCTTAAGGTAGCCCAAGAGAATGGAATTAGGACATCAGACACTGAGCAGGAATTATCAGGAGTGACCAAAGGTAAAGTTGAAGTGATGGGTTATGTAGCAATGGAAAGAGGAATGGAGACCTTAAAAAATTAAGACCAGCCCTGGTACCTTGTGACAATTACTTCAAACTCCGAATTTAACAGCTGAGACCGGAAGAACTTGCAAGTGTGGATACAGCTGGGTGTTGATTTGAGCAATTCTCTGTACAACAACTTGGTTTCTAAAACCAATGTACTGGATTGACCTGAGCAAAGAACAAAATTTTACAGCACAGAAAAAGGCCAGTCAATCCAGTGTGCCTTTGTTTGGTAGAGCTGTTTAGAGCCAATTTCCCACTCCATTGCTTTTGTCCTGTTGATGCCGACTTTGACAAGGTGGCCTCCAAAATGTAGACTTTCTTCCTCAACCCAGGATTCCCCAGCACAGTAGTGGACAGTGCCCTCAGGCAGGTGCGACCCATCTCCTGCACTTTAGCCCTCAGCCTCTCTCTTCCCTCCCACATAGGGTCACCGATGTTCTCACCTACCATCCCACAAGCATCCACATCCAGAGGATCATTGCTGCCATTTCCACTACCTCCAGCAGGATGTTCCCACCAGACACATATTTCCCTTCCCCTCCCTTGTCAGCCTTCTGTCAGGACCATTCCCTCTGGGACACCCTGGTCCACTCTTCCTTCACTCCCAACACCTCCTGTGTCCCCACAACCATGTGGCACTTGCCCCTGCAACCGCAGAACATGTAAAACCTGTCTGTTTACTTCCTCCCTCCTCGGTATCCTAGGGTCCAAGTACACCTTTCAGGTGAAGCAGCAATATACCTGGACTTCACTCAATCTGGCCTACTGCATTCGCTGCTCACAATGTGGTGTCCTCTACATTGGGGAAACGAAACGTAGGCTGGATACCCACTTTGCAGAACATCTATGTCCTGTCTGCCACTTCAAAACATCACCTTATTACCTGGCCAACATCTCTCTCTCTCTGGTTTGCTGCAATGCTCCAATGAAGCTCAATACAAGTTGGAAGAAGAGCACCTCATTTTCTGCTTGAGAACTCTCCAGCCTTCTGGACTTGATATTGAGTTCAACAATTTTAGGGCTTGAGGCACCTTCTCGCATGTCCTTACCCCAACCCACCAGCCTTGTTATCACATAGTCTGCTATTAAACACACCCCATTGTTAGCCACTAATAGTCCCCATTAATAGCTATTCATTCTCTGAGGCTAATCATTATCCACTCCTTTGTCTGCATAACTTCTTCTTTCTCCTTAGGCTCTATCTCCACTTATTGTTTAGTCTTTACCCCTTCACCACTCTACCTTCTGCATTAAAAAAAACATTTTCTTGGCTACCATGAGTTCTGAGGAAGGGTCACTGGACTCAAAATGTTAATTCTGATGCTGCCAGACCTGCTAAGCTTTTTCAGCAATTTTAATTTTTGTTTCTATTTCCGGTATCTGCAGTTCTTGCGGTTTTAATTCCACATTTTTATTTGCTTTTCCTTATAGCCCTGCCAGTTTTTTCCTTGCAGTTATTTATCCAATATCTTTTTAAATGCTAAGTTTGAGTTTGCATCCACCATCTTTCAGGCAATGCATTCCAGTTGAGAAGAACTCACTGTGTAAAGCAGTATTTCTTCTTAGAAACATTGAAAATAGTCACAGAAGTTGGCTATTTGGCCCTTTGAGCCTGCTCCACCATTCAATTTGATTACAGCTCATCATGCAATTCAGTACCCTGTTCCTGCTTTCACCCCACTCCACCCTTTGATCCCTTTAGCCCTCAGAACTGCATCTATTTCCTTCTGGAAAACATTGAATATTTTGGCCTCAATCTCCTTCTGTGGTGGGGAATTCCACAGGCTCACCACTCTCTGGGTGAAGAAATTTCTCATTGTCTGTTCTAAAGGGTCTACCTCACCAGGAGCTGAAAGTCCAGTACTGACGGCAGAGTTGCACATTTTGAGCAGATATTAAATGCAGATTCTGTTTTCCTTTGTAATAGGAAGAATTGGTCTAACACAGGATCCCATCGAGCAGGGAGTGATCTAGCACAATGGATCCCATAAATCTAGGAATGATCTGATACACTGAATCCTTTAAGTAGTGAGTGGTCTAACACATTCAATCCCGTGGCCAGGGAGTGGTCTAACCACCTGATCCTACTGTGACTCTAAATCTGTTTTGTTTCCCATCCCCTCCAGGGACTCGCAACTTCTGGCGCTCTCAAATTTCCACGATTGGTTTCAAATGTCCATTAACAAGTGGCTCCAAATTGTTTACGAAAAATCATGTGAACGTGTTACAAGGGCAGTGTCAGTGGATCAGGTAAATAGCCCAAGCAATCTCTGTTGCCAGTTGAGCATGTTGACAAGTTGCAGGCTCATTCTCCATGAAACTCTTCTATTTAGGCATTATCCTTAATTGTACTGTAGTGAAGTAATTGATACAGTGAGGAGACAAGGCTGAATACTTGGGTCAGTTAATTTAACTCACGAAAATGTCTTGTATTAAATGTGTGCGGATACAGATCATGAGAGGGGATGTTTTACAGAGGATGTTGAGTAACCTTTTCTCAGAATGGTATCTCTAAGTTGACAATAGTGGTGAATGTTTGTGCATTTATTTAACCTCCAGTTCGAACCTGTTGACACATTGTCGAAGCACAGCAGTTCGGCTGTCGATGTAGTGACTTGTTTCACTCAGATCAAGAGCTTCTGGCTGCAGTTGGCCTGGCCTGATCCCATGGGGGCATTTGTCTTTGTAACAAAAATTACAGACGTGAGTATCAGCACAATCCTCGCAATTATTGCAGCTTTCTGAAAAGATATTGTTCCTCGAAGGAGCCTCAGCAAGTATATTGGCCCTGTTCTCATCTGACTTCTAATGAGCCCTGCAGTCAGTGCAGAGGCTTGTGAGTGAGTGGAAATCAGAGGGCAGGTGTTGAGCTTCTGGTTACACAGCCAGATTTACATAGAGTCATAGAGCATGGAAACTGACCCTTCAGCCCAACTAGTGACTGCCAACGATGTTCCCAGACCAAACTAGTCCCACTTGCCTGTGCTTGCTATAACCCTCCAGACGTTTTCTATTTTCTAAATGTTTTTTAAACGTTGCAACTGTACCTGCATCCATCACTTTCTCTGGCAGTTCATTCCACACATGAACTACTCTCTGTGTAAAAAAAAAGTTCCGCCTCAGTTCCTTTATAAAACTTTCTCCTCTTACCGTAAGAATATGCCCCCTACTTTTGAACTCCCTTGCTATTAAAGACCCTTGCTATTATCTAACTATGCACCTCATGATTTTATAAATTTCTATAACGTCACCCATCAAACTTCCACACTGCAGTGAAAAAAGTCCCAGCCTATCTTTACAACTCAAAGTCTCCATTTCTGGCAACATCCTGGTAAATCTTTTCTGAACCTTCTCCAATTTATTAATATCCTTCCAATAGCAGGGTGATCAGAGCTGTACACAGTACTCCAGAACAGGCCTCACCAACATCCTGTACAATCTCAACACGATGTCCCAATTCCTATGCTCAAAGATCTGAGAAATGAAGACAAGTATGTAAAGACATCTTCTTAATCACCCTGTCCACCTGAGACACAAATTTCAAGGAAGCATGTACCTGAACCCCTAGGTGTATGTTCTACAAAACTAACCCAGGGCCATACCATTAATTGTATAAGTCCTGCTTTAATTAATTTACCAAAATGCATTTATCCAAATTAAATTCCATCTGCCACTCCTCAGCCCATTGACCCAATTGGTCAAGATCTCTTTCCAATCTTAGATAATCTTCATTGTCCATTTCGATTTCATGGCTCTTTAGTGCCTCTCACCCCTGGATAGCTGGCTAGAGGACAACCTGCATGGAACCTTTCTCCTTTCATTTTGATTTGCTTTTTCCTCCACAAAGTGACCAGGATATTTTCAGTTTTAGATACGTTATATTTAGCCAAATTGTGTTGATATTTAATTTATGAACAATTCAGGTTGTGTGATGAGTATGTGTGTCATCAGCACTGTAAGAGTAGTTGCAGTATCCAGTTTAAATGTCCTGCAACTTTTATTCCCAGGATCAATAGATATTTCAATGGTTTCTTCTAGGATATTTGTAATGCAGCTGTGATGTACTCAGAAAAGGTGAGACAGAAAGCAGATGATCAGAAGAAAATTACACAACAGGTGAGTTCTGAGGAATCCTCATGAACAGTACATATTATAGCCAATTGTGGTCACAGAATCCAGATAGGTTCCCATTCAGTCAAACTTCTTCCCATTCACTCCTATTGTACAGAAGCCCAGTGCACCAAATCTCTTCCCATTCAGTCTTAATATCAAGTATTTCAATAAACTAAATATCTTCCCATTCACTTATATAGAATGCCAATGTGCTAAGTATCATTCCATTTAGTCTCATTGAAAATCCTAATGAACCAACTCCAAAGTGTGCATCTTTTGTCATGGCCTGGTTCCATGCCCAGAGGTAGTCTGATTTATAAACTTAATTTATGGTCAGATTGACAGGATTCCACGGCAGGCTGGTCCGAAGTCTGATCCATAATCCCATAGAGGGAGAGGCTCTGCTCCTGGGAGTTGTTCGATCTCAGACCTAACTAGGGGTTCTGATCCGGTGCAAGTCCAATTCCAGCGTAAGGGTGGTCTGAATTTAAAACCCAAGGATCTATGTACAATGAGGAGCCAGGAGTAAGCATTTTTAATCTGCAAACAGTACTGCTAAAAGCACTAATCTTCATTCTAAGGCTGCCCTCAACTCCTTTCAGTTGCTGGGCTTCCTGAAACCTGGAAAATGTAACTGGGATTAAACCTGAAAGTATATTGAACAAAGAATGCTTCTTTACTCCAGTTTTCAAGTGGTGTTTGAAAATGTCCTTTAAGTATTTGGATAAATATCTGGCTGCCAGATTAAGTCATGGGACAGCGAATTATTGGATAGAACACTGCAATTCTTCCCAGTGGTACATTGAATAGATTTGCTGCTGTCAGCCATGACGTTAGACTAAAAACGAGCAATTCCATTCCATCAACTTCAAAGGGGGAAAAAAAATCACTGCAGATCTAGTTCCTGCCAGTTGTCTCCAAAGTCTTTCACCGCCTTTGGAAAATTGACATGAATGGCATCACTTCTGATACTCCAGGGTCATGCTTGTGACAAGACTTGTGCTCATTTCATCAATTCTGTTACATAATGTTTTCTATCATCTTTGCTATTTGTTCTTCCACCCTGTCATGGTGGCTTTCTATCTATGCCCTCAGCTGTGCATTGCACTGAATAACATTCAGCATGTACACACGTACACCTGGAAGCTGCCGAAGGAATTAGATTGGCAGGGAGTGGAAGGTTCCATGGAGCGGCTCTGTGGGCTGGAAGGGAAGCAGCAGGTGCAGAGAGCACTGGGTACCCAAATACAAAGCATTGATGCAGGCATGCAGCGGCAGTCTAATTATATGATCAACCAACTCGTGGAGAAGGTAATTACAGCATGTACTGAGGGTTTTGCGCATAGCAATGGAATTTGAGTTCCATTTGGATGGCAATACTCTGGGCAAGACTGGTATTGATCGTGGGAATGGGGTTATCTATGCTCTCTGATGGAGATCAGTTTGCTTCGGTGAGATTCAGCCTTTTCCAAGATTGGTCCTGTATCTACACAATCCAATGATCTGAATGATTTTCAGGAGGGCAGGAAGCACATTGATGGCAAATGCATATAATTCCAAGCCTCCAGTCTAGTACTAAATTATTTCCTGGGTTTGGCTTTTTACAGATGGTCACTGACTTGCGAAAATACATTCAGCACATCAGTCTGTCACCAGACTCCATCCAGCCTGATGAGGTAGGTGCCTTGGAGAAAGTTATATACAGGATTTGGGAATCATCACAACAATTGGTACTGAGAAGGATCAAATCCATAGCAAGATCTCAGTGAATTTCAACACTGCAAGGCTTGGAATGACTAACTAGGATAGGCTTGGGTTTGATCTGTAACCAGTAGTGATCTTTTAAGAAGAGGAGGGATATCCATTTCCCTGGGTCCAGAGGGAAGAATAGAACAGGATTCTAATGGATTTTGCCCATTTATTTGTCACTATTGGATGAGAATATCATGGTGATACTCTCACTCTTGAATAGCTCAGTGTTGCACATGGTTAGAGCTACATATAAAATGTACATGATCAGTTTAATCGAGACATATGATACCATTTGTTGTTAACAAAACCTCCAGGGAGGAATGACACCGATTGGGAACATCCTGTGAAATATTTTTAGTCGGGTTTTTTTTGACAGTGTAAATCACATGTGTTCAATAACAACTGTTTCTGTATTGCAGGCTGTCTGTCCTCTTATGAAGTTCTTAGATGACAATCTAATAATCCTGAGCGAATGGTTGGTGATGGAGAATCTCAGAAAGTAAGTTCGGACAGGTCAAAGATCACTGAAATTCAATCTAGTGACAGAAAGATGGATAAAGTGCAAAAGAGGTCACCAGCTTCAGATGGAACTAAAATTACAGATAAGCCTTAAGTAGTCCTGATGTGGTTGCAAGTTGCATTGTATAATTGAACAGGACCAACATCTCACTTGGCCTTAAGTTCCGTCTCTTGTAGGACCTGTGCTACAAAGACTCCTTACTTTATAGGCTTGAGTTTTAGCCATATGTAACCAGCACTGTGCTGGCTCTGCATGAATTTGATGCAACAGTATAGAGTTAGTTTTACTCTGTAAACTAATTTACACTTTACCTCTCTAGAAGTATCTGAATTACTAATTTAGAGACGGCTTTACATCTAATCCATCCCATATCTGCCTTGAGAGTATTTAATTGGATAGAGGTAACCTTACCCTATACTTAAGCTTTGCTGTACAAATATCATCAACTCACTCCAAAACAAAATGAAACCCTGAACTCACTAATATGCTACCATCTCAGGACCAATTTCCATATCTACTTTTCTTAAGAACTCCATGCTCAAATCCCTTCAGTTGGGTTTATGTCCCTACCAACATTTACCAGAATTGTGCTTATGAAAGTCACAATAACATCTCATGCATCAATAACAAAGGTTAATTAGCCACCCTCATTGTCATCAATCTTTCTACAGGCTTTGACACAGCTGACAACATCAGTTCCCCTTATGGTCATCCAACCAAGTAGCACTGCTTTCACATGGTTCCATTCTTATCCACCTAATTAGACAAGCATATGGACGTACATGGAATAGTGTAGGTTAGATGGGCTTGAGATTGGTATGACAGGTTGGCACAACATCGAGGGCCGAAGGGCCTGTACTGTGCTGTAATGTTCTATGTTCTAATTGTAGCTTGTAATGGTTTTTCTTTCTGTTCTTGCACTTTTTTTTGGTGTGGCTCAAAAGTCAATCCATTGCCCTGTTCTTTTTCTCATCTACATGTATCCCCCCGCAGACATTATCAGAAGTGTGTTGGATTTGACTTTCATGTTAATAACACCCAGTTCTATCTTACCAGGACCTCACGTGACTCTCACTTAGCTTATCACACTTGTTGTCTGGCATTGGTATTGGATGAACAGAGATTCCTCAAAATAAATACTGGGAAGACCGAAGCCGTTGGTATTTTGATATCTGCTTCAAACTCTATTCCTACACCTTCCCCCTCTCTGACCACTGTCGGGGCTGAGCCAGACTAATTGCAAACACGGGACCCTATTTTTGATCCTGGGGAGGAAACACGGAAATGGGATGTTTGGTAGCAGGATTCCCTGGGAGGTAACAGCGTGATCCTGAAACAAGAGCAGAAGCTGCTGGTTGTAACTGTGCCTCCCTGCATTGTCTATCTATTTCATTTTAACAGTAAAACAAATGAAACCACAACATCCCTCCTGCTCTCATCCTCACATCCCCTCTCTTCTTCACATCTATCCATTGCCGTCCCATGCCAGCTTATAAACTCCATGACCTATTATGCCGTCTACACATTCCCCAGGATCTCAGACCTCCAAACTACCCTCTGCCAATCTACACCCTCCAACCTGACTTCCATACTCTCTATATCCCTGTACTTACCACCATGACTCTAAATAGCCCTAATATTAATCTGTACCCCTGTATTCACCATTTTGGCCCCTTATGCCAACTTAGTGCCCGTGCGCTCCATCCACCACCTTTTGCTTTTTCATCAACCATACCAACTTGTCCAGAATACTTCAAGACCCACGCACAAAGAATACTAAATTTCTAGGTGTGTATAACAGTCTCTACTTTACTGAGAAAAACACTCACATTCAAAAAAACACAACTACATTTACATTTCTTCACCTCAATAATGCCTTGTAAAAGCAAATATTTCATTTGATCGCAAGAAGCTGTGTTATTCACTGGCTCACATCTTTACAACCACTTGAAATTGAAGACACCCCACTGTAATATTTAATCCTTGTAAAATCAGTAATGCAACACAAATCCAGTAATGGAAATCCTCAGGCTTATATAGTTCTCTTGACCATTCTTTGACAGTTTTACACATCCTTACTAATTAGAGAGATCTTTGATGGCTTGAAATATGTTTACTGGTTTGACAATTCAAAAGGGTTTATGCACCTTTCAGGCAGACTCATCCATTATTACCAATCCCAAAGGGTGACCAACCCCCAACCCCCAGTACTCCAAGGGAACCTGACTACCCCTAACTACTATACCTGAAACCATCTTCCCACCCCAAGGTGTCCTGAGATCATATCTACAGGAGTACCTCGGTTCTCAAAAGGTACAACCGGAATATCCAGAGTAAATTTATTGAAATAGACTTGCTTTTATCTGGTTTGTTCCGCATAGTTGTATTCCAGACAGCAAGGATACCAAGATGGGATTTGAATGGAGAATACTGATCACTTAAATAGCCAGCTGTCTCAGTAAACTGTGACTGTGGGAACTTGGGTTGTGCCCCAAACCACCTCCCATGAAAAGTAGAAATGGTGCATTGGAGATGGAACTTGTGTTTGGCAGGAAGTGAGAAACTCTCAATTGTGATAACAGTCTGAGCCTTTGTGTCATGTTTAGCCCCTGAGATAAACTTGCAGAAATAGATAAGTCATCACTAGTTCTACCAATTTCTAGCTCTGCAGCATCAATGGACCCTACCCCTGTCTCAGCTCATCTGCTGCTGAACTCTCACCCTTTGTTAACCCTAGACTTGACCATTCCAGTGCATTCCCAAACAGCCTCCCCAGTTCTATCCATCTTAGGTCATTCAGAACTTTGTTTAGTTCTAATACAACAGAAAATTCTGTAAATTCTCAGCAATTTTTAACAGCATCTATAGAGAGAGAGGTTGTGGTCTTGAATTAGAATGCTTTCATGTATTCTTTGGCCATCTGCCTTAATATCATCTCACATATTCTGTCAGATTTTGCCTTTCAACACTTCTATGAAATATCTCGGGATGTAAATTACATTCAAGATACAGTATAAATACATGCTGTTGTACCTTCCCAGTGAATATTTGATGAGTCAGCTTGGAGCGAAATTTACTCCATGTCTAACTCAAGTTGTACCTCCCCATAAGTGTTGGATGGAACTGTATACAGATGGCTTTCCTTTGCATCCATAGTGTACATGGTTTTATTGGACAGAATAGAGGAGGATTTATCTTGTATTTAACATAAGCTATGCCTTTGTGTAAAGTTCCTCATCGAGTATGTGGAGAAGCCTAATACTCATGCTGAATCTGGTTTGTCACTGTTGAATTAAGTACAAGCATTACAAGCAGCTTCAAGGGAAGAGAATTCATTTTGATAATTTCAGAATGAAAATTGTGTTATGTGTCACTTTACTCCTGCAGCTCAGTGTTCACAACCTCCCCTGACTTCACTTCCAATAACTCTTCTGTCTTTCTCAAGGATATTGAGTGCTTTGTGGACACTCTTGTTGGATTTGATCATTGAGGCATTGGCTATAAATACTGGAATGTCTGCTGAATTCTACGAGCGATTTCACTTCACACTGGAGGTTAGAACAAAGGGGCAAAGGGCATGGTTATCAGTCACCGCATTATAACTCTATGCACTTTGTGCTTATAATTCCAATGCTTTGCCTGATTTTATTCATTCTATGACATCCTATAATAAAAGTAAAACACTGTGGATGCTGGAGATCTGAAAAAACAGAATGCTGGAGAAACTCAGCAGGTCTGGCAGGATCTGTGGAGAGAGAAACTGAGTTAATGTTTTGAGTCTGGTGTGACTCTTCTTCAAATCTGAAACATTTACTCAGTTTCTCTTTCTAGAAATGCTTCCAGCATTCCCTGTTTCTAGCACATCCTATCCTGACTCCATTTGTGGTGACTTAACATTCAATAATGGAGGGGGAACAAGTTAAATATAATTGGTGGTCTCCCCATCAGTAATCTCTCTCTCTCCTCGTGCAGAGTCTTCCAGACCTGTGTCATGTCTTGCTATGAGGAGCCTCCCAATCTCGTCATGCAGCATTTAATCCCACATCTTCAGCCTCACTTTAAAATGTTGCTGCTTTATCTAAAAACCTTCTCCCTCACACAAATTCCATCACTGACTGTGGGTTTAAGCCAAAGGATGTTGGTTGTGCTAGTTAAATCATTGTTTAGCTAGTTACTCATCATTCCTGCTGATGCTTTCAATTTGATTACGTGACTTGTGTTCTATTGTACCCTAATTCACAAGAACTACAAAAAGTGAAGCAAAACCTTGCATGTTTAGAAATAAAAGAACTCCTATTGATACAAAGCCACGCTAAGATTCCCACCCTCCTATTCCCAGTCTGTCCCTTTTTATATCATGCAGAACCACGACAGGTTGTCATTTATCCTGGATGTCTCAAAGGACTTCACTCTTGTTCAACAAGAATTATGTTCAGTAACCACAATCTGTAACTGAAGAGGATGGAATGTTGGTCAGTACATTAGGAGAACTCTGATTTTCCTTAAAGTAGTCTTTTTGGGCCTTTACACCAATTTGAACTTTCCTTAATATCCTGGACATCTGAGAGCAACGTTTTCTCAGTAGTTGAAGGATCAGCATAGACTATAGGCTTAATTGGGGCAGGAATGTCACCAATTAAGTCAGAGAGTGGCTCAGAAAACAGTCAAGAACCCAGTCCTCCCCAGCAAAGGATTTAAATTATGCATTATCAAAGTTTGTTCTTAACTTATGTTCACTGAATTAGTTCATTCAAGTTTCCAAGGAATCAAAGGTGTTAGGTTCGTGTAACTAATTTGATCACATCTTCAGTAGTAGTCTCCAACTGTTTTGTAAACTGGTTAATATTATGTTTAGACATTTTTGCATTTCTGGAATTTTGAATTCTGTTTCTATTTAGGCTCTTGTGGTGTTTTTCCACGCAGAGGGACAGGGATTGCCACTTGATAGCTTGCAGAATGACAAGTACAAGGTAAAAAGAAGTGATTGCACACTCACTACTAACATGATTCCTGGGATCTTCTAGAAAGTATTTAACCAAAGTTTAGAAAGTTATGGGGACATCAAATGAATGTTCAAAGGTGAATAGCAAAAGATTCTTTTCAGTGAGTCATTAACAGGAGAAACCTCAAGATTTGAGCTGGAAGGGTAATTGTTTGACAGGAAGGGTGACTTGAAAAGGGGAGACTTTTCTCCAATATGCTGGAAATTAAGTCAGTCACAGAGGTAATCAGAGAATCACTCACCAGAGGAAAAATATGAAAGTGTTAGGAAAAAAGACTGAGAAACAGGACCAGAGTATGTGAAAGAAGAACCAGTAATATTGGGCCAAACACACTCTTCTGCCCTGATATTTCTTGTTATGTAACCAGGTGGAATTGCATCAGGGTTAAGAAAGTATCATTCTGTTCCTCCCTCTGGCCTCCTGTACTGTTTTCCCACTGTCCATTCCTCCCTCTTCCTTTGTCCCTCCCTCCCCCTTCCTACACAACGGGCCGCAGAATTTTCTTGGTGTCTGACCCATTTGAATTTCTTCCCTAACTCTCACTGCTTAGTACATCTCAAACTAACTTCTGTGGTTTCTTAGTCAATGCTTTGTGCTTCTTATTAAATTTTTGCTCCCGTTTGGTCGCGGCATCAGCTCTGTGAAGCTCTTCACAACGTACACAAAGACAAGGTGTTACATATTAGTACAAAAAGTTGGACATTTATGGATCTTCTTATCAAAGCACTGCAGTACTTTGGGATTCTGTGTGGCAGACAGTGTAAACCCTGTCTTTTCGATGACTGATTTCACAGGCTCTGAAGGAAGAGCTGCGTCTAAATAGATGCTCAACGCAGGAACTGGTTGAATACTGTTACCAGGCCAAAATTCGCCAACAGGTACTGTGTCCATTCCAACCAATTCCAAAAAACAATGTTCACTTGTTTGTTTCTGGTGCATGTTACGTTAATCATTATTAGTTCTGGGAAACATATAGCCTCATTACAGGAAAATAATTTCAGTAAACACTTCCAGAGTAGGTACATCACAGGTTAGATATAAAGTTCCCTCCACACTACTCTATCAAATACTATTAAGACAGGTGTAGCACAGGTTAGATATTGAGCAATGTTCCCTCCAATTATTCAAATATGAGACCTTAGTCCCATTGCCAGTTGTGTTCCATGCTCTGCACATTATATAATTTTCCTACTTCTTACAACAATCATCCTGGGCGCCTCTGAGCATGTCGAACTGTGAGTTGGTGATTTTTTTTTCTCTGTCTCGTGTGCCACAGCAAGATGGGCTGTAAAATTTGGAGTTTAGATTTAATGAGCCATGGTGACAGATACATGACATGAACTTAGAACTTGGGAAGATGATGAGGGAAATAATAAATTCACTTTATTCAAGGTAACTGTGCTTTCCTTCTCAGAAGTCCACTGACCCTGGTCTGTATGGGATGCTGTGCATCAAATGTCACTATGAGGCTGCTGAATCCAAGCTGTCTGTTGAAGTCTTGCATGCTACAAACCTGATTGCCTTGGATGCAAATGGTGAGGCTGCAATATTTATCAGCACCTGTGTTTCACTTATTGCGTGCCATATCGAAATCAGTTAGAAAGAAAGTCAGCATCAATGCAGAAATAGACATGTTAATGCCTTGCACATAATGCTTCTTTAAACATAAAAAGTAAGAGGTGGATGTATACATTGATTCAATCAAAGAAATGGGAAAGGGAGTAGAATTAGAATTATGTAGTCACTTCGTACTATTTATGAGACTTTGCTGTGCAAAAATTGATCTTTTGGAGTGCCTTGCTGGGTCTTAGAACCACCGATTCAGCCACAGTACATTGGACCCTGACTTAAATATTCACACAAGGGTCCTGCTTGTTTCAGGAATGCTCCTATTGAGTTGTATGGCCAAGTTCAAGCCATCAAATATGATGATAAATTGCACATCTCAAATGTATACTACAGAACTATTCACACATATGGCAAACTACTATATTCTGCAATTCCCCTAATTATCTGCAATCTGTTCTTGGTTAGGCTTAAGTGAATGATGTTAGAAGCCCAACATTTTTTTTTATTCTGTGTTAACAGGTCTCAGTGATCCTTTCGTCATTATCAAACTTGCTCCTCTCCACTTCTTCCCAGGGGCAAAGAGCCAGCAAACACAAGTCAAGAATAAAACGCTACATCCGATCTACGATGAACTGTTCAACTTGTCAGTACTTTTATTTCATTACCTGAAGTGCTGAATTTATTGCCAATCAAACATTCCCAGATTTAGTTCCTTCCTGATATTCTTTATACTTCAGTCTTCATACTTTATTACTAAAGTATCTTGGGGATATTTCATGATTTGGCAGATGTGGTACAGTGTAAGGTGACAGCACTAGTAATCTACAAGTCCAAACTACTGCATTTAAGGTCAATCCTGTCACAAGGAGATTTAAAATTAGTACATTTTGGAACAGAAAGCCAGTGTCAGCAATATTGACCATGAAACTACTGGATCATCATTAAAAATCCATCTGGTTCATTAATGTCTTTTAGGGAGAGAAATCTGATATCCTTACCTAGGCTGGCCTACTCATGGCTTCAGATCCACAGCAATGAGGTCAATTCTTAAATGTCCTCCGAAATGGCCCAGCAAGCCACTCTGTTGTACCAAACTACTACAGAAAAGTTTTTATTTAAAAAAAAGCAGATGGACCACCTGGAAATCACAAATGCATTCTGTGCTGAATCAACCAAGTTCTCCTCAATTAGGGCACCACGGTGGCTCAGTGGTTAGCACTGCTGCCTCACAGAACCAGAGACCTGGGTTTGATTCTACCCTCAGGCAACTGTCTGTGTGGAGTTTGCACGTTCTCCCCGTAACTGAGTGGGTTTCCTCTGGGTGCTCCAATTTCCTCCCACAGTCTAAAGATGTGCAAGCGAGGTGGACTGGCCATGCTAAATTGCCAGTAGTGTTCAGGGATGTGTAGGTTAGGGGGATGAGTTCTGGGTGGGATGCTCTGAGGGTCAGTGTGGACTTGTTGGGCCAAAGGCCCTGTTTTAACGCTGTAGGGATTCTATGATCTATGACATCTGGCCACAGTCTAGTAAAGAAGCAGCCTGACACAATCATACTCACCAAATCAAGTACACCAGTCTCTTAAGCTATCAGTACAGGGTGGATAAGGTGGTTAAGAAAATATAAGGTATATTTAATTTTGTTAGAGACCTCGTATTTAAGAGCAGGGATGTTATGCTGGAAGTGTATACAACATTGGTTAGGCCACAACTAGAGTTTTGTGTGTGCATTATAAGAGGATGTGATTGCACTGGAGAGGGTGCAGAGGAGATTTACCAGGATGTTTCCTGGGCTGGAAAGTTCTGGTTATAAAAAAATTTTGATAAGATCGAGAGGGGACACGACGAAGATGTATAAAGTTATGAATTATGGATATGGTAGCCAGGAAGAAACATTTCCCCAATATGGAGAGATTGATGACCATGGGGTACAGATTTAAGGTAAGGGCTGAAGGTTTAGAGGGGTTGTGAGGAATAGGCAGAAACTCTCACCATTTAATAGGTATTTACGTGTGCATGTGTTACCAAGGCATTGAAGGATATGGGCCAAGTGCTGGAAAATGGGATTAGAATAATTAGATGGTTATTTTTGACTGGTGCAGGTGTGATGGGCTGAAGGGCCTTTTACTGTGGCCTCTATGACGCTATAAATCACAGTTAACAGCCAATGTTCCAGACATTTCCATTAGCATCTCTGGATATGTCTAGTTTCACCAACAGGAAAAACTCTCAAAGTTGGTGGCAATTTGGAATACAGTCAGGAAGGCTCATCTTGGCTCATTAAATGTAAACTCCAAATTTTACAGCCCATCTTGCTCTGGCTATTATGTTACAGACTATTATATCGTGTAAGCTTTGCTACAAACGATGGGTGTCTGTGTGGTTGACATGGGTCTCAAGCTTAGTTTGGTAGTGCCTCTTGTAATTTCTGGCCTTACAAAGGTCGTACCTAGATTTCCTGTATAGGTCAGGGTTGCCCGACTTGAACAGCTCAGATCTGGACTTTAGTACGGAGTGGATCTCCTGGTTCGTCCATGGCTTTCGGTTGGGGAACATTTGGATAAACTTCTTCAGCACTTAGTCTTCCACACACTTACTAGTGAAGCCTGTAATGGTAGTGGCTCACTCGTTTAGGTCAGCCGCTGAGTTATTGGCCCAGTGGCCTGTAGAACCCCTCCTGTTTCCTCAGACCAACACCGCACTACCTTCTGTACTGGGTCTTCATGCTTCAATTTCTGCTTGTAATTTGGGAGGAGGAGCAGCACAGTGTTGTGATCTGATTTTCCAAATGCTGACAGGAGTGGAGTGTTAAGCATCTTTGATGGTTGTACAGCCATGGTCAAGGATGTTCAGACCTCTGGTGGGACAGGAGATATGTTGACATTATTTTGGTAGCATATTCTTGAGGTTGGCCTGGTAGAAGCCACCAGCTACAATGAACAAGGCCTAAGGGTATTCCATCTCAAGACTGTAGCATTGTACACGACATCAAGTGCACTCTTCACTTCCACGAGGTGGGATGTAGACTGCTTACAGGTCGCAGAGGTAAACTTGTGCAATACATCGTAGGAATGGCATTTTACTGGAAGATATTCTAGGTTCAGGGAACAGTAACTCACCAGGATCACCATGTCTGAGCAGTGGGGGGTGTTGATTAGAAGGCAGACCCCACATTCTGTTGCCTTGCCGATGACACTAAACAACATGCGGTAACTGATAAACCCTCAGATTAAAAGACGCAGTCAGGCGTAGTAGGAGTGAGCCTTGTCCGTGTAAAATAGAACACACAGTGGTTTCTCAATTCCCTTTGGAATATTTTGTGTATATTTAAGACTGAGATTGATTCTACTATTGCTGAAGAATCTAAGGTTAAGGGGAAATTGTGGTAAAATGGATACAAGGAACATAAGATCAGCCACAATCCTAATGATCAGTGGAAGAGGCTCAAGGGGTTTAATGGCTTACCCTTGTTCCTGTTTCTTATTGACTTATGGTCTTATCTTATTTTTTTCTCAGCTGATGAATCAGTCTTAGAGGTCACATCGCCATGTAGAACCTGCAGCAGATGGTCAGAGACAATTAGAGGGAAAAATCTCAGCCTCACCAACTGATCTGTTGTAGATACATCTGACCATGATAGTATAGATAATGCAATAATCACTGGACAGGGACAGAGTTTGTAATCCTAGCTGGGTGATCTCACACCTGTTCCAAGCAATATCACTTAAACAATCTCTTATAACTCTCCTGGTCTTTAGTAGTTTACTGATTCCTCACATTTGTATGAGTCTCTATGTATTGTATTTTCTTTCATTAACAATATATATGTTGCATTGCAATCTGTCTTATCTCTTTCAGCACTGTAACACGAGAGCAGTGCAGTAACAGCACCGCCTGCATTCACTTCACAGTCATGGACCATGACTGGCTCTCCACCAACGACTTTGCAGGAGAGGCTGTGTTGCAGCTGCAAGAAGTTCCCGGGTTCAATAAACCCGCCAGTGCTGGAGGAATAAAAAATGTTTCCCCACTATTTCTGAAACTGACACATCCTGAACCCCATGGTAAAAATAACACTTCACTATCTATATATAGTAATAGCTCTAAAATTACAACTGCAGGAAATTCAAGTTGAAGTCTTCTTTCACACAAAAAAAAGTGCCCATCTTTAAATTTGACGCTACTTATGTCAGACTGTAAGTTCACTCACCTACCAGTGGCGGTGATGATGTAGTTTAAAATATATAGTTTACAACCCAAGATACTGACAGAGTTTCATTGAAAATGTTGATAGAAGACTTGTTCATAAGCACTGAACAGGGTTCATTTTTAGCAGTTTGTCCCAGTGCGTCATTATAACTTTGCCAGTAACCCTCCTTATATTAACCTTACCCTGGTGAAACGGGGGTTGGGGATTGGGGGGGGGGGGGGGGGGGGGAGAGGAGGAGAAGGGACTAGAAAAACTCCCAAGAGAATTCCCAGCCTGATTTGAAGATGAAGATTAGATGTCTGTATGTACTGGTCCAAAAATCCCTGACTGCTAACCCACATCACCCAAAGACTACACACAGGCTTCATGGGCTGTGTGCAGTTCTACATAAGATTGACTAATAGATAATTAATGGTTTTGTCAGTAAAACATGGTAATGATTTGTATCAGGCCCAAATGCCAATTTCAGCTCTTTAAATTAAATCTGAACTTCTCCCCCCTAGGTGGCAGCTTGTCAGGCAATGACTCATCTCATCACTTACTCAACACCACACCCCATCCAATCAAACATCATCACCATCCTCCAATGGCTTTTATTGTACAGACAGTATCATCAAATGATTTGACAATTTGGGGGAGGGGACGGAGGAGGAGGAGGAGGAGGAGGAGGGGGAGGAGTTCAAACCTGAATCAGTTTCTGTCCTCATTGATGCCTGTCCCTGCAGCAGGATTTACCAGATAACATCCCGTCTGGTTTTTGTTTTCCAAATTTAACAAGATCAGAGGTATCATGGAGTCACGTTTGTCCTGTCGTTATTACGCAGTTACTACCTCTTGCAATACACAAAATCCAAGGATACACAGTGCTGTCTTTTAAAGATGTTTATTTTTGCAGTAATGAAACCAATCATGAAGATGCTGGAGAGCCGGACTGCTGACAGAGAAGCACAGGACTTTGTTAAGAAGATGAAGGAGCTAGAGGTGTCTCCGGATTAAATTCCAGCCAATTTGGAAAAAGTGATTGCAATATGTGAATATACATTAACATTCAGAATTTCAGAATGTCAAGTGTTGGAGTGCTTTGTTGTGATAATAGTAAAGCTATGCAGGAGCTCCTCAGCATTGGAACATTATTGATATGGTACTGTGGCTTCTCACTGTCACCAATATCGAAATACTGAAGTTGTACTGTAGCTCCTCAAACTTGTGCAATCCTTGAGCTACTCATCATTGTGGTGATATTGATTCAGTGTTGTAACCTCGTTGTCGTGGTGATACTGATCCAGTGCTGAAGCACGCACCATTGTGTAATTCACATGCTGTGCCGGACCTCTCATTGTGGGGACACAGATCCTGTGCCAACTCACCTCACCGTCGGTGTGATATGGATCTTGTGCTGCAGTGGTCACTCTTGTCCCACAATTTCTTCATACTCCTACTTATTACAAAAAAGCAATCCTGATTTTTGAGTTTTTTTTTAAAATTAAGTCTTATAACCCCTGTCTTTGCTCTTGTAAGTAGTACAGAGAAATGTTACACAGTTGTAATAATTTTGTCTCAGTTTCAATTTTTTTTGTAATTTATAATTTGGAAAACATTTAAAAGAATAACACAAAGTGAGGCATTCTCTCATTTTGTTTTCCCGATGAGGCTTAAAACTAAAGGTCCAATCTGTTTAGTTCAGTCCCATAAACATATCATCAGAATAGTAACTCTTCCCACTGCCTGGGCCAACATTTATCTTTAACTGGTCATTCAGTGCATTGCTCAAGGAGTCTTGATGTGTGCTAAAATGGCTACATAAGCAACTGTACTTTTAGTAGTTCATTGTACATGAGGTGCTGCAAGATCTTTTTCAAGATGTGCTATCTAGAGATCAGACTTTCGTTTCTTTATATATTTCTTAGGATGGTCCACAACATCTTTGATGGGACCATTTGCGTTTACTACAAATGTAAAATATCCGGAACATGGAATTTAGATGAATGGGATGACACTGGGAGAGATATTAGAAAACATGAATGGCATGATCATTAAAAATAATATTACCTGGTCATCATCTCTTATGGAATCCTGTCATGTGCCTCAATTCCCACATTACAACAGTGACTATACTTCAGAAGTATTTCACTGAATGTTATTCCCTTTGGAATATCTGTGTTTGTGAAAGCTAAATATCCAAGTTCTTCTGTTCTATTGAGTTAAGCATTGCATTCTATACAGATCTAACTTATAAATAATTTTATTATGTATCGTGTTTTTAGAAAGAAGGTCCATAAACAGGGAAGACTATTGCTTCCCCATTACATTCAGCTTCAAACCTTTGCACTGCTGATGGCTTTAATTGTTGGTTCCTCCTCTTTGCATGCTGTGTGGTCTCCTTTTAGACCAGAAACTTCTGCTGTACTCTCCTCATCAGATTCACTATTTTCATCTTCCCTCTCAGATTCATCATCATCGGTAATATCATCTTCTGTCTCCACAACTCTAGATAACAGAACAAGAAATAAATTATAAGAACTGTGAAAGTTTGAAATTCTGCAATGAAAACATAAAATGATGGAAAAATGCAGTAGGTCAGGAACTACCTTAAGATTAATATCACCCATTGTTATATAATTTAACCTGTGCTGTACATACCTTCAGTGTGTTTAAATGGAACAGTAAAACTTCTACTCTGTGCTGAAGCCTCTTGTTAATTGGACAGTGTAGAAAATTTAAACTTTTCATCCTCATGGTCAGTCTAAGACAATGTTTCTCTGAGATAAATGCAATTTTGAGTGGTGAAAATCTACCCAGAGCTGCTAAGCTCTTACAGGAGAGAAAACAATTGACACCAGTTTCCCATTATGGAAAAGTTAAAGACAAATAGAAGTGAAACAACTTTGCACTTGTTCCTGAACACATCCTGGTCTATCCTTATCTCTTTAGTCCTTTAACCTTACAGTTTAACAAATTTAGAGTTTTAAGATTAGAACATACAAAATGTGCCTGATGTTGTATTGTGCTTGCTGCAGAAAACTGTTTCCAGTTACTACACAATTTCAAAAGCATTTGTGAACATCTACAGATCAAACAATATCATTGATTTGTGCTTAGGACAAGGGGCTTGAAGTACATTAGTGTAAAAAGGAAAGGTTAATTTATGCTGCCAACCAGAAGGCACAATGCAACCTTTAAATAGCTTTATAAGATAAAGTGAAACTCATTGATAACTTCTGCTGTGCAAAGACAACAGCACATAATTGTACCTGTAACTTCATCTGACTTCTCGTCAGATAATTAACACTGTAGATTGTTGAACACAACACCACTAGCACCATACAGCTTGAAGCACAATGTGATGAGCCATGTCCATCAACCCCTCTACCTAACAGAATAGACACAGGAACCTCACTTCTACAAAATACAGGCTTCACCAGTTTTGCACGTAAAAGTATGTGACTGAGCTACTCAATTTGATTCCACTCTCAATGAGTTGTCTTCTAGGAAAACTCAAGTCCCAAATTTTGTACTCTCATTTTGTAAAGAGTTACAATGCCACTGGAAACCTGCTGACTGTGCGGTCACAGCACCACTAACAGGAGGTTAGCAACACTGCAGCACAAGACTGATTCTGTTTATTAAATTTTTCCCAGGACATGAAACACTTATGTTTCTAAATCCATTATAGTATAAAGCATTCTACTGGAAAGAACAGCCCATAGTAGAAGAATTAGCAGAGTTGACAAAATGCATGACTGAAATGGTCAGATTTAAGTAGGAGGCAAAATCAAAGGTAAAGAGAGTTCTCCAGAGGTAAGGGCTAAGCCCATGGAGGAAGGGACCTGGGTGTGGACCCAGTGAGGGGAAGAAGAGCAGCAGCTTGGACTGAGAGTCTGATAGGTGTATAAAGCTGTAGATTGTAGTCAGTAGGCAGGCTAAGGCCATGGGAACGCTATATGTGGTCAAACTACATCCATTCTACACCAAGCAGAAACAGGCTTAAATTGAACTCTCAAATAGTGTTCTGTGACAGCATCCTCTCCAACACATTTGATCATTCCAACCTCCTGCACCAATGACACTTCCCACTATTCAGCTTGGTAAAGACTCCCCACATTTGTTTTCCTGACCAGAATTTTACCAAACCATCTTCACCAACTAGCTCTCTTCTCACAGGTGGATTCACATGTAAACTGACAACACACAGTCTACATGTTTCAGCCCCTTCACTGTCCCAGTATCATCAGATTGCTTGTCCCATATAAAGTCTTGGGATGGGCCATAACTTCCTCCAACTAAAGAACAAAAACAGAAGTTGCTCCAAACGCTCAGCAGGTCCGGCAGCATCTGTGAAGAGAAATCGGAGTTAACGTTTCGGATCCTTTTTCCTCTGATTTCGCCTCAGATGCAGCCAGACCTGCTAATCTTTTCCAGCAACTTCTGATTTGTTGCTGATTTACAGCATCCACAGTTCTTCTGGTTCCTCCAACTAAATATTGACAAGTCTGGAAATACTGTCTTCAGTCCCCAAACAACTCGGTACCTTCAGCTGTCTGTACTAAAATCTGCTTCCTAAACCCTTCACATCCCTAACCCTTCAACTTTGACCACGCTTTTGATCATCTCTGATGTTTTTCTATCAGATACCAAAGTAGTTGATGACCATTATCAACAAGAAAGCTACTTTTTGTGGTTGGTTACCTGGAAAGGTGTACATATATTGTTGAAGGTGACAAAGCAGGTTGAGAAAGCAGTTAAAAAAGGCATAGATGATCTTATGCTTTATAATTATGAGAACAGAATACAAAAGCAAGAAAGCTACAATGAACCTTTGTAAAACATAACTTCAGCCTTAACTGGAGCACTGTGTACAATTCCAGACATCTGACTTTAGGAAGGATATGAATGCTTTAGAGAGGATGCGGAAAATAAAATGGAAATTGTTCCAAGGATGAGAGAATTCAGTAGTGTGCATACATTGGAGAAGCTAAAACTGGACTTGGTCTTCTCAGTGAACATAAGGTTGATAGGAGGTTGGTAGGAGGCGGTCAAAATCATGACGGTGTTAAAGGAAGTGAACACAGAAATTATTCTTATTGGTAGAAGGGTTTAGAACCAGAGGACACCAATATATAGCAAAGGAAGACATGAGGAAAAGCGTTCATTTTTAAATCCAATAAATTATTAGGATCTAGAACATACTGCCTCAAGGGTGTGGTGATGGCGTATTCAACTGTGGCTTTAAAAAGGATAATAAATACATACTTGAAGAGAAAGACAATTGCAAGATTGCAGGGGGAGAGAAGAGGAGGGGCTGGCTAAGTCGATCTTGTACAGAGCCAGAAAAACAAGCCATAAGGCCTCCTTCCCCATTGTAATCATTCTATAAGACAACGCCAGAAATATTCAGTCAGCATTAATGGAAAGGGACAGAATTAATACTTCAAATCACCCACCCTTTTTGGAACATAAATCCGATGGAAGGCCATCAATATGAAATGTTAACGGATTTTCTTCACAAATGCTCCCTGACCTACTGAATATTTGCAGTATTTTTTGTTTAGATTTCAGATTTCCAGCATCCGCAATATTTTACTTATGCAAGTTCTATAAAACTTTCATATTCAAAGGACATTCAGGTCACTGTAAACATTAAAGACACAATGAAGCTGTCAAGCAGACCGGTGAGATTGGTGGTTGAAAAACAAGCCAAAAGCTTGGTGGTTGAAGAATTATTAGTGGGAGCTGAATAAGGTGGCTTTGGTTTTCTCAATATTTGATGGTGAAAATGTAACTTAAAGTAAAAATAAACAATGTACAAACACTGAGATTTTACCTTCCAAGCTTGGGTCTATTGGGATTACAGAATTCTTTTCCCGAATCAACATCAAATGGATCTGAAAAATGAAACCTTCTGCAATTAGAGGACAAAAAACAGAACTTCAACCTTCATTCACTTTATATTCAGACAACACTCCTGAAATTAACTGTTTTCATTGGGTTCCAGGTTACACATAGGCTTTCTGATCTTCATTGTTAAGCCAAGCAACATCTTCTAGAACAGAATCAAGCTTAAATACCCTGTCAATGTTCAGTCTAAGTTCAAAATGGAAGGGCCTCTTAAGTATGGGTATCTGACAAGGAGCAAATACTTCAGGATAAGTTAGATACAAGATGAAATTTTACCCTCCTGCTCCTCTGGTTCTCTCACAGTAGCCAGCCACTCCTGTTCAACCTGTAGCACGTCTGCTTCACTCCTGGACGCACAATACTTCTCCAGCAATGCTTGATTCAACTGCAGAAATGTTTTCCCCCATTTGAATTTCTTTAGCAGAACCTCTGCCAGCTCCGGAAACCCTATTAGAATCAGACACTGTAATAAACATGAATCAACCTTTCCCACTTGAGATTTCCTTCAAACCCACCCTAGGGCTGTTACTCTGTCCTGGCCCCACCCAGCCTCAATTTTCATGCACAAAAAGAGCAGAAAATGAAAAGACTAGATTAAGCTGTTATTTTTTCCCACAGTCTAACAGTTTGCTCTGTACTTACTAATAAAATGCAAAAGGCAGGAGGACGTAGGGGTATTGCTGGATGCCATGAAATCAACAATCATTATAATTCATTGACAAATGGAGAGAACCTTTCAAAATAAAGAATGACTGACTGCATAAAACATTCTGATTTCAGTCACCACATCTCACCAAACCTACCTACGATACAGAAAGTGGCAGCAAATGCCTCAACACAGGAAAGCTTGCAGGGGCGTCCATAATTCACTGGGTTAGCAGCAATGAGATAAGGTAATAGCCTGGGGTGTCTTCCCCTCATTTTTGTGAACGGAGTGTCACCCAGTTTAGCCCAGGAGCAATCGATGACAGCCACACCACCTTGTGCCACGATCTCTCTGTAGAAAAAGTGTACATCGATTCATAAACATCAAAACAATATTACTTGCATTCCTCACTCATCAGCTTCTTGTCACCAGGAACAATCCCAAAGAGAAGGACTCAAATAGAAACGGTTTTTAATTTTGGGCAGAAAAGGATTTTACACTTAACCTAATGCATGCTGTACCTGTTGTGGGAGCGTTCACTAGGACACTGCAGATAGAGTTTAATTCAATATTTGTTTTATTTTATTCTACATCTGCCCTGGGAGCGTTGTGTCATTACAAAATACGGATGAATTAGAATTTACTCATATACATGAAACATTTAATATTAATTTTGTTACATACTTCTAGCTAACATACTCCTTCCTCATTTCTCAATCCAGATTCTTACTTTCAACAACTTTTATTTTATTCAACATTTTGCTTACCTATCAGTAGGGGAGAC
This sequence comes from Stegostoma tigrinum, assembly GCF_030684315.1. Taxonomy (NCBI): domain Eukaryota; kingdom Metazoa; phylum Chordata; class Chondrichthyes; order Orectolobiformes; family Stegostomatidae; genus Stegostoma; species Stegostoma tigrinum. The sequence continues at coordinate 24,960,570 of NC_081376.1, forward strand.
ATATCTAGTTCCCATAGGAGTCAGAATTAGTCCACCGAATCTCTCACTGATACGCAAGTTGCGGACAAACCCTTTGCGAGCAAGCTTCCTGCCTGTACACCGTTTTGTGTCACAGTGTCCTAGTTCCCACATGGCCAGTGGACATGGGAACCGGAATGTGGAACACGACCCATCCTCAGAAATCCCATTATCAACAGCTGCAAATCAATCATTCCCACAGAATTTGTTACAGAACAAACATTAGCTCAATCAACAGTTAAGATGGCTTGTCAGGCTGAAGGATGTTTACAGGAATCTCAAAATTACCAACATTTGGTAAATATTAAACGTCAAGTTCACAGAATTTTCATTTTCAGTCTAGTTAATGTACAGATTGTGTTCCACTGTTCTAATGAGTTTTCAACCCGTAAGGAAGCAAGCATCCTACAGTTCAATCCTATCAGGAGCATTGATCATAGTACTATCAGTGAAAATAATGTCACGACACTATTAACACAAACATATACACAGTCATGATTAGAAGTGAGAGGGAATCCTTATCAAATGAGATTTTCCTGTATCCTGTTTTACAGACAGAGAAGGAATGAAATAGCCTCCTAGTTACAGGAATAGTGTCTAGACTTAGGCAGACCTAGTCTTTCTAGGGTAACAATCACTTACCTCGTAGAGCCTCATGAACATCTTCAGTGAATGACTCCAAGGAGCGCCCTTTCTGCTGATGATGAGCATCTTTCCATTTCAGAGCTGCTCGATCACTCTTCTGTGACTGTTTTTTCCGCCTCATTTGAACAAGGGTTACTGTGAAACTGTTAACAGCTAGGCCATGGTGCCTGACAGAAACAATTATAGTCAACCAAGCATTGTGTTAACTCAAATCTAAACAACTTTGATAAAACAATCAAAATTTCCAGAAGAGGAAATCTTTTTTGTGCTAGTTCTTCACTGGAGCAGAGCCAAATTAATCCCAATGAATGCCACTTTCATATCAAACTAATCCCACTGCGCCACTCTCACCCCTGCTAATCCCACCGCCTAATTTTTATCCCAAACCAACCTTACAGCTGTGATCTCATGAGAAACAAATCCTATGGACCCATTCTCAATTCAAGCTAATCCAACAGCCACATTCTCTCTTCTGAACGCTGTAATCCCTGTGTTTGGAAGATTCTGCTATCCTAAATGCTATTTTCAATCTAAGATTTGGCTTTCTTTTGGTATAAAGATATTCCTTCGCTATGATTACAGAAGGATTTTCAAAGGATTTTTGGGTAGAAACTTTCTCAAAATGCCTTCAATCAATAAGATTAATTGATTTTTAATTGCACCAAAGATGGCTGCAGTAGTATCATTTGTGCCAATTTTTTCCATGACCGAAATATTATTTTTGTGCTGAATTCATCACCACAATAAGATATATGCACTTTTCCTTTGTCTTAAATGCTGTATTTTCACAATTAAAATGAATAAAACTTCTTAGCTGCTGAACAAAACTTTAGTTTCTCATGAAGACAATTAAAATAATAAAGATTTAACTAACTTCGCTATTGGGATGTTGAAACTTGATTTTCATTCCAATGTTTTCAAATGATGCACTTTCATCTTGTCTCTGATGAATTTTCTTAACATGCATATTGATAAATTTTGCCATTCAATAAATGATCTGAAGCTGCTAAATGACTGCCAGTAATCTTAACTCTGCTTCTCAGCCAAGTAGTTTTGTGTTTTTTCCTCCAAGGTATCAAATTTGCTTTGGCTTCTTTTCACATGTGTTTGATCCCCTTCACTGCTTTGTGCTTTTACTGCTGACATAGTTTTCTTTTCCTTTAAAAATTTGTCCCCTCATTAGTGGCTGTAAAAGGCTTTTATTAACTTACAGTTGTCCTCACTTGTCTCTCTGCAGGAGATTTCTGTCCACAGATTTTTTCTTCACAGCAGCCGTTTAGTTCTATGGCCCTTCTGGTTGCCAGCCAGTCTAAACGCTGTAGCAATGATTTTTTTCAGAAAAGTGATTTTTGAGGTCTTCACTCTTTAAACAATTTCAGTTTTGTTTCTTGATCTTCACTATTGCCATGACTTTCTAGGCAGTGGATCTGCTTGCTGCCACTGTCTTTTGTTGTGTGGTTCTACGTCCACATCCGAGTTTTGGATTCAAGACAGACTGATCGAAAAGGCAAAATTGTTAGGTTAGACTTCTATAGAACAGTTTACTGCATATCCATACTAAATACAATAGCTATACATGATAACATGAGATATTTCAAGCTCTAACCTTACTGTTATATTGTCAAGACTATTCGCTACATGTGTCTAAATCTCTCGCTCATTTGCTATCTTCTAGCTATCGTTAAATTTCTGCCCACACAAGTGCTATTTATGCCCATTGGCAGGGCAGCTTGGTGAAATCACAGTTTGCTCCATGGTTCTAAAGTCTTTGCACACAGCCGCCAATCCAAATTCATTCCATTACCCTATTCTCAACCCCCAAAAAACCCCATCACACTACTCTCATCAGAAACTAATCCTGCTGCCCAATTCATCCTAATTCAAATGCCCCATTGTCTCCCCAACACCTGTCTCTTCCTGTTCGGAATTTATATTTAAAGTTTGGCTTTAACATTCCCCACAGGAATATTTTCAGATCTGCATTTCCAAAGGTGTGAATCTGTCCAGTGGACCCGAACCTACATGCTTCTCTACCCACTGCCACACAAGCCTCAGGGCTGTCCTTTGTCAAGTGACAGCAAGAAGGGCCCAGCCACACAGAAAAGAAAATGGGGCTGAATGAGAGTTTCCGTCCATGTGGCACAGATGAAGATCAGCCTTCTCTGCACCCTTTCACGTTTCATTTCCTACTCAATGCAGAGCAATAAGTAACCACATCAACGCCTCCTACCATTTATCATGAGCTTATGTCACGTCACAAAACTGGATATTACCACAATTATCCACCTTATTTCACCAGGTCTCACTGAATATCAAAGGATTTCCACTTTTTTTCCTCTATTGTAATTTTCTATACTACCAAAATAAATAACATCACTTTTTTTTACATAAATCACTCTGATTCCTGATCATTGGGCCTGTATAAAAGTCTTTATTGCCTCTTGAAAGTAGGGGTAAATTGTCGTGGCAGGCTTTATACTGGTTGAGGAACCTAAAAAAGTGGGCTAAGGGATTGTCAGTAATGATTTAAAAAGAAATTTCTTCAGTTAAAAGATTCTCTACTCTACAGCCTCGAGGCTTTAGACTTGTTAACTCCTGCTAACTTGAAAATATCCTGTTTATCCCTACTGTTCACTTCATGTTAAACAATACTCAATATTATTCACAATTCCCATTAGCTCTGATCATGCATGTCAACTTTTCACGTCACCTTCTGGAAACCCAAGTATATTACATCTAGTGGTCCTATTACTCAAAGCAACTCGTAATATCATTTTAAGCATCCTAACGAATTTGTCAAACACAACTTTCCTTTTGTATTCCACGTTGGCTCTGTCTGATCATTCTATGAATTTCTAACCGCACTTTTAAGACTTTCTTTAAAACATATCTCAGCATTTTCCAGTAGACTGAAGTTAAATAGATCTACAGTTTCTTTTTCTGTTTTCCTTCTCTTGAAGTTGCTAAATTGCGAGCTTCCAAATTGCTAGTATTGTTCTAGTATCTAAGACACTTCGGAAATGCATAATCGGGGCATTAACATCTGGGCGGCGATCTCATTACTCTCCTGAACAATGGGAATAGGAACAGGCCACCGGGATGTACCCAAGGTGTGAACCCAGATTAAGGAATGGACTCTTGGAGCAGGCCCTAGTACTGGTTCCAGTGGATGAGGCCCCGAACTCACAGCTTCATTCAGATTGAGTCCCTTCTTTTCCGGAAATGGTGAAAACTGAACCTTCACTTGGTGCACCGAGACAGCAAGACGTGCCGTTCCGGGTTACTCGGAAGTGGTAGCGTAGTTCCAGTTCCGGGTTACGTCGGTAAAGGACACGGGGAAGAGAGCCAGTAGTGTCTATGGCAATGGCCGGCTCAGGGCTATTAATGCTCTGGTTGCCGGGTGAGTGTCCCCATGCTTTCCGAGTTCTGAGCCCGGGACAAGCAGCCACCCATTCGGTCATGGGATGCTTCACCAGTGATCTTGGTCCCGCCGGAGGTGTCACTGGACAGTGCCTGGAGCGACAGCACCCCTTCTTCCCCCCCGGGGAATACCGACGGCAGCTTTGCCTTCTGCGCACCCCCCAGCGACTATTAACTAACTCACTGACTCTTGGATCTTCCTCCTCCGCGGGTTTAGGTCCACAGCGGGCAGAAACTGCCTTGAATTATTTTAATCATTGTCGTAACTCCAGCCTTTCAGATAATATGTGGTTGTACTTGTGCTTCTTTTTGCAGTTTTCATCGTCTCAGCTGGTAAAATGAAAATTGTGGATGAGCCGAACACTTATGGGTAAATACAATCATAGCTCAACTTAAAGGTTTAGGGCAGCAGTAAACAAGAGCACGAGAAGACATCGTGTAAATTTAATGCTATTAAGGAGTGACAATCTCCAACATTAGCTGCTTTCCATTCCAGGATTTTAAAGGAAGTAGATGACCACAATAACTCATGCCCGGGAATATGATCTTTCAAGGGTCTTTTAGTTCAGATACCATTCCTTTAGGTAGAAAACTGTGAATGTCACTCTGCACCCCAAAAGATAAGGGGGAGCTATAGATCAGTTTTCCTAACATCAATTGTCTGGAAATAACTGGACTTACAATTAAGATGTCTATAATTAAGGAGAGATTAATCAACAGCTTCAACTTTTTCAGGTGACTGAGAAAGTTAAGATTGATTTGTTAAAGATAAGTCATGCCTGATGAACCACGTTTTGTTTTGAAGAGGTGACCAAAGTAGCAGAGGGGAATACTTATGGATTTTATAAATATCTTTACTAGGTGGTAAAGGGAGTCTAGAGGTATTATCGCTGGTCTGTTAATCCAGAGGCCCAGATAATGTTCTGGCCACAGGTTCAAATCCCACTATGGTAATGGTGGAATTTGAATTCAATTAAAAAAGAGTCTGGAATTAAGAGTCTAATGCGATCATGAATTGTCAATTGTTGGAAAAACCCATCTGGTTCACTAATGCCCTTTAGGCATGTCTACAGGTAACTCCAAACCCATAGCAATGTGGTTGAGTCTTAACTGCTGTCTGGGCAATAAATGCTGCCTTCCCAGTGATGCTCTCATCCTGTGAATGAATTAAAAAAAGTTAATCTGTCAAGTGCTATGGTACAACTTCAGAGTAGATGGGACTTGAAGCTACGCCTTCTGGTCCAGAGTTAGGGATGCCACAAGACCCAAAGGCATCTAATCAAGTCCTTAATAGAACAATTAGCTAAATTTATAATACATAGAATTGAAGGAAGCAGTTGGTTGTTTGCTCGCCAAGCCAGTTGTTCTGTGATGTGCAGATGTTTCGTTACCATTCTAGGTAATATCATCAGTATGACTGCTAATCAAAACATTTTAGTTCTGCTCTGTTCCAAATTTATATGATCATCTGGTGTGGTAGGTCTTGTCACTCGGGGTACGGTCTTTTAGCAGTCTGTGTATGGGGTCTATTTCTTTGTGTTTGTTAATGAAGTCCCATGTTGAGAACCAAGCCTCCAGAAATTCCCTTGCATGTCTGGTGTTTAAACAGTCCTTGGATAAGCATATGGATAATGATGGGATAGTGTAGGGGGAGGGGCTAAGATTAGTTCACAGGTCGGCGCAACATCGAGGGCCGAAGAACAATACAGTGCAGAACAGGTTCTATGCAGTCTGATGTGGCTCTCTTAAATAAGAGTCTTAATTAAATTATGTGTGTTGGGGTGGTTGCTATTGAAGTTCAGGATTTGTTCAGTGTGTGGCCTTCCTGTATACTCGGGTCTGGAATTCACCCTGAGTTAGTCTCTCTACCATCATGTCTAAGAACAACAGGTGTTGTTTGCTGTTTACTTCCCCTCTGGTGAATTTTATGCTTGTGAAGATGTTAACAAGTTTGTGGGTTTTTTCTACTTTTATGCATTTGATTATTACAAATGTGTCATCCACATATCTTATTCACAGTTTTGGTTAGATTATAGAAAGGGCTGTACGTTCCAGTCCCTGCATCAATTCTTCTGCAGTGAGATCCGAGATGGGTAATCCCATCGGTGTGTCATTGAACATGAAGTGCATTGTGAGGCATAAATCTAGCAGTTTCAATAAGCTGTCCTTGCTGATGTTGCTGGTCCTTCTAATAGTATGGCTAGAGTCTGTCTGGCTAACAGTATGTCAGTGGACGTAAATAGTGCCATAATATTGAAGGAGATCACAATCTCGTCCACATCATTTTGTGTCCCTGAGCTGAGAGATATTCTTGGGCCGAATGGATCGAATGTGGGGATCTGCTAAACAGATGTTTAAGCGTCCGTTGTAATTCCCTTGCTAGCTTGAGTAGAGTTGTTTGGTAAGGAGACTATTGATCTGACTGGGATTCCAGATTTGTGTACCTTGGGGAGACCATAGAAGCAAGAGGTGTTTGAACCATCTGGTTTCATTCTGATGTAGTTGGTGTTAGTAATCTCTCCTGCATGTTTGAGTGTCTGGGTTATTTTGTTCTCTAGCTGTAGTGTGGGGTCTGACGCCACCTGTTGGTACGTGGCTGTATCTGCGAATAGTGCTAATACTTTCATGCTGTAGTCTGTTTTGTACAAAACAATGGTCATTTGTCCTTTGTCCACTGGTGGGATTGTGATGTTGTTATGCTTCAATCCTTCTCGGGTCTTTCTCTCTGCTGTGCTGAAGGTGCTCGATTTGTGTTCATGGTTAAGTTCTGGGACTACTGTTTGTCTGACAGCCCATTGAGTTTCTCAGTGAGTCCACTGGTTTTTAGTGTTGACTCTAGTGCTGCTAAGAAGTCTGTTTTACTCGCACCCTTGTGGTTGTAGTTAAGTCCGTGTAGCAGGACAGCTTTTCCTATACCCGAGTTATCTGTCGGGTAGGTTCGTTACCCCATGTGTCTGCTTTGTTCACATCTTCCTGGTGGATTAGTTGGGTTAGTTGGTCCAGTAGGCTATCTTCTCCTTTTTCCAGTATTGTTGGCCACTGGTTGGTAGAGTTCTGGTACAAGCATTTTTGGCACTCAATTTCCCATTCTTATCTAGGAGGTGGTTGTAGGCATCTGTGATATTCCCCATAGCATTCTGCGGGTATTTTGCTCTGCTATTCTTGCTTGTGCATTGTTCATTGGTGGTTTGTATTTTTTTGCTGCAAGGCAGTTCCTGCAACATTCATGTAAGAAATGTAGTTGTTCCTGGGCAGCGCTGTCGGATGGCATAGGTTTCCCTTCATCAGGCCTGTTTTAGCGTGTTGCATTACGTGATACACAGAATCCCATGCAGCAAGTGCAATAAACTTTGGAAAAACGGAGGAAACTGACAACCAAATGACAGTAAAAAGACATAACCAATATTCAGTTGTCTCGACACACACTGACAACATCAGTTCAGCTGGGACAAAGTGACTGTGCAGGGTAAAGCAAATGACAAATGTGCAAGGGAATTTCTGGAGGCCCGGTTCTCACATGGGACTCCATTAACAAACAGATAGAAATAGACCCTATATACAGACCACTTCTTCAGGAAAAAGTACTGGAAGTGTGAAAGACCCACCATAGCACAAGATGATATAAATTTGGAACGGAGCAAATACCAACACCTTGACTAGAGGTTGCACTGAAGATGTTGCCTAGAAATGGTAATGAAATGCTCACACCATGGAACAAGCAGCTCAGCGAACAAACAACTGCATCCACAACCTGAACAACAAATGTTCGCTCAGACCTTAAGAATTGAAGGAAAATTAATGACCTTTAGAAACTGACTAATTAGCAGGGTACAGAAAATAAGGCTATTGGTCAACTGACTCCAATTGATAAGGTGTGATTTGTGCTGTGGTTTCAACTATTTGCATTGTATTTATTAACAAATCAGATGATGGAATAGAAAGTAATGTTTCTAACTCTGCTGATGACACGTGCAGGTGATGTTGTAATTTTATGCGATCTGCACTGCTAACAGTTCTTAATAGAATAAGTGAATGAGGAAAGGTATAGTAAATGGACTTCAATGTAAGCAAGTGTAAGCTCATTATTTTTGACCTAAAGGTATGGAATAGAAGTATTTAAATGTGAAAAGTCAAACAGTGAAAGTCCAATGAGATGTGGGAGTCCAAGTCCACATCATTACAATATCATGAATAGTTACAAAAATACATTCAAAATGATTAATCAAATATTGGGGTTTTTCATGCTGAAGCTATAGAAACAGCCTGAGAACCACATGTGAAGTACAGAGCCATTATGGGCACTATACCTTGAAAGATTTATTGATTTCGGAGGGACTACAGAATGAATTAACCAGAATTATCATTAGCGCTCAAGAGTTAAATTACATGCAGGCTTAACAATATTGTTATACTCTTTTTGGAATTTAGAAACCATTAAGAGATGATAAGGAATTGAAGTTGGGATATGAAAGAGAAGAGTATAAATGGACATAAACTGTTTCTGCTGATTTGGAAACCTAGGTCTAGGCTGTGTAGTTTAAAAATTGGAGGTAGGTCTTTCAAAGTGAAATTAGGAAAACATTTCTACACACAAAGTATGGTGGATGTTTGACAGCCTCTTCCGCAAATGGCCAGTGATGCTTGATCTATTACTAATTATAGACCTGTGATTAATCAGATCTGTGTTAGCCAAAGGTAATAAAATATAATTGGAAAAAGGAAGGTGGGTGGAGTTAAGTCACAGATCAACCATGATTTCATTTAAAAGCAATGGAACAGGATTCAGAGTCAATATTATTACTTCCAATTCTATGTCACTGAACCTGGTACTCTAATCACAGATATTTCCAGAATGCACATGAGTAGTGAAACAGAATAAGTATTGGATTGGCAATTTGTGCACAGATTTAGGATTATGCCTAGGACCTTTCTGTTTTGTATGGTCCAAAAACAGAAATCCTTTCTGATCCACTGGTGTACTACGCTGATATGATTAATGAACTTGAGGCACATGACAAGTATGAAGTGAGTCTCATCCTAGCCTGTAACCTTTGCAGAAATCTGAAACTCACTGCACAGGTTGAACAAAAGTTTTGAATGGCCACATGCTTAAATAAAACATCTAATTAGTTCACCATAAATTTGAAAGAATAGTAACTTCAAGCATACAATATACCTTCAGCAGTACCTTCCAAATCAGTGATCCCTCTAGAAGGCCAGCTGATGCATGGGAACATCCCCACCTGCAGTTCCCTTCCAAGATACCTACTGTTCTGACTTGGCACTATATCGTAATTCCATCACTGGCTTAAGGTCAAATCCTGGAACTCTCTCTTTTTAAAAGTGCTTGGGTGTAGCAATCCAATGTGATTGCATAAGTTTAAGGACGCAGCTGACCACCACCATTTCAGAGCAATTAAGGATTGGCAACAAATGCTGGCCGAGCAACTCACATGCTGTGAAGTAATTTTCTTTTTTTAAAAAAAACTCTCAAAAGGACATTTCTCTTATAGAATGTGTATGGGAAACATAAAATGAGAAAATATGTATCTAATCCTTACTTTTTATTTTCAGGCTAAACAATCCTTTCCTGTCCCAAGTAAACAGACTTCAACCCAAAATTGACCCTGCTGCGATTTCAGGTAAGTAACTGCCAGGAGTCTTCCCTGCTGCAATTGGGCCGCTGAGGAGGCAGCTTGGTTATTTGACTGACAATGTCTGGTGATTAACTTTTCAGGGAAGGGGCTGACATGTTGATTTGCTCTGGATGAAAATGGGTCTATGACTCTACGTGTTTGTGTCAGAGTTCCTGGTTTGAGATATTGACTTTGCCAGTAGATGAATGAGGCAAGTGTGATTGCACAAAGGAAAGAAACTTTACTGAGGGGACGAGTTGATGAGAGTGTGATTGTTAGTGTCTTGTTCCAGTCAGGTATTAACTGCTTTATTTTAATCTAGGCCCTGCTCATCTGCACAGACTTGCTGGGAAATGCTTCAGCATGACTGAGTCTGTGTGAGTATCAATTTAACTTATTGCTGTAAATATATGCTGCATAAGAGGGTGGATTTGATTAGTGGCTCACCATAAAAGATTTTTAGTGATAAGGGAAACTGTATAAACAGTTGGTGTGACACCAGTTGAAGGAAGTCTTTGGGTAAGAAACTGCATCATGAGGGCAGAGTTAAAATAAGAAATATTTTTATGCAGCGAGTTGTTATAAGTTGGACCATGCTGCACAAAAGAGTGATGAAAGCAGATACGTTTAACTTTTATTAAAAGGGGCTGGTACATAGAATACACAGGGCAAAAACAAATCATTATGTTCCACTCAAACCTCTCCCCATACTATTTTGTTTGACTATCAGTCTTATCCTCTACTCCTTTCTCTGCCACGTGCTTATCTGGCTTCCCCTTAAATACAGTAGTCAGCTCAACTACTGTCTGTGTTAGAGAGTTTTATATTCTTGCTGCTCTCTTGATAAATGCTTTCCCTCAGAATTCCCTACTTGATTTTTCAATGGCTGTACTATTTTGGGGGAATATAATACACCCAAGCCTGTGCAGTGGTCACTAGTCACAGTCACAAAAGGGATCCCTATTTTATATCAGCAGCCTCTATATTTTTGTTTCTCATCAGAAGGAAAAGACGAACAACTCCATAAAAATCAATAATTCTAAAGACCCCTGTCGTATTTCACTCTGCAAGTTCACTCGTAGTGTTTCTTTAAAGGCCTTCTCATTGTTCACTATCCTTCCATATTTGGTATTCTCTGCAAATTTAGAAACTTCTTTTGATTCCACAATTTTAGATCAGAAATATAAATCTTAAATTTTGAACAGTCGTCCTAGCATTAATTGTTGAGGGACCTCATTTCTCCAGTGTAAATAGATATCTTTTTTGCCGACTTTTCTCTTTCAGTCACTTGATGTTCATTTTGCTACTTGGCCTAGCACCCTGTGGTTTGACCATATTCGTTAGTCTATCATGTACTTTTTATTGAATGTATTTTGGAAATCTAGATTACATCTGCAACATCACGTTTGTCTACTTTGATCTTGACAGAGAAAGTGTTCTAACAGCAGGAGTAAAACTAACTGGATAGTATTAAAATGATCTAATATAAGCATAATAGACCTTCTCCTACACTGTCTTATTCCATTGTTTTTATATCTTGTCCTGTTTTTTTTCCCCCCCAGATACAAGTATGAGTTCTGCCCCTTCCATAATGTCACTCAACACGAACAGACATTCCGCTGGAATGCTTATAGCGGGATTCTGGGGTATGTCCACCATTAGGAATTGAGTGGGAATGTGGTTGGGTGTGTGTGTGTGTGTGGGCAGAATCAGGTACAAGGAGAAACTTAAATAATAAAGTGTGGAGCTGGATGAACACAGCAGGCCAAGCAGCATGCTCCCGAGATGCTGCTTGGCCTGCTGTGTTCATCCAGCTCCACACTTTGTTATCTTGGATTCTCCAGCATCTGCAGTTCCCATTATCACAAGGAGAAACTTATTTGGTTTGGAACCGCACGCATACTGGCGATGTGTGTGAGAAGGTGCCACAGCAAAGATTACTACGCAGAATAAGAGCCCATGGTGTAAGTAACATAAAAGAATGGATAGAGCAATGGTTAGCAAACAGGTAAAAATGGACCATTTTCAGGTGGGCCAAATGCGACATAGGAGCATAGGAAGAGTAGCCCATTCAGCCTCTTAAGTACGTTCTGTCATTCTAAATCAAGTGCAGCATCACAGTGTCAGTGCTAGGGTCTCAAATATTCATAATTTATATTCATTCCTTGGTTGAATGTATGAATGCAAAATTTGTTCGTAATACAAAGGCAGGCAAATAAATTGTGAAGGGGACATATTCAGTTGCACAGAAATCGGCAAATGGGCGAGTATAACGTTGGACACTGAACTTGTACACTTTGGCAGGAAGAACAGAAAAGCAGCATGTTGTTATTTAAATGGAGAGATTAGGGCACCTCGGTTCATAAATCATCATAACTTATGTATAAGAAATAATTAGGAAGATAAACAGTAGCGTTGTCTTTTGTTGCAAGAGGAATAGAATGTTAGAGTTGGGGTGGGGCAGGTTTGGTGTAGTAGTAGAGCATTGGCAAGGTCTTATCTGGAGTACTTCACACAATTTTGGTCTCCATGTCTAAGAAAGCAAGTAAATGCATTACAGGCAGTTTTAGAGGTGAATTTGACTGATACCTGAGCTGGACTGATTATCTTGGGTTGGACAAGATGACCCTGTAAATTTTGATTTAAATCAACCGGCTCAGACATATTATGACTTGCTGTGGAGCAGGTGAAATTTAAATCTGGGCTTTCCAGGCCAGAGACAGAGACACTACTCTGGTGCCACAAGACCTTTTTCTGAGCTGGGTCTATGTCCATTTGGAGTTAAGATTAAGCAGTGATCTTATTGTGATATAAAACACAGATCTTGAGAGGATTTGACAAGGTAGATGCTCGTTGTATGTATTCATTTGTGGGAGAGACCAGAATTGAAAGAAACGGCTTCAACTAAAAGGGTCTTCCGTTTAAGACAGAAACTGGGAGATATCGTGTCTTTGGAATCATTGTCTCGAATGGTGGAGGCAGCTTCGTGAATGTTAAGACGGAGAATTTTTGATGTTCTTTTTAGGGAAGAATCTTATGGCGGCGGGGGGGAATATGGAGTTTAGGCCACAATCATATCAACAATAAAAATACGATACTGGAATAATTCAGCTGTTTCTTTCTCTACCACCACATCTGCTAATGGTTAAAGTTCAGTTATTCTTCATTGAAACTCTTCAGCCTTGTACTCTTCTTCAGCCATGATCTCGTTCAATGGTTAAATAGGTTTGAAGGGCTGAATGGCATTCTCCTGTTCCTAATTTTTATGTTCCTGACAATGCTTGCCCTATTTCACAGGCCGGATATTTTAAGTAGTACTCTCTCTTAAACATTTTTGCCCTATACAGAATAATGTACATCCAACGGCTATTATTCACCAATGAATAAACTAAACACGTAGTAAGTCTATGGGATAAGTCAACGGCAATTTATAGAAGGGGAAGGGTAAATATAAAAAAATTTAGATTTTAAGACCAATGGACTCAAGAAATGCACTAAGGACATAATGTGGAAAGAGACATAATAGGCTTGGGGAATATAAAGATATCATCATATTTTGAATAGTGTTTTGAATTCCACCAACCAGTTGTTGGATGAGTTTGTCCACTTCTACAGCCCAATCAAGTGTTCAGCGGTTGGGGTAAAATGGAAAATGGAGTTATTCTTCAAGGTGCAGAACAATGTTGGACTGAATCAGGATTAGGGTGCAATGGATAACAGCTGAATCTGACAGTTTGTGTTTTATAGAATATGGCAGGAATGGGAGATTGAGAACAACACGTTTGTGGGAATGTGGATGAAGGAAGGAGATTCCTGTGGTACCAAGAACAGACAAACCAAGGTACACAATCGCTGTTTTCCTATGCCCAGGCTCTTGACTCATTGGTAGTACAGTCAACATTCTTCCCCTCTAAACCTAAACAATATTTTACTACACCCTACTGCCAAGCTAATTACAACTCTTCCTCCAGATAGTTGGAATACAGACAGGGTGAGAGAGACTCGGGTGGTTTTAGTTCCAGCATTCCCAGTATCTATCTTGTTGGATCTGGTCTGTGTGGTGATTCATTTATGCTACCGATCATTTGGCAAGCAAGGATTTTCTTCCCCCAAATGTCAATGTGATACCAGTCTGTATCACATCATCTCACTGACCAGTTCCTGAGTCACTTTGGCAAACCATGAAATACCCACGTGGAAACTCATTTCTTTTCCACAGGTTCTTCTTAAATGTGGACCCAACCACAAATTGATCCACGTTTCCGAGCCCCACACTTGTATCTACTGGCTCAGTTTCGAGACGCCCCTGGTATGCCACCCCCATTCTTTACTGGGTGAGTAAGGAAAATGCAGCCATTTGCAGAGAGAATGTGGCTGTCTGTTAAGTGAAGAAATATTTGCCTCCCCACGCTCCATGAAAAACAGCTCCTGCGTATCGAAATGAGTCCGTGCAAAACACTTCAGAGTTTACAGGTGATTGCCAATACAATCAACCTCAACTCTCACTGGGCTTGGAAACACTGTTTTGGGAGTTGGTATGAACTGGGCAAGATTGGGTTTTCCTGGGCTATGATTAGAAGAGCACTTATTTGGTTTGAGTTGGGGGTGTGCAGGGGAAAATGTATGAGAAATGGGTTGTACAGTTTCTCCTCAGACTTATTTATTTTTGCAGTTTACCCAAATCTGAAGCAAGAGTTGCAGAATCAGTGGGACCAGGCAGAACAATCACTCTACGATGGCCTTATTACTCAGCAAGTAGGTTTGGTGAAGCCTGGGCCATTTTCATAAACATGCTGACGTGAATCTGCTGTTCACTGCCAAGGGGCATTGCATAATTCAAAAACCAGCCTCAAGTAGGGGTTGCTTTGTACCTCTTATTTTCTAGCCAAGAATACTGACCTACTTCATTTCTCCTTCAGGGCTATAGGAAGTTACTACAAGAGATATTTGAAAATGCAGGTTACCTAAAACCCACTGGAACAACACAGACTCAACAGGGGAAAGAGGAACAGAACCAGTCACGGGAGATTACCTTGGGCAGATGTAATGAGGTAAAGGAGAATTGGTGCTTGCTGATAGAGGGTTAATGGAAGGTGCAGGATGCAAACCTAGTTAGTGATGGGGTGTGATGTATTTTTTCCTTTAAATGGAGACAACTGTTTATTTTGTTTGGAAATTGAAAATTTATTCCAAACTTTGCTCAGAAAAAGGTAATGGTAGGTATGAAGTAAAGGATGAGTGGTGGTCTGTTCTCCGATGTGTTTCATTTGAAGTTTGAGCAAAAATTCAACCTATATCCACACCTTCTGTATTCAATGTAAGACTATCAATCATTTTAAAAAAGCTGAAACTTCAGGGCTGGTCATTCTAGAATCTGCCATCACGTTACTTATTTTGTTCACTGTGTCTCTTCCTAATTTAGGAACGAAATAAACTCTCAGTAGAGATCCAGAGACTGAAGGATCTACTGACCCATCACAACATATCTTTCTCGAAGCCAACTGGTCAGTATCATCTCTTAGCACATTCCTTTCTCACCACCAGCTGAACTACCAATGATGCAAGTAGTCACAATTGAATGTATAATTATACTATTTGCCTGGTATTTTCAGTGCCTGGTCCACTGATTTTAATTTCCTGCCCCTCAAGGCAATTTATAGCTCAGCCCCTCAAACCGTGCTGTCTGGCGATCTTACCCTGGTCCAAGCACTAGTTCTTGGTCTTCTCCTTTCTTTTCTTTCCATTCCATCACTTTTTCTGACTGGACTAGGGCAAGGAGTTGTGAAGGAAGACTAGGAGTTAGCAAAAGGGAGGTTTTTTTTTTTTTGCTTCCTGTACTATGGTTTTCACGTTGTCCGTTGTTCTTTCAGAGAGTGAAAATAACCCCACCATCATTGGACATCAAACTCCTAGGAGTAAAAAGCTGCGTGGAGATCTAGGGCTCCGGGATGACGTGCTATGATTGGTATCCAATGGATGGACATTTTAGTGAATTGTTCACTCTCCTCCATACCCATTCAAACATTTGCCTTTTTAGAAAAAACAAATTTCATTCACTGGAACATTTCTCATGCAGTTGATGCTTCTGCAAATCCTGCTTACATTAAATGTGGGGTTGGCAGAATTTTCTTTATTCCCTTTTGGATTGTATAATGAATTGTATTATTAAGTCAAGGAACTTTACCAGTTTAAGAGTTGAATAAATGTGGAGTTGATTCTAAATTTCCAGGTATAAAGTGTTATTCCCTAATTAGACCAGCAACAAGAAACATAATAATAGAAATGAAAATTGAAGGGACCCAAATTAATCTAAATTCAGTAGGAGTGGGAATGTACATACTGTAAGAAAGTGGGAGGGGTCTAAACTCCAACTGATCATCAGGAAAATGCCAGGCAGATAGAGAGGAGCTACTCGATTTTTAATTGGAAAGAATGTAGTAGAATCAACATTTCGCAACCACATACCTTGAATCAACAGCATGTCAGAAATTTA